>NW_028185084.1:1500037-1616533 GCF_003343005.1 Rhea americana | reverse complement strand
GGCGGCGGCGGCGGTCGCTGCTCCTGCCTAAGGCGAGACGGCGAGGATGGCCAGGAGGGAGATGGAGACGAGCCGGATCTGCAAGTTATTTCGGCGCCGGTGCAACACCAAGAGAGGAGCAAGAGCCATGTCCAGGCGAGAAAAACCGTGTGGCAGGTCGGAAAGCAGTTAGTYCCCTTCTCCATGCCTTTGCGGAGCGAGTCGGGGGGCTTGGAGAAGGAGGGGGGTCAGGCGCCGGGGTTAGGGCTTTTTTTTAGGAGAAGGGGGCTGGATCCTAATTATAATAATTATTTGCAAAAGGCTCGTCTTTCTGTCGCTCTCCTTCTTTCTCTTCCCCTTTTCTCAGCCTCCGAGACGGTGACCACGAAAAAAAAAGAAGGAAAAAAAAAAGAAGAAAAAAAGAAAAAAACTCTCTCCCCGGTAGTTAGATTCTGTTCCTTACTGTTGGTGGATTTTTTTTTTTTTTTTCGAAAAGTGCTTTTCAGTGAAACTGTTCACGTTCAAGGATTTGATCAAGTGAGAGGGTAACACCACACGGGGGGGAGGAGCCCCGAGCCCTGCCAAGCCGCCGCCGCTGAAATACACCACCGAGTCACCAGCCGCGCCGTGCCGCGCCGCGCCGTTCCGCGCCGCGCCGCCGGGGGCCAGGGCCGGGGCCGGGGGCGGGAGCGGGGCACCGCGCCGCACCGCACCAGTTGGAGCATCACCCAGCCTGTTCTCCTGCTTTGGTATGTGCGCTCCTGCCCGAGACAAAGCAGCCGTTATTCACTGTTTCTCCTAATATACAACATGCATATTTACAGCAGTGTAGCTATTCATCCCTGTATGCATCTTTATGTACGTATGTATGTGTAWGCATAGGGGCTGGGGATGGGTAAGGGGCAGGAAGCCATGCAGCTCGGATGAGTAACTCATGGTTGACTCTGTGCTTGTGTATTGCAGYGCACCGCGGACACAGCTATCCAGAGCACCACTCCAGAGCCAGCTCCAGGCATGTGGATATGTCCTCTCCTGCCACCCTGAGCCCTGCAGCATCCCTGCCCGGAGCAGGGCTGCCAGCCCTGGGAGCCCACGCGTGTGCGTGGGAACCCCAGCAGCTGGGTCACCTTCTACCAGCTGGGAAAGGAGACTGGTAGTGCCTATTCTAGAAGGGAAGAGAAACGAGAAAGAATAATTTCTGCAGGGAGCCCACTGTAGTGTGACTTCAGGATTGTGTTGGGAGAAGAAGCAAGGAAGGTGTACGTCCTTAGATCGTGTACGTCCTCAGATCACGGCAGTGCCCCCCTCCATCGCAGGAATGCAACCTTCCCCCAGCCCAGGACATCTACTTTCTGTTGGCAAAGCCCAAGGAGCCTTTGCAGCTTCAGCCCTGGACAAGGTGTGAGTAACTGCACAGTGAGAAGGGGATGGAGCATGCAGCCTTCTCCCATGGCTCTGGAGCGTTCCCCCATCCTCCTCGGGGTCACCATTGTCATAGTCATCAGTGCCAGAGCCACATCCCTCTGGAGCGATTCATTGCAGCARCATATCAGCACTTTCTCTCCAGATCAAATCCACAGTCAACCTCCCCCCTCTYTTCTCCTTTTTGAAGAGTATCATTAGCGTTACGTTAATCATCGCACCCTCCCACGTACCACATCAGCCATTCTTTGCCGCCGCRGGTGGATCCGCCACTGCACAGCTCTTCCCTCAGTCTCTCCCCTGCACTGCCTGTCCCAGAGCAGGAATAGCTCAACAGCTTCCTACCCAACCCTCCCAGTTTAGGTCTTCTAAATCAGCAGGGAGTGGAGGGACAGAGAAAGGATCAGTGATTGCAATATCCAGACTGGCAGAGCAATGGGGGTTCCCTGGTAGCCAGTGCCCTGCGTTTAGCCAYCTCCTGCTGCAAAGCGTTTAACTCGGGCTGGGGAGGTCTCCGTGCAGCCCAGCTGCAGCTGGGGAGTRAGAAGCAAGCTGGAAAAGGAAAGAGGGGATTGCAGACACTGCTAGCTGCTGTAAATGATCGGACCTGTCGCTAAAGAGCTGTCCTGCAAGGAGGGAGAAGAGGGTCTGGGGTGTCAGCAGGCTTGCAGAGGAATGTACAAGCAGTACTGGGGCACGGCAAGGCAGAAAACTGGTCTGCGGCCGGGGCTCCTACCCACGGGCACAGCCCTGCTGCTGGCAGAAATCCCAGTAACAGAGAGAGGGAACGGGGAAGGTGGGGGCAGTGGAAGCAAATCACCCACCCCCAACCCAAGGGAAGTTATTTCTGACTTGCATTCAGCTGCCTTTCAAAATAAGCTGCCAAAATGTTTAGGAGCCGACATTTGCGTGAGAGCAGYGATGGGGGCTTGAGCCAGAGCTGTGCTATAACCACATGCACACATCTGTGGGCGAAGAGATTGCGCGAGTTGTACAAACCGGTGGCAGGGGCTGTTTTGCATGCACAGAGCAAGGCTCACCCCTGAGACTGCACCCTCCAGACACTTGCAAAGGAACAACCGATAATGGGTAGGGCGAAGTATCTTAATTCTCTCACCCTAGATTAACTGCTGTGAGAAGACTTTCCCAAGCAGAGGGCATCAACAGCACACATCCTATCCCTGGATCCCGCCCACCTAATGCCAGCGTCACCCAGTGGGGCTGCAACTGTGACACACAGCAATCGTCCTTGAGTTACACTTAAAGTTTCTCCAGTCCCCTGGGCCAGCAGCTCTCTGCTGCTCCTGAAGCTCTCTGCATGCCCAGAACCACTGTCGCCTCAAGTCAAAACACCATGGGGCAAGCAGTTGCTGCTGGTTGGCCACTACAGCCAGGAGAGCAGTTCATCCAGATCCCTTTATCTTCTCAGCCTTGCTGGATGCTGTTCAAGATCTAGTTCCTGATCACACCTGGATCAGCTCCTCCTTTCTGCAGTATCATCTCTATTTCCTGACTTCATGCTCAAAACCCCACCTACACCAAAACGGGACCTGTCTACACATCTCCCTCCCCAAATCCTGCCAGTACAAGGCATTGCTCTGTGTTTACCATATCCCTTTTTGTCACCAGAAGAACCCAGCTGTATGAGACACAGCACAGGATGTGACAGAGCTTTTATCTACAGGTGTGTTCACCAACTCTTTYCTAAGGGCAGTACTTTCAGCACACCAGTCTGCAGCGTCTCTCCTACCCTGCAGATTAGACAGTAGTTACTTGCACCTAAAATCACTACCTGCAACCATCACCCACATCTGCCATACTCAGGGACAGTCCTAGACAATCAGTTCATACCCTGTCAGTGAGATTACTCCAAGCCCTTACTTGTCAGTCAGATACCCACAGAAAGGACTGGTGTTCCTAAAGAAAGCCCTGGAAACCCTTCAGCAGAGCCTGCTTATTACTGTTATTTAACAGGTGGCACTGCCAAATCTCAGTGATGATGCCTCTTAAAATCTCTCCCTTGCCAGATCCCATGGCCCTTAGCAGAGGTCTTGGTGCCAAAGAGACACAGCTCTCTACTCCCTTTCCTTCTCCAGAAGACAAAGGTAACATGAGCAACACCCCCATCTCCTGCACAACTAGCGAACTGCGAGCCCATCACCAGCACCAAGCGAAGGGCCTTTTCYGGCTCACGCTATTTCTGGTGCAGGAAATATCTGTTTTGCTTCAGGCCTGGCCTGGTGCACAATACAGTGACTGTGAGGAAGCCGTTCAACAGCCCCAGATTTGTATAGTCTATATCCAAGAATAGAAATGGAATAATCCAACACAGTATTCATTACAGGCTGTTTTAATCCCTGGTCTAATCCATTACAATCTGCTTTAATTCCTATCCAACTACAAACATCCACTGAAAGAAGCAGGGGTCGGTGTTATATTCTTTTGGGCCATGTTGATTTTTAATTGATCGCTCAGTGATGTAAGGCAACCATATGCTATAACACCAGGCACCACAGTAGATTTCTAAGTAAGYAAGCAAGCAAGTAAATGTTCTGGAAGGCAAATTGTCACATAAATATAAAGCAGCAGAACATGCCTATAACTGAGAGGAAGCTGGGTTCAATTAAGGAAAGAGACAATTGGGGGAGTTGTGTTTGTTTGGAAGGAGGGGGATGATTTGGGTGGAAGAAGTCTAATGACACTATTCAGATCTAAAAAAAAGGAATAAATAGAGCCTGGCAATCATTTCACTCCAAACTCTTCTCAGGCAGCACTGATCATTTGGGGTTTTCATTGATTATTTTTTCTATTCTGCAACTGTTTCATTTTGAGGGRAAAAAAAAAGATTAGGGAACTCAAGATTTAACTCCTACCACACAGATCAATACCTTTGCCATCACCATCTCCATTGCTGGTTGTGGATTGACTCCCAAGTACCCCACGCCCGCTGTTCTGCCCAGCCCTGCTCATCGTTGCTGTGTGTCCCTTTGCCTCCTCCAGGACTGCACGCACCCACAGGCCTTCTCAGAAACCCAGTCTCAGGACTTGACCCACATGAGCAGATGCAAAGACAGTTCTGGTGACTGACCTGTCTGTGTCCCTCCTTTTGTTTTTTCTACACAAACACCATTTATGTGGGAGACAGCAGAGCCCCTTTCATTTGGGAATGCTCAGATAACTCCACTCTCCTCATCCACTGTTCAGATAGCCCAAATGGTGCATAATGTGCATAACCAACCACAGAGTCATAGAATCTTAGAATGGTAAGGTTGGAAGGGACCTCTGGAGATCATCTAGCCCAACCCTCAGCATAGCCCTGTAYAGGGATTGAACCCACAACCTTGGCATTAGCAGCACCACGCTCTAACCAACTGAGCTAACAGCCCACAGAGAAGGCAAAGGTATTTCGAACTCTCTGGAGAGATTCTGCAGGTTTCACATCACGCTGCTGGTTAATGGTGGGTTCCAGGGTTGGTCCTAAATCTAAGAGCACAAAACTCCTCTTCTGCTGGTAATTTTCAACAGCAATAGAAATTCCAAAGAGCTGATCACAGTGGACAGAGCCTAGATCTGCAGCATAAACAGAGATTAGTTGCACAGCACACAAGTCCACTGTGTGAATTCACTGAATATTGCAGGTTGTCTATATTCCTGTCCTTGCCCCGTCAGAAATAAAAGAAACACTCTTCTGAATTTCATATGATCCAGAACTACAATAAGGATCAGGGTTTTCAGAAGTCACACTTTCCAAAATATGCTCGTCAATGTCTTTCAGAAGGTGCTGGGTCAGAACATTCACATCTTCAGCTTCTCAGTGTCTTCTAAATTCAAACACTTTGAAGATCAACAACGGTGGGGAGAGATGGGATTCACCTCACCAAGCAGGGCACATTTGCCTTTGCAAACAGGTTGGCCAGCCTAGTAAAGAGGCTTTAAACTAGGTAGGAAGGGAGTGGGGGGTGTCATAGAGACAGGGTAGTCAACAAAACACAACTTAGCTTGGGGGGCCTCCAACGGGTGCGTGCAGCTGGGGATGTGTGTTTGGGACATGGCTATGGGGGACYCCCGTACAYCCTTCCTGGGAAACCTGCAGGCATGACCACCTTTCTGAAATACCTGTACACCAATGCATGCAGCATGGGGAACAAACAGGAGGAGCTGGAGATCTGTGCAGTCACAGGGCCATGATCTCATTGCAGTTACAGAGACATGGCRGGATAGCTCCCATGACTGCAACACCGTCAAGGTTGGCTATGTGCTTTTTAGGAAACATAGGCCAGGAAGGCGAGGTGGTGGAGTTGCTCTTTATGTGAGAGAGCAACTGGAATGCATCAAGCTCTGTCTSGGGGTGGAGGAGGAGGCAGTCGAGAGTTTACGGGTGAAGATCAAAGGGCAGGCTAGCATGGGGGACACAGTTGTGGGTGTCTACTACAGGCCACTTGACCAGGAAGAGAAAGTTGATGAGGACTTCTATAGAAAACTGGAGGTAGCCTCACGATCACAGGCCCTGGTTGTCATGGGGGACTTCAACCACCCTGACATCTGCTGGAGGGACAACACAGCAAGGTACAAACAGTCCAGGGGGCTCCTGCAATGCATTGATGAAAACTTCTTGTCACAAATGGTGGAGGAGCCTACGAGGAAGGATATCCTGCTGGACCTTGTCCTTACYAACAGAGAGGGACTGGTTAGTGATGTGAAGGTTGGGGGCAGCCTTGGCTGCAGTGACCACGAGATGGTGGAGTTCAGGATCCTGCAGGAAAGAAGTAAGGCAACAAGCAGGTTTGCAACCCTGGACTTTAGGAGAGTGGACTTCAGGYTCTTCAGAGACCTAGTTGGTGGAGTCTCATGGGTTAAGACCCTAGAAGGAAGKGGGGTCCAGGAGAGCTGGCTAGTATTCAAACATCACTTCCTCCAAGCTCAAGAGCGGTGCATCCCTGTGAGTAAGAAGTGCAGCAAAAGGGGCAGGAGACCTGCATGGGTGAGCAAGGAGCTCCTGGCCAAATTCAAACAGAAGAAGAAAATACACAGACTGTGGAAGAGGGGACAGGCCACTTGGGAGAATTATAGGAATGCAGTCAGAATATATAGAGATACGGCGAGGAAGGCTCAGGCCCAGTTGGAATTSAGTCTGGAAGGGACGTCAAGGACAACAGGAAGGGCTTCTTCAAATACATCAGCAGCAAGAGGAGGACTAGGGAAAACGTGGGCCCACAACTGAATGGGGCGGGGGCCCTGRTGACAAGGGATGCAGAGAAGGCAGAATTACCGAATGCCTTCTTTGCTTCAGTCTTCACTGCTAAGGGCAGCCCTTAGGAATCCCAGAGCCTGGACGTGAGGGAGAAAGTCCAGAGAAGAGAAGACTTTCCTTTCGCTGAGGAGGAGAAGATTAGAGACCTTCTGGGCATGGGCTTGGATGGGATGCACCCACGGGTACTGAGGAAGCTGCCGGATGTTGTTGACAGGTTGCTGTCCATCATCTTTGAAAAGTCCTGGAGAACTGGAGAGGTGCCTGAGGACTGGAAGAAAGCCAGTGTTACTCCAGTCYTCAAGAAGGGCAAGAAGGAGGACCCACACAACTACAGGCCAGTCAGCCTCACCTCCATCCCTCGAAAGAGGATGGAACAGCTCATTCTGGATGTCATCTCCAGACATATGGAGGAAAAGAAGGTGATCAGGAGTAGCCAGCATGGATTCACCAAGGGGAAATCCTGCTTAACCAATCTGATAGCCTTCTAGGACGGAATGACTGGCTGGGTAGATGAGGGCAGAGCAGTGGATATTGTGTACCTTGACTTCAGCAAGGCTTTTGACACTGTCTCCCATAACATCCTCCTGGATAAGCTCAGGAAGTGTGGGTTAGATGAGTGGACGGTGAGGTGGATCGAGAGCTGTCTGAAAGACAGAGCTCAGAGGGTCGTCATCAGTGGCATGGAGTCTGGTTGGAGGCCCGTGGCTAGTGGTGTCCCCCAGGGTTCAGTACTGGATCCCATCCTGTTCAACTTTTTCATCAGTGACCTGGATGAGGGGACAGAGTGCCTCCTCAGCAAGTTTGCTCTTGATACCAAGTTGGGAGGAGTGGCTGACACASCYGAGGGCTGTGYTGCCATTCAGAGAGACCTGGACAGGCTGGAGAGTTGGGCAGAGGGGAACCTCATGAGGTTCAACAAGGGCAAGAGCAGAGTCCTGCACCTAGGGAGAAATAACCCTAGGCACCAGTAGAAGCTGGGGGCTGACCTGCTAGAGAGCAGCTCTGCAGAGAAGGATCTGGGAGTGCTGATGGATGACAAGTTGACCATGAGCCAGCAATGTGCCCTTGTGGCCAAGAAGGCCAATGGTCTCCTGGGGCGCATCAGGAAGAGTGTTGCCAGCAGGTCGAGGGAGGTGATCCTGCCCCTCTACTCAGCCCTAGTGAGGCCTCATCTCGAGTGCTGCATCCAGTTCTGGGCTCCCCAGTACAGGAGAGACAAGGAGCTACTGGAGAGAGTCCAGCACAGGGCTACGAAGATGATCAGAGGGCTGGAGCATCTGCAAGAGCTGGGCCTGTTCAGCCTGGRGAAGAGAAGACTGAGGCGGGATCTTACCAATGTGTATAAGTACCTGGAGGGAGGGTGTCAAGGGAACGGGGACAAACTCTTTTCAGTTGTCCCATGTGAACAGGACAAGAGGCAGTGGGCAGAAATTGAAGCACAGGAAGTTCTGCCTGAAGGTGAGGGGGAATTTCTTCCCTGTGAGAGTGACRGAGCACTGGCACAGGTTGCCCAGAGAGGTTGTGGAGTCTCCTTCTCTAGAGATCGTCACGGCCCGTCTGGATGTAACCCTGTCTAACATGCTCCAGATGACCCTGCTGAGCGGGCAGGTTGGATTAGATGATCTCCAGAGGTCCCTTCCAACCTTACCGATTCTATAATTCTTACCAAGCCAGTCCCAGCAGCCCCACATCTCCTGTACACTAATTCAGTAACAAGAAATCTCACCCTTAACTCCTAAAAGGAGTCAGGTTAAATCAAGTCTCACATAAATGGGTTTTGAAGTATTTTGAAAGGAAATTCCACCCACTTCAGGAGCCGCAGGGGAATTCATGCTCACAATACCTCTAAGTCAGGAGGTAGGACAAAACTAAGTGGCACCTATTACAGCCCAAAGCCTTTGCTAGACTATAGTAGCCCATGGCTTCACTTCACAGGGGACCCTCTGAAGCTACAAACAACCACAAGAAATTAGAAAAAATGATACTGGTCCCAAGAAGAAAACAAAGTGTAACCCTACACACACTGTAATGCATGCTCACTACTGGGCAGGCAAAGGCTGGGGACCACTGCTGTATTCATTTCCACGATGGAAATGCCAATTAATAAGCTACTAATCATTTAAACTCTACTGATGCCCAGAGTACCTGATCACCTATCAGGGCCAAGTGAAAACCTGCAAATGCAGCAAAGAAACAGTCCCCACTGAAGTCTAGATTACGCCTATTGCAAACAACATACCAGTTGGCTACTGCCAGACAGAAGGCAAGCGAGAACAGCTAAGGAGGCTGATTCTTCACAAAAGAAAAACGTTACTCGGGCAAATCATGGATTTCTTCTGGGAAGGAGGGAAAAAGGAAGGAGCTGCACAGGCATTTTACACGATGCAAAAGCATGCCACAGGCAATGGGTACACAGAGTGAGAGGCCAAAATGCTTTACAGTCCTTCCCTTAAAGAAGCACCTGACTACAAAATTTGTGCCTGCAAATAGAGAGTATATTTATCCTGCGTTCTGCTTAGTAATTTAACAGCTCCCTTATTCTGGTGGTTTAAATATATTGCTCAGCTCTGTTATAGAAACCCAAGTTCCAGTGCAGCTCCCAGAGATCACTCTTGTCATTCTCTCTTTATTGAATCTGTTTGACACTTGGAAACTTTACTTGTACTCTGGAGCTAAAGAGTAATCTCCAAAGGGTTAAAATACACGGACATAAATGAAAGTGCCATTAATAAGCCAACTACATAAAAGACCCTCATGCTCTTAATGCAATCAGTAAGGGCTGAACATTTTTCCTTGGGCTTACTCTACTCCATTACTGCAATAATGTATGGTAATACAGTTAGCATTGATTTGCCACAAGGTACATGTACTACATCTGCAAGCTAACAGGAAAAAAGGAAGGCAGCTCTCTCCTCAAAAGGCTGGAATTACTTAATTATCTAAGGAAAATGACATGCAGATTTAACAGCACAGGGAAAGGCTAGTTCTGATTTCCCACATCCCCAAAGAGTACAGAATAATACTTCTCTGCTATGTGATCTTCATGCAAAGCAAACACTCCTGGTTTGTTGTTATTAATTACCCTGGCTCCTATCACTGGGATTCAGAGGTGTTGGTACTTCCCATCATCTGCAGCTATGTTTGCAATTCATAAATCATAGTGAGAGGATTTGCCAAGAGAGGAGAGGAAATACTGAAGGAAATCCCTAAGTATCTCCAAACAGGCAGTTGCTGTTTAAAGCAGCTACAGTCCTCTGCACAGAGTCAGATGTAATTCGGCATTAGTGTTACAAGAGAGTTAGAGACATATGCCAAAAGCAGGTAGGCGGGACAAGGAAATAATGCATTCAGACAGAAAAGGTAAAGGAAAGCAGATGGCCTGAGGGATTAACTTTAGCAAACAGGGCCTTTCATTTTCACATCCATAGGTCAAGATGAGATCAGATAGTCTGACAAAAACTGAAAAGCTCTATTATTATTATTAATCTGTGAGAGGTTAACTGTAGTCCAAACAGAGATAGAGGTAAGAGCTCTACTAGTCAAAYCAGCACAGATTTTCCCTTTAGAGCCTGGGAAAAGTCATTTAAAACCTCTTACCCATTTTTCCACCTGTAAAGCAGAGCTAAAGTTGCTTCACCACTTTGAAGGTGAAGTTCTGAATAGTTATTTGACCATTCCACCCATCCTATCCCTTTGTACAATTACATCTTTCCCACTCTCCTGCTTCTCACAACAGCCATGACTAGAGTATTGYTTCTTCTTAATACAGTCTCCTTAGTAAGGAAGACAGAAGTATTAGGATGACAACTGAGGGATTATCTCAGCCTAGTTACTCAGACAGACGGCTATACTTTGTCACCAACACCATTCACGTGCTGTGTGGCTCGTAGCAGGCCGACACTGAATCAGACTTGGGTGAAAAAACACAGTGGGGAGATATGGACCCCACTTTGTCCTGAGATGGAACATGTCTTCCTTTCACAGCTTTCTGCAGACTCTTYTTTAAGAACATTTCAAAGTTACAAACAACTGAGAGATTTCATGGAGGCAAGGTTGGTTGGMCAGGGGTGGTATCTTCTTTTAGATCACTAAAGGTCCCTCAAGAAAAAGACAAGCTTTCTTGCACACAAACCCTTCACTTGGTCACACATCATCACCAGTTTAGTTTCATTATTTTTAGGAAAAAAAAGGTTCCTCCCCTCTTTCCTCCCTTATGCTCTTTGCAGTTTAATAAAATAARGATTCTAGAGTTTTTCTTCTTTCTCCATTTGGGGAGGAGGGGGGTCATTTTCCTTTTCCCCACATTCCTTTCAGAAACTTCCTCACCCACAGGAGTTTGACAGTGCGGCAAAAGAAACAATGAAAGTAAAACAGAAACAGAACAAGAAATCAGCTGGAAGTTATTCATTCCAGTCTTCTATCACAAACTGGAGGAAAAAAAGCCCCAAAAGCAGTTAAAAATACAATCTTCAAAYATAATTGATCTGAAAGTCTGAAATACTATAATTTCTGATCTCAGTGAAAATCTGAGGTAGGAGAGAAAAAAAAATCCACAAAGACTTTAACAGAGAAAGTCTTCTTTCTTTAAATCAAAACACTTTTCTCTAGGAATTTTTAAACTAAAGTTTCTGACCATATCAACGAGAATTAGTATTACTGAATAGCTGTGTAAATTTTACAAATTGCAAGTTCAGCCCAAAGCTGTGCTTTGCACAAGTGGATTTCTCATTAATATCGTAATAGTATTTTTATGCTGCAATTAACTTTCTCAAGCCCGGACTGAACAGAATATTTCTTTTCTCTCTAGATTTTCCCCTGTAGTGCTGTCATCACTGCAGTACCAACAAAGGAGATTCAGAAACACATTAAAGGGATGACTAAAATGACTTCTCTGCTGAGRTCTCTTATTTAGGTCCACCTTTATCATACAACTAGACACTGGAGGGAGCTCACACATCCCCATTCACGCTGAGGCTATATCTCACTCTGCAGAAGCCAAAGTGGTATAACATTTCTAACTCAGTTCAAAGTTCCTTTAGGTCTAGGTCCTTCACACCTGCTAGACTACAGGCTTCTTGTTTTATAAAGCAGAGMATCTGATATGTGTGCCCCTCCAGAAACAGGTAATCTTGCCTGAACTGAGCCCAGAKGGATGACATTTTTACTCACTGGATCTGGCAGTCTCAGAGAGAAACATGTACAGCTGCAATGTAATGTTGCTCTGAGTGCTCTTCTCTGAACTTTCACCTGCCTTTTGTTCTCATTGCTTCTTCTCTGCTTCCTCCTTATGCCATGACCCAAAAGAAAGACACAGAATTTTCTCCTTATTAGCCTTCTCCTGTCCTGAACAAGCTGGACATGAACATGGGGTAAAGTAGCTTGTGGGGATGGGAGAGCAGGGCTTCCTCCTGTTCAGAAGTCTTTCTGTCTGTGAACATACCTATGCAGAGTTCTGTCCAGTGACCTTCAGATTACTTCCTATAACAGGTTTTACTCCCCTTATTTTGGCCCCCTCGCCCTTCACCGCTCATGGATGTATTTATGAACCTAGTACTTTAACCCAAGTTTACTTTCCTCATTAAAAAATCAAGCAAGACATGAGAATCCACAATAAATTCTTAAGGCACCCCAAAAATTCACTAAAGCAAGAATCTAAGGACACAGCCCTCACCTCCTCTGTCATCACCATCCGGAACTGTATATATCCACATCACACACATGGCCAGAGAGCCCCCAAGACTGTCATGCAATTAAATAAAGCCTTTGGTCAAACCATCTTCTGGTCAAGCAATTGTAAGCAAATATTTAGATTAAATGTTTGTTCATTTACCAGACTGTAGCCAAAAAGAGCAAATCATTGCATTTGTGCAAGTGTTCAAATAAAGAATGGAGTAGGCCACAATATTTTCTAGCTCATTTTCTAGTTTTTCCTTCTTTCTTTAACATCCACAGTGTCACATAAATCCGGGAGAGGAATCTAGTTTTGTTTTAACCTCTTCATAAAATATTTTGGAGGATGTCATTATTTACAGTATTTCTTTACAGTCTTCATCCTATGAGACCCAACCTAGTCACTGTCTTTGAGTACCAGAGCAATAACAATCCCTAACAGTTGCAGCAGCAGCAGCCAATCTGGATGCATTAGAAGTTCCCATAGAAAGCACATGTCCAAGAGAACTCGGATGGAAGAACAATTGCTGCCTTTCGGCTTCTTTCTTCGTTTCCTAATTTCCACTATTTATGGTTGGCATAGAGATGTGATTTTATCAACCATCTTACAGAGCAGAGTTTGGACGCTGCTGCTAGTTGTCGTCTTTCCAGTTAAACCCATACAGTAGCCTTCTAGTGGTGTGTTTTCTTGCAGGCTTACCATTTGCAACGTGATAGTTTTTTTCTGAGAAATAAAAGACTGGCTTAATTTATTTTTTCATTTCTCCATCTTCCTTTTTTTTTTACAGGCACATTTCTTCTAAGAGGCCTGTTTTGATGTATTTTGATGGTGTGCTTTACAACCCTGGAGAGAACAGATATTCTCTAGTACCTTCTGTGCAGACCCAGCAGAAGATCAGTGTGTGTAGATTCCKCAGGGCCTGCTCCTCTGCCTCCTTCATTACTGAACAAATACTTCCTGGATGAAACCGTGGATTAGCATCCCCACCTGTTCCATATATGGCCTGACATGACAGGAATCAATAAAACACAAGAATGACATTCTTACTCCCTCCTTCCAGTAGATCCCAGAGGACTTTACAAACAATATATTACTCTTGAAGGGGAAGGTGGGTCATACATTGATTTTAAGAATGATTTAAAGGATATACAGTTAGAACAGGCCCAGTGAGGCAACTGAGGTAATAACAATGGCAAAATTAACTAAAAAGCCAGGCTCCTTGATGCTGCTCTGGCAGAGGCATGGCAAGGTTTTCTGCATGATGCTAACATCTTTTATTCATTTCACTTAYTGCCTCAAGCAGAGGTCTAAAATTTACCTATTTGTGACCTGGACTCTACTCGATCTCAAAGGGGAGTTTCTCCTTATTGATATACTCCCTTCCCCAATTCCAGTGCCTCAGAAGATGAGTCTCATTCATTCTTAGGCCTGCAAATTTAYTTACTGCATATTCTGCAATGCTTCTTATCTTGCCTGGTGCATTGATCTGTCCTTGCTGAGACTGAAGGACATAGATGACAGCAGGACTAGCATTAATATTGTTTTGCGTAACAACCAATTACAAGGTATACTCAGGTAAAGTATGACCAGCAATTCCTTGCTAATATTTCTCAATAGGTGCAAGATTAAAGCCTAAATCTTTACAATATCCTCACTAATAAAAGGATCTTATCAGGGAAGTTGTTGAAGATCTTTTTTAAGGTCTAAGTACCACCACTTAAATCAACAACAGTCAAGTCAAATATATATCCCAGTGGTCTGAATTGTGGTCTCTATATCAGGTTTCGCTTGCCAGTCCAGGCACAAAWTAAGGTATGAATGTAAGGCAGTACCCTTCCTATGCTCGTGGAGACAGCTGGAAGCTCTGAATAGTAGCAAGGAATGTGATTTCACTACACCTCAGCAGTCCTTTACATCAGCAGCAGATAGATACAAAYAGGCACTTTTCTAATGTTCGGCCCTCCGCTGCACAAAATGCAGGTCTGCAGAAAAAGTCACATAGATATCCCTAGGATGTTGGGCTCCCAGTCAAAWACAACTACCCATGGGGAAATAATCATACAGCTCGCACTACTTCATATCCTGACTCCAGTGATGCCTCACACAAAATCCTGTAAGAAAGTCTTCCTGAAGCATTGAGGCCCATTCGCCTTCCTCCACAAAGCCTCCACTGACTTCATTCTGTCTCCAGCAGCACTCATGGAGCCCACCTGATAGACTTCCAAATATTTTTCCCTGGCACGAACATACAGAAGAGTGCATTTATTTCAGACAACAGTCAGACACAAACTGCAACTCAACTCTTGAGACACAGAAGACTCAAAAACTCCCCAAACRATGTAAAAATTAAGTAATTTCACCATCACTTATTTAACACTGCTTGCATGGCCACGGTAATATAACCTTTCTTTCCTGCCACATAAGCCTCCATTGCTTTGTCAGCCCTTGTTCACAGAGGATGGCCTGAAGCATTGTTCCAGAGACAACGCATTCAAAAATGCAAGTTACCTTGAAGCCTATGTGTGCAAACCCCTGACAGCAGAGGCTGAAGCAGTCCATTAGAAGAAGAGCCATAAAAAGCCTATCTGATCCTTCTCTTTATTCTCAAGACTTTTTTTTTTTTTTTTTTTTTTTTTTTTTTTNTGGTTAAACAGCAATAGATTTCCTCCCCACACACACAGACTTTATCTGATTTTTCCCCCAACAGTTTTTGGTTTGTCTGTGTTGGTTTTTTTTTCCTCAATTAGAAAATGAAATATTCAAAAGCTGAAAATTTTTAGTCAAACTAATTAATATATTTGTTGTTTGGTGTTTTACGCTGTTTCTGGGGAAAGGACTAAATGCTTCACAGAATATATATTTTGACAAATGACTGAGATTTTCACAGAATTCAAGAAAAAAGTAATTTCCAGTTAGTTCTAGTCTTAAGAAAGGTGAGGGCTCTACACAGCTCACTGAGTCTGTAACTGTATCAGAGATTTAAAAGGTGCCAATTTAAGATCTAATCCCAAAGCCCTTGCATGAATGATCCCATTAACGGGAACACAAATTTAATCTTTGCCCTCATAGATTTATATTGGTCATCAAAGTAAGCAAATGAGAACGGAAGAAACTCGGAACCAAAGCCTGTTCTAAGTTTCACCACTTCAAAGAAATTCTCCATGATTCAAAGGATGGGCTTTTAATTAACACTGGCAACACAGGGAACCCAATCAAGTTGACAGGGCTTTTATGTTGACAAAGGTAGTATCATTTTATACACTCTAATTTCTCTGAACGAGACAACATATTTCAAAGACAAAAGCTGGGACRTCTACTACCGCTATGTTTGGATTCACCCTTCATTAATTGCTGAGGTTTAATCAAACCACTTTTCCAAACAGCTCCACTTGAATGTTGCATTTTGTAATTATCCCGTGATGTCTGTGCGTAAGCATCAAGGCAATGACTGATTGATTCTCAATATTCCATCACTTATGATATTTCCAAGGTAAACAACTCCCTTCTCCACTGGGAAATAATATTCAGGCCAAATCAAATTGCAAGGTACTAAAAGAAGGCCAGCCTCCTCCATGTTAATCTTAAACCATTTATGTTAGATCAAGGCATTGAATCTCCAGATTTAATGACACTAGTGTGTTCTGAAGCAATCTTTAATTGATAAGTAAGGAGATGAATGACCTCATTTTTATCATGGAGAAGAATGACGTGCAACAGCTTACTTCCAACTCAAGTGGAGTGTGGAGGAATTCTTGACTCATGCTTTRAGTGTGAAAAGATGCATTGCCTGARCAGGTTTCACTACTCCTTGGGTGCCTGGCTTAGAAAATCCTCTGCATTTTCCATATTTGGAAAAACAGAAGCCCGGTCATCAGTGTGCCTGATTCTCCCATATGCTAAAGCTTCTTCAATCCACTGTAAAGCCTCCTTAATATGGACATAAATTACAGTTAATCAATGACATCCCAAGAAATGCATAGGAAACTGGTCTATGTGTAAACCAGGCCTGCTGAGAGATTATCTCTTGTGAAGATCTGGCTGTTGTTGACAATGAAGACAAGATAGGAACAGGAGGGAAATTGTCCTTGAATGTTTGAAAAGGTACTGGAATGGTAGAGCAGGAGGCTGACAATATTTTATTTAGATATAATAYAAACCTAGCTGCCACATAACACAATCCAGCTCTGGAGGCTCTAATGTTAGAGGACAGACTGTATCCTCCAGTTATGCTTGTTCCTCACTGACATATAATGATACTGAAATAACACCGTGGATCCCAGAGGAATTAACACAGAGCTATGCTTTAAGCAGAGAAACAAATACACTAGAAAATAAGGTCCAACTGATCATCTACTCAGTTTGCACAATAAAAGCGAATTAAGCCCCGAGTCCATCTGCTTGTTATCCTTTCACTTGCTCCAGTCAACACGTACCTCAGTCCTGCAAACCAATTTAGTATCACTCAGTCCAATGGACTGATAATAGAGCTTCTATGTTCTACAAGTGCTCTCCCAATTTCTCTATCCATTAATTAGTCTGAGCAATTCCAAATTTACTCTTCTTTCCCAGTCCCTCATCGGTCTCAATCCTCCATTAAAAAATGGCAAAGCTCCTTTCAAGTTCATCTCAGAAAAGGAATCTTAGCCATGATGGGGTTTCCAACTGCTCTTGGTAGTGCCCTAAATTCACTTTTCTTTGAGCAACAGTAAAAATTTTCACAGATAGCACCAAGAGCAAAATTAGGTGTTTCAGATAACACCACTTCAACTCTGTAACAGTATTTCTCCCTGCACTGCACTTTGCAGTCCTCTTTGCACTACAGATGCCATGTACATTACAAATTACAGGCACACAGGAATCCTACAACATTTTTTGAAACCTTCTTCTCTCCCTCTAAAATACAAGGACAACTGAATTGCACAAAAATGTTTATTCTCACAGAAAGAGGAGCAGTGCTTTTTTTTGACTAATGCTGGTTTGGCACATGAACTCTGATTAACTCCTGTCATATTAAGTCAAATCATTTGCCAAATTGCCTCCATTTCCTGCCCCCCAGCCCATACATCAACAATTTTTTTCTCATTTTGAAGGGAAAAAGGTAGGATCAGAGAAGGGGAAAAAATACGACAGGTTTATTTCTCACTGTCTGAGAAAAAGACACGTATTTCTTCAGAGGCAGAGATGACAAGGTTTTCATAGTGTTTGCTGACCTGAAAAAGAACTGCATTTCCAGATGTGTGAAGGAAATCTGTCCCACTAATTCGTTTGCATTTTATCCCCCATAATATTAGGACCATAACCCTTTCTGTCTCCAACATCAGATGACAGTCCCCATCACAGGTAAGCTGAGGCCACTGTCATGCCCCATTAAGCATTAGTGGACTTTTCTGAACCAATTCAAGTATTTAAAAACTCCCTAGAAAACACATTAATCAAATAGATCTGCAGTTGTGTAAAATCGACGTTTTTAAATGCACCATATTTAATAAGAAATGGACTGTCAAGCAGCTTCAACATGCCAAATTGGCATAGCTCATTGAATCTCCTGGCTTATGAATAAAACGTAGAAGCACAGACCCTTCTTTATGTCTATTTTTTCGGTGTTCTTTTCTTTAAAAAAAAATTAAAACCCAGTTCTAAATACAGGAGCAACAGACAAAATTTAGCATAGAATGTAACCTTAGCAGGGTCATAAACCCATGTCAGATCAGAATAGGACTGATTCATCTGTGTGAGAAAACCAATATATATTCACATGCACCATAAAATTTACAGTTCCCATTCTAAAACAAAGGTGACAAACACTTGTGCAATTTACAAAATGAACCACTTCTCACAATCTTGCAAAGACACACGCAGCATGCTGTGTTCCAATTATGAACTAAATGGCACACATCCCCTTGCAAATGGGAAACGGGAAATGATTTGCTTTGAATGCCTTGCACCATGAGAGAGAATTTCAAGTAGCAGAGTACAGAAAACATCTTCAGCATGTATTTAAGCCACACTGACCAATGTTCGAGGGTTCGCAGATGAATTAGCAACCAGCATGACTTCAAATACCCCTGCCCCATGTCATGATAACAGCCTTCCACAACCGTTTCCATCCATTCCTAAGCCCTTTGTTATTCTGCATTTGCTATTGCTGGAAGTTTCTGGGAAGACCACTTCTGAACTCAAGTACGTGTAATAAGCAGGGCTTGGGTTCACCTCTAATTTGACCGCCTGTGACCATATTGAAAGTCACATTAGAAACACGGCTAAAAGATTCCAAGTTCAACCCTGGAGAGAGTTGCACTATTTTTCCAGGATGCGCTTCTCTTCTCATCCCCTTTTCCCTCCCATGGCATGGGAGCCACCCTAGGTAACAGGCAGCAGAGTCAGGCTCTGATCCCTGCAGAATAGAAGTGAAAGAGATAAACTCCAAGCCAATACCACAGGAAAGGCAATGCAGCCAGACTGTTCCCGGCAGGCTGTTCCTTGATTCATTTCTGGCTTACATYGCCGTAACTCCATGAGCTGCAATACAGTTATCCCCCAAAACCAGCTCCACTAAAATCAAGGCAGTTACTCCAAATTACACCCAGCACCTGAATCTATCAAGATACATCTAATGCAAGCAAAAGTAGGAGGAATATATGTAATTACAGGAAAAGCAAACAAGAAAAAATAAGGGCTTAAGTAGGTGAATCAACAGAAAGCAGCCCTTGAACTCCATTCGTACTTTCTTACTTCTATATGCATTAAACACAAACTTTTTGTTTGCCTGATTATGAAAAGGGAAATGTCATTCACTGCACTGACCCTATACCAGCTTCACAGCACATCCTTCACCTGCAGTGTGGTTAACAAAGTTTCTGAAATAAATTGGATATTTGTCCTGCAACTTGTGTTTCAAATATAAAAAGGTGTGCCCACAAGCAAGGGAACTGGTTTAGCAAATCCAAACCCCTGCAAATGGAAAATCATGCGCTGGGGCTTATAGGAGAAAAACAGTACAGCTTTAAAAATCCCTGCAGAGTTCAAACAACCCTGAGATAAAAAGAAGATGCTGGAACAACTTTGCTGTCCTTTCTTGCCTTCATTTGAACCAAGTACATTAGGGGTCTGGGGCATAGCTACCTGCCAGGAGTGCAGGCTGGGCACCATGCACTGAGGACAGATCCTGCAGAGCTGGGACAGTTTCTAGAGAGACAGGCATCACTGGAGCGAGGAGACTGCCAAATGAGATCAAGTCACTACAGCGTTTACTCACCATTTTGCCCCTAAAGGTTGTTATCAGCTACATTACAARCACATTCCCTTCTCCACCAAAGCTCCAAAGTAAGTTGTGCACTGCTCGACCTGGATGAATTGAGTGCCACAGAGATGAGAATCAAACATCATGTGATGTTAAAAGTCCAATTATATACACGAAGGGTGGTGATATGTTTTCCTTCAAAGTCCAGCCTTCTGGATTCTGCAGGCTAAATCCAAAACCTCCCTATCTGCTTTCATAGAAATGGCAAAAAAAAAAAGCCAATGATATCAACAGAGCAACATCAGTGYAAAACCAAGAAGGCCTCCATCTTTTCCCTAGACTGTTTTTCATCTATTTTGCCTTACAGTGCAGCACAAACTTCGGGCTAAAGAAACTCCTRCTTCCAAAGATAGAAGTGCAGAGTAACAAGATTTTGGCCTGAAGGAACRCTCTTTACCTTTTGCGTACTCAGACAATCCTTGCTCTGCTCTACGCAGAGAAGGAAATGGTCCACCCTGAGCAGACCACATTCTCCTGGGTGGATAAGCACCCAACCTTTCAAGTGGCTTCGCTCACACACACTCCCTGGATTTCCAGTTACTTAAAAGTACAACAGCACTAAACAAAAACTCCATTATGAGTGCATCCTTAAGTAACAAAGTCGTAGAGAAGACCTTCCTTCATTCACTGCTGTAGATTTTCTTACTACTGCCAGCTACACTGCACTGCTCCAGGATAAGTCACAAAATTCTCCACTTTTTTCAGATGGAGATAGTTTAGCTTAGAGAAGGGGCCATTGCCTGTGTGTCTGGATACACATACTTGATGTCAGTGTTGGCTTTGGGAGACAGGAAACCAAGTCAGGAGAAGCGCTCTAGAGGGAGAAGATCCTTATACAAATACACCCACACCCACAAGATTTTTTAGTCAATCTGGCAAGATCTGCTTAGCAGAGGTACTGCAATAAGATCTACAGACTGCAACCACATCCAGGACTTTGTCATGTTAGAGGAGGTACAGAGATTTCCTCCTCCAAAATACATTTTCATTCCTAAGCACACAATACRAAGTGTAGGAAGGGAAATGAATCATTTTCAGCCACCAAACCAGGAYTATCTCAACAGAGCTGGAGAATAAATGCAGCTTTAGATTGTGTGCATGGCGGGAGCAAAAAGGTATCAGATGCAGTGCATGCTGCCTGTGGGCCCAGTCCCACACATCCATGCTTAAAAGGGCTTTCTATCAGCACGACACATGACACAGCAAGTCAGTGTGCTGGTGGGAATAATCACTGCATACCGCGGACCTGATCTCACTCTGCTCTTCATTACCCCRTGCATCTGATACCAGACAATGCAGAACAAGAATTAAGCCACTTTGTCAAATTAGGAGGAGATACAAATGCTTAGGCATCCAAAGAAAAAGGTCCTGCTCTTTATTATCAAGCTCTTGTAGACTAGTTTCAGAGCCAACTTCAGTATTGTCAGGGAGGTCTGTGCTGAGAGAAGCAGACTCTGCAGCTGCAGGGTAACCCATGGAGTACAATCAGAGCAATTAGGAACACCTAGCAAGCACATGCAATAGAGGCAGAGGACGTGGGGAGCTTTGCACTTCCATGGCAGATGCTCTGCCCACAGCTCCCAGTGCCTGTGGTAACAGAGGAGGCAGATTCTAGCAGCAGCAGGGCAGGGATGCTGGGCACAGTGATTTTCCACCATAGCAACTGTTTCTATAACAGCATTTTGAGAAACTCTGCATACATCTTAGGAGGATGTTCCACCTCCCTAGGAAGGAGGGAAAGGGAAAATAACAGGAACTAAAGAAAGCTACTCACATGTCGAAAGGCAGAGAATTACAGCCTATAGCCGATACAAAATGGCAACTTCAGGCCTCCAGCTGCCTTCTCCCTACCAAGGGGTAGGCTGCTATAAGCATGCATCATCACAGCTTGCCGGCTGGCATCAGCGAAGGCTAGAAAGACAGTGGATCTGTAAAGAAAATAGAGATGCTAGAACTAAGAATATCCTTTTTACTCCCTTTATATGTCAAGAACCAGCATTATGTTCTTTCTGGGATGTTTAAAGAGGAAAAATGAATAATCAACTTGCATAATTRATTACCAATAATTTGAATTAATTTTATTATTAAGTTTATTAATGATCACATATCTTACAGTTTATAACGAGCTGTGGATGTAGCCAAGGATAATAACTCTGCATACAATTGCCTTTTTGCCAGCCAGAGACACCCCCAACCCCCAAAGCTCTGCTTGCTCCAGGCATGTCCCAATCAGAGCTACCACGAACCACGGCCTCAAGCCTGTGCAGCAACAGGGGCAGCAGGCAGAGGACTCCACAAAGAGCATCTTCCTCATCCCACAGACTGCTCAGCCCCACAGACTACTCAGATTTCAGGTTCTACAGTGACTCTGTTTCCTCCAGAGCAGACTTCCCTCGTGGCTACTCAGGGTTTCCTGCACTCCAGGCTTCCTGATAACTCATAGCATGCTCCTTGGAGAAGCTAGAGATTGTGCACCAAATTTGTTCTGCTTTTATGTGGAATTTCAGTAAAAAGTAAAGTTGGTTTGAAAAAAAATAAAACAAATGTTTTTGAAATTTTAAGTAAAATTGGGTTTTTTAATTCAAATTTGTCACCATTGGCAGTTTGTTTTTCCTACAAAAAAGATTCAAAACTAACCTCTACCTGTTCAAAAAAAATGGTAATAATTTGGCAACAAGTTTGGCAACAAGTTTTTCTGATTGCTTTCATTTTTTCACACTTCTTGCAGTCTGTGTCTATTCACAGAAAGAAAAGGGGAAGCATAAAAGTTCTTACCTCCTCCCACCCGTTTCAGAAGTTTTAGAAAGTAAAAATATATTTTTCAAAAGAAAATGAGAACTTACTTAAAAGCTTCTATAAAACAGCATTCTACCCATACTTTTTAGAAGTAACTACAAATTTCACAAGCAAATTTGAATATAACTAATTGGCAAAAATTTTTCCATCAGATAATTCTGACTAGTTCCCACTCAAGTCTGACAGTCAGAATGCTGGCTGGATATGAACTTATCTTAAAAGTTAAGTTAACTTAAAATACCTATCTTTTCCCTCACCACTACATGTCTCTAAATCTACGCTTGTTATATAGTTGGAAGCTCCAGAAGTTCAGTGTTAAGGCAATTTAACAACRCTAGCACTTCTTTAAAGTTTTTTGAGTTTAAAAGGCACAGTGAGGGGCTACACATCATATTGCAACATCCATCTTCCTCCACAATTGCCAGAAGACCCCTTTTCCACTCTTTTGTTTGCACTCCAGTAAAAGACTCACTGGCTTACTGCTGGTTTCTTTGCAATAAAGGCCTGACTTCATCAGCAAGTGATATGCAGTAGGATGCTGACAAACAATAGTGCAAAGAAGCTTATGTTTAATTTAACTGCTTGAGTCCAGAAATGAATTTTTACATCTGCATTGACCAAGATTTGTGACTAAGATACCTTGTGATTGGAGATAACATGCAAAAGTACAGCCAGATCTCCTGGGTATTTTCCAGCTAACAGAGTGGCCACGTGCAGAAGTTGCCTGAGTTCCAAATTTTGCTCTTGCATATTTCAGATCTTGCAGTGTCTCACTTTAGATACTGACCTGTTTTCTTCCACACTGAAGTTTGGCATCTTCATTATTCCCTCTTCTCTGGATCTTTGCTTTTACCTCACCCCTCCAGTCACCTTCTCTCTTTTTACCTCATGCTGTCTTCCCTCCTTAAAACAGCGAAGACATACACCCATCCTTTGTCTGCTAAGGACTCTGACTCATATTCCAGCAGGCATGCAAGCACCTCACCCCTGCTTAAATCCACAGGAGTYTGGCACCTAGTTTCATTGATAATTAAGGCCTCACTCCATTTTTGAAATCCAGATTGCTAAACGGACATTATCCATCCAGACATTGCATGTCTTTTGTCTCTAAACACACCTTTCTGGAGCAGGTTGTAAGCTCTTGCAGCCATAGACCAGCCCAGTGCATTGGAAATCACTGCAAATGCTTATGGTGTCCCAAAGACAGTATATACCTAGTTGAGGGCTTAGGCGCATGGCAGGATGTAATTACTAAGTTGTAGTTTAATGATGACTGTTCTGTATGTAAAGTTACTTCTATTCTGTACATATCAAGAATCCTGCCATTACTATTTGTTGGGAGGCTTCCATCTCCCTCTTGTGAATTTTGCAATAAGCTGACAAAAGCCATCATGATGGAAAAAAAAAAAAAAAAAAAAAAAAACAGTACTGCTAGCTCAAGAGACAGAAGAATGACAAATTTCCTGCTAGCTATAGCTTCACTGAAAAAATTCTGGTGAGCAGCATACACTAAGCAAACCAGCACTCCATGACACTTTCAAAGATGACAGTAACTACAAATTTTCATCAGCAAATCTCAAAGTGTATTTCAAAGAAAAACAAAATCAGCATTATTAGTTCCACTTTGTATAAGGGAAAAGGGGTGAGATATTTTACACAAGGTCACCTACCAGGCTAGTGGGAGACATAGGCACWGGGTTAAAAACAACTCAGATCTTCCCAGTCCCCACCCAGTGATCAAGCTGCTAGGCTATATCCTTTCAGGGACACAGTGAAGGAAGATTACATCCACTGATTAAATTCTATGCAGCACATAGTGTAGATGAGTCCAGTGATCTATTTTTCTTTAGCCTCCTCTCAATCTCACAGTGTTCATCAGGAAGTTCCAGGACTGCAAAAGCTGCAAGTAGAGAGATGCCAGAAGTTAAAACCTTAAGCAAAATAGGAGAGAAGTGAGCTAGGGAAAACTTCTTCCTTGGGAGGCTCTCCCAGAAGTAATAAAGCAATGTACTTTGAAGGACCGCTGAACAGATGCAATGAAACATTTCCTGAATGGCAATCAGGTAGCAAGAGGATGAGATAACTCCCATGCTTAGGGGTATATTGGAGAGCCAGGCCATTCCCAGGAATAGCTAGATAAATCCTAGAAAGGCTGTGCTAAGCACAGAGCACAGGAACATATGGTAGGATTCCACCAAACACAGAGCTCCTCTTTAGTATACAAAATCACTTGTTACTTCAGGTTCTTTGTCTTGCTGACGGGACTACTGGTCATYAAGGCTTAGAGTCGTTCTGGATCATCCTTCACTTTGAGAATCATCCTTCACTGGATCATCCTTCATCGCCCAGTGACAGAAGAAGAGGCAATGGGCACAGACTGAAACACAGGAAGCTCCATCCGAACATACRGAAAAACTTCCTTACTGTGAGGGTAACAGAGCACTGGGACAGGTTGCCCAGAGAGGCTGTAGAATCTCTATCCTCAGAGATATTTAAAAGCCATCTGGATAGGGTCCTACACAACGTGTTCTAGGTGACCCTGCTTGAGCAGGGCAGGTGGACTAGATGATCTTCAGGGGTCTCTTACAACCTCAATCATTCTGTGATTCTGTGTGAACTTCATCCCCCCCAAATAAGACTTGAATTGCAGCCCAGGGGCAGCGTGAAAACCAAACTGTGAGTCTCCACCTGAAATCACCYGGCACACTGACTGAATCAAGAAGGTGGCCGAGAGAAGCTTTCTACYGGACTTTCCTCTCTGTTGAGCCTTCTTTTCTCAGTGGATGCTGAGCCAGCATCGTGGCATTCACCTACATAAACTACTAGTAAAGTGTGAACCGCCAAGCCGCCTGGTCAGGGCCAGCAATAGTGGCATTTATCATGAATGGTGTGATAAATGGAGCCAGACTGGAACTCCTCCACAAGCAAGTCATTCTTAGTGGTTGATAAAGATACAGATAAATTAAGAGGATGAGTCGTCTACAAATCAAAGCAGCTGAATTAGTGACGTCAGCAGTTCCTGACTTGTATTTCCAGGTGTCTACAGGTGAATCTGTTGAATTAAGCTGATGGGCACTTGTAAAGTTACCAGTACTTAATTTCTGAATCTGTGAGGGGAGAGAAGGAGATAAGAGTTGTACTGGCTACAGAAACCAGTTATTGTACATAGATTTATAGTACATCAGTTACTCTGTCACTACTGCCTGTCTACATACTTTTACCTTGTGGTAAATATGAGGTGGTTTATCCTACAATGAAAGTGGAGCTGAAGGTCTGCCAATCCACGTGTTATCTAACCTCACTGTGACTTGTTTATGTTGAGGGAAGTGAGGCAGGCAGGGAAAGGAGGCAGGGAACTGCTGGCACTGCAGCCAATCATTTCTAGTCTTTCTCTTCTTAAATCAAAATCAAATAATATTCTGATTCTCTTTTGGCTCTTTAAACAAATACCAGTGAAAACCACTAGAAATCATTCATCTTACAYCCCTCAATGCTTCTGTGTAACAGATCCAAACAGAGAAAAAAGTGATCAATGAGGGATCCAGTTTTACCCCTGGTTGTGCTAACTCAGGGTCACACAAGCATATTTATCAGCCAGGACAGTACTCTGTGGGACTATGTGTACTGTCATCATTTGCAACCTGAGGCTGGTGTTTCAGCAGCTGTGACAAATTTTGAAGTGAAACTGTCCTGCGAGGAAAATGAAGCCATATACACTGCTGCCACAACTCCCCATCTTAGGCTKCTAGAACTCCACAAGATTGCTCTCCACAATATAATATTTCATCTCCGTCCTCCTATGCTTGGTTGAGCAATGAGATAGTTGTCACTGGATGTGGATTGTGTAAGGCACTGCACAAACACTGAGCAATAAGGCACCCCTAGAATTTAAAGCAAAAGACAACAAATGGACATGGACAAGTGATAGGAAAAATAGCTTAGACATGAGAGTATTGGGGAATACTGATTACATGACTATTTTGCACCAGTTTTCTTCTCAAACATTCCCTTGTTTAAATAATCTCACCAATCAGCAATAAARGTTACAAATGGAAACATAATGCTCTCTGTCTGCCTACTTTTTCAATTCACAGGGGATTCTAACCTGCTACAGATCTTCCCTATAGGGATGATTCTTTACTTYGTATCTGTGCTCTTTTGCTCTGGAAAGCCCTAGTTTGAGCCCTCTTAATTTGGCAAGTACTTTTTCATTATCCAACATGATCAAGCCAAACAGCCTTTCTAAATGAAATGAGCACTGGCCCATATTCRTTTGCAGGTTTGGATCAGCCCTGGAACACAGATAGGGATGAAATCATCCCTGTTATATCCAGGTGTAAACCAGTGCAACGTCCCCTCTCCTAAATTACATCAGCTGAGAATCCAGGTCACAGCTTGCCACAGTGGCATAATGTCAAGCAAAGAGAGAGCATCAGAAGTASCAAACATAATTCTTGCATGCAGAAAAGAAGGGACTGGTGCTCCCCCTTAGCTGATCCCAGYCTATCAGACTAACATATGGATTGATGGGACATAAGGAGGACTTACATTTCACTTTCAAAGAAAAATGCAACAGAAATACCTTCTCTAAACAACTGGGATGTCAGTGGAAGTTTATGAGAAATCATGGTAATCCTTCATACACTGCTGCAAGGAAACTAACAGGGAAACTGAATACATTTTGCCATGTTCATTCTGTTGGACAGCTTTTGTTTCTCCTCAAGTATTTACCTCCATCTCTACCTTTCTTAGCACACAGAAGGCTTCCACAATTTTACTGAACTTCAAACTCTGCAGAAAATGGTCTTCCTGTCACCGGATTTCACATCAGCAGGAGGCTTTGCCCCCTCTTCAATAAGTAGGCCATTCTATTTAGGTGCAAATAAGTTTCTCATATAAGCTCACATAAATTTCTGCTGGATCAGTGCAAATTTCTCTTCCAGACAACCATACTTCATTATGTTACTTGGGGAAACTAAGTGAAATTACCACAGCCAGAGAGCCAAGGAACTTGAATCTATAGCAAATTTGGTATTTACTACTTCTTAAGTTAAAGGTAAAAGGATTACCTGGAACACATATCTCAGAGAAGAGAAAAAAGGCTTGTAGGAAAGGTTTCAGAATACAGCTGGATGAATAGGTACTTCAAGAAGGACACAAGCAGCAATGGTGATCCTCAAGGCTGTATAGTGTAGTAACATAAAGCAAAAATTGTCCAAAGTCAAACTGGGTTAGATGTGGCAAAAGAGATGAAAATCAAGGACTTCACAAGAAGTGCTCTTCATCTTTAAAAAGAAAACAAGAAAGGAAGACCTGGGGCTACAACAAATATGAGGTAAACATTGAGGTAGAAGCTCAAAGCAGAACAGGCTACCTCAGTTTCTCTTAACAATAATAACGATCAAAATAGGGACAAAATAATGTTTTGAAACACACAAACACACACACAGAGGAAAGGAAATTACCAGTCCCAAAGGAAAAAAGCAAGCTCCACATGTTCTGCTTGTGCCAGTCAGAGAGATCAGGCAATTCACACATGAACTCACAGATCTAGCTTCAAGGATTTTTAATTGGTTTGTCAGTTAGGAACAGTAGTACCATCTGATTGAAGAAAGGCATCCATAGTATCTAACTGCTAGAAGGAGATTAAAAAATTTTATCTAGGCAGCTACAGGCCAGTTACTCTGGCCTCTCCCACATGCAGGATTTCATAATCTTTTCAGAAGGAAAAAATAGTTAAAGAGATAAACTGAAGACAGACTTTCCCAAAGGTAGATCTAGAATAACACAATATTTCTTTTTGATAAGGTAACTGCTTCCTCTGCAAAGGAACAGTAGTAGACCTCATCTATTGGGACTCCAGTAAAGCAGCTGATACGGTGCTGCACTGGAAATTATTAGTTAAGATGGAAAAGAGGGGGTTGAGGCAGGAACTGACAGAACTGATGACAAGGGAAATGGAAATAGGTAGTATTGAACAAGGAACTATCAGGATGGAGGGAAGTTACTAGCAGATTCCCACAAGGACCAGTCTTGCTCTGTGTTTCTACTAATAACATTACACTAAAAAGTAAAGGAAACCTGCCAATGGCAAATGGCAAGAAGGTAGGAAGCATCATGAGCATGCAGGAGGATCACGGCGAGGCAAGCACTTAAGGACTAGTAAGAATCGTGACTGTAAGCCAAGAGCTTCTCAGAAGAAAGGATAGAGCATGTTATATTAGTTGCTCAGTAGACAGCACCAACAGGACACAGCCATAGGGGAAAAAAACAAACATATCATAACTCAATGAGGTGACTTCTTTCCAGTAACAGAGAGAGCTGTTAGACTATTATATGAATTCTCCCCTGGGATAAAGTGGATAGCTCTTTTCACCCATATTCACAAAGATCAGTTAAAATCAGAAGTGGTACAAAATAGGGCTAATGGGATGATCAGAAAGAGAAAAATCTACCCCACAAAGGGAACCTAGTTTAGAAAAACAAAAGGGAAAAGTGATATGATTGATTTCCATACAAGTCTTAGGAGATTAACGCTAAGAAAAGAACTAAGATGCACTGATGTTTCAGCTGAACAACAAAGATTTCTAACCACCACAGGAGTGAGACTATGGAACAACCTTTTGATAGCAGTGATCCCTAGTTTGCTTTAAAGTGAGTTTAATAAGGTAATGAAAGGGTTAATGCCTGTGACAGCATGGACTTGAACTTCTTGACACGGAAGATTCACACCTTTGCTTTCACACTTCTGGGCCCCTAACTCCAACTGAATCCAGGTTTCCAACTGCTAGCTTGAAATGTTTGTTCAGTAAAAATACTCTTCCAACTTTTATCATTACCATCTGTTTATTAAGTGCCAAATACACGATTACAGCTCTACCAAAGAAAGAACATATTTAGGCACTTCCAATCTAAGCAGAATGCCCTTTCATCCTTATATATGATTACAGCTCTACCAAGGAAAGAACATGTTCAGGCACTTCCTATCTAAGCAGAATGCCCTTTCATCCTTTTATACAAGTTTCTTTCTCCCCAAAGGATACTCAAAGCACTTAAACTTCATGCACTGATCGATTGTAAAAAAAAGATTTACTAATAGCATACAGCTTCTCTGGGGTGTTTTAGCAGTGCACAGTTGAAATGCATGACAGACAAGAGCATACCCTACTCAATGTGCAAGTAGAATTTCTGGTGGAAAGCCTGAGATACTAAATTTGGAGTYTGGCCAGCAGACTACAGCCAACATCAGCAAGTGGTCCCACAAAATCTCTGAAGGATCCAGGAACTTTGTTTTAGGCTACATCCAAAAGATGCTCTCTCATGTCCCAGACAGCTAGATGATACATAAATGTTCTTAAAAAAATATCTGATTATTTACCCCCTAGGACTACTGCAAGGCAGGATAAGGCTATTATTACCAGTTTACCAATAAACTAAGGGTCACCTGTGTCTAAGTAACTTCCCTACAATCATTGAGGAAGTCTGTTATGGACTGAATCACACTTTCTACCCTAGGTATTCTTCCTATAGCTGTTAATGAAGTTGCCCATTGCTAAGAAGAATAAATAGAAAGTTTACACATGAGAGTGAAAACCTCTCATACTTACAAAGTCCCCCTACACAAAGCCCAAGCTAATTTGGGGGTTTTCAATAGCATCTCTGTTCTCCTCATCAACTGTAATACCTGAAGCACTGAAGTAGCTTGTCCTTTCAAAACTACATCCATGCATTAGTTTCCATGTAAGCRTTGACGCTCATATGGCTACTCATCATTTAAATGCAAGTTTTACTTTTAGCTCAAACTATGCCAGCACAAGTAGCGAATAGATTTTGTCCTCCAGAATAGCTAAAATAACACTGTACTTTTATAGCATCAGCCATCAAAAGAGCTCCAAACACTTCACAAACACTGATGGATCAGAGAGCTGCCACCAATTGGCTGTAGTTCCTGATATCAATGTATATGGCCTGTAATTGAAATCTTCCCACAGTCTCATGAGGGGGGCACTGCTGTCACCCTCATTTCAGAGCGGGGGTAAGAGACACCAACAGATGAATCCCAGAAATTTAAGCAGAACACGAATTTGAGCTTGGATCCCCCAAGCCATATGCAAAAAACCTAACTACTGGACAAGCCTTCCCTTTCCCTGTAAAAGAAAGAASAGACTAGACTGCAATGCACTTAGGTGACCGTGTCATTGCACTTCTCTAAACTGTATATTTCTTTAACTAAAAGGTTCAGATTATTGGAAAGACTGATGTTCCCTACTGTCCTGTCATAGCCTAACTCCTCCTCTCCCTCTCCTTCACTCCCAAATCCCACTGCATTTGAAAATACCATCATTCATTTGGTGACACATCCCAGCCAATTGGGGTGGCAGCTGAGTCATCTCCCTGCTGTGAGCGAGGTGTTATGGTGACAAGCACCTTACAACTGCATAATCCTTTTTTGGGCACACTGTGTTGGAGGCTGTTCGCCCCGTTCTATACAAAGGGATGGGTAGGAGGAACAAATCAGGGTGGAAGAGCTCCACGCACACACAGCAGAATGAAGGGATTGGAGGTAACCCTAGCAATCAGATTATATCTTCAAGAACAGTTTAAAAGCTAAAGGGCACCCTGCACAAACCATGCACAAAGACTTAAAAAACAAGAATGAGTCAGAGACTCATTTCAGTTGACATTCTGCTGATGTCTACTGTAGGCATGGAATTAAGGCACTCTGCATCATCTCTTGAAGCAGCTACGTCTCTCCATGGACTCTACAGAGATACTAACACGCAGCTCTACATCTTTGGCATTGATAACAGCTTAAAAAGTTTCCCTTTTCTCCCCACAGATTCCATCTCTTCCAACTATTAAAGTAGTTCATCTTCTTTAGAAGTACGCTGATACAGTTATTCATGAGGCTAGGCTGGAAACTGGACCACTCAAATTATCCAAATTAAAAATGGCCTTTTGAGGAGTCAGAAAGTGACAGAAGCAACATTAGAAAGCCTCACTTTAAAGAAAAAGAACCTCTACCTCAGAATCAGTTTCAAAGAACTAAATCCAGTTGTCTACTGTTCCTCCAAAAGTTTCTGTTTGGCTGTGTTCCCATACTCATGGTAAAATACTTCACAAGGCACACTGCACAGAGTTTAGGATAATTACTACTGACTAAACAGCGATGCAGATGTCAGGAAGCATAGCAGAATCTGATTATTTAGTCTAAGCTGGACTTTGAGGTGTGGGTAGAAAAAGATCTTCCAAACAAGCAATAGCAGGTTATCCCAAGTCCCCTACGATATTACACATAGGAGACAAGTTAAGATTTTACCTTAAAGTCCTGGGCTCAGTGTGCTGTTGCACAAGAGAGAAGGCATCTTTGTAACCTATACTAGTCTTGCTCAAGTCCACGCTTTTGCTACAGGCACAACAGCTTACAAACAAATATCTAACACACAAGCTTCCACCTCGCTAACTGCCCTTCTTCAAAGAACAGCTTTTATCATAAATGACAGGCCATAGGCCCCACAGAACTCTGGTTCTGTTAGGATGGTGAGAACACAAAAAGGACATACCTGTTCTGAGGGATCCATATCTGCAACCCACCCTGTGCCAAAAAAGCCCCAAAGSATCTGTTCTTCTCACCTAACACCTCTTCAGGGTAAAAAACACTGCAGGGGGAGAAAAAAGAGGGAGAATGGGTTCCTGAAAACATCTTTCATTTTGGAGAACAAAGCACCTTGCTGTTTCAGTAGAAATCCCATCTCCATGTAAATCCTGACAACTGAAAACCTCTTTCTTGTCCCATACCCTGAACCAGATAGAGTTACTTGATCTCAGCCTTCTCCTCTCAGTATACTAAAGTATTTTATTTAAAACATACTCTAAATAAAGTATATTATTTAGAATATTAATCACAGAATAAATTTAGAGTAAATACAAACCCATGCTCAGCTCATCAATTAGTCTGAAAAATACTCAGCTATAATAAGGAAGAGTCTTAAAGAGATCTAGCATAGGCTGTACTTCTGCTGGGAATGTTGTCACCTCCTAGCACTGAAAGCTTGCTTATTCCAAAGAGATGTTTTCCAGTCTTTCAGGCAAAAGTAGTCTCACTTCTAAAGACAGGAACCGCTAATGCCTGAGCAGYAACCACCCTGAAACTCCAGCGCAAGCCCTGGTGCTGAACATCTATTACTAGAGCAAAGCCTCCTATCTGCCTGCCCCGCATGATGTTCCAGTACACCTGCAATAGGAGAGGCCTCGCCACAGGTTTCTCCTCATTAGCTGCTGCTTCTTCTTGAGAGTCTGTCAATTGCCTCCTTGATCAATTGTCAGAAAAGCTCAGCGAGGAGAGTATTAAATCCGCGCTCCAGTAAATCTAGACCTGCACAAGTGGTTTCAAGATGCACAGAGACAAAAGTGGGCTTATTTTCATCTTCTCAGGAGTGAGTGCCTCTAGCCGAAATACGCGGCACTTACTTACACCCTTATGACATTATGACAGACTGTCACCTTCCCTATTCAGATGTGCTCTGCATTCATATTGCACTCATACACAGTGGGGGTTAAATGGTAAGAATGGGGCCCCTTGCCTATTCTTTCCAGAAAGCTGTTCCTATTAAAGCTCAAGTACTAGCAGTCTGAGCTTTGGGAACGAACAGTGCAGTCCACATAACAATGCAGTTCAGGAAACTCACTTAACAAAGAATCATATCATGACTAGATTCAACAAGCTACTCACATTGCACCTATATCACTGCTGCTAGTGCCTCTGTTTGCCTTGCACAGAGAGAACATAATAACCCTGMATATTCACATGATTTCATGCTTCTCTAAAAAATGACTTGCCAGGTGCCCAAAGACTTGTCACTGGGTTAAATAACATTCCTATACCCCATAGTTGCACCTCTAGACTGATGATAGAGTTTTCTTTATTAGTAGTAAAATATGCAGCCACCTATACCATCAAAAAGCAGAAAATTAACRTGTCTAGCTCCTTCTGCTTTACAATGCTCAGAAGTCTGGTAGTTGGGTTTCCTGGATTTGAAATTACAATTTTATGCAAAATATTGTCCAGATAGTGCAGTATAAAGCTCTAACTTACACTATATGATAACCTTCTCATATACCTGTTTATACCTGCCTTCTCTAAATTAGAAAATATATAAGAAAGACAGCAACAGTTCCAGATGACATAATGATGTTCCAAAAATATTATTACCTGAAAAATTCTGGAAATACTTTCATTTTCTCTTCAACTTGTACAACAAAAGATTTACTTCTWCCCACCAACTGGTTCACTAAGTTACTAGACCTTTTATCAGCTGTGCTAGAAAGGCTCTAGGACTAAAGACAGGAGGCTTTCTGTGTTTTGTTAGAGATCCTCACTTAATTATAGAGCCATTTACTATGTTGTGATAACCTGTTGTGAAGACCTTTATCATATAAAATTAAATGCAGGCTTATCTCCCCCTTTTCAATAGTCTGCTCCAAGTTAGCTCAGGATCAACTTCAAAAGCTTTCAGAGTAAACCCTGTACTGCAATCTTTTATAGGCATGTTCTCGCAAATTGTGTTCAGCAATTCTTACTGCAAAGACCACACTAAGTATCTGCAATGGGTTTGACCTCACAGGATTACATCCCTTACATAATCTTTATCCAGTTCACCTTCAAGGGGAAACAAACAAACAAACAAAAAATACGTACAACAGCAGAAAGAGAGAATTCAGTACATTGCAGAGCTACCTCTCTTGAACAATTATCTTCACCGTACACACACAAAGAGATGCTATTTCCAGGGTTCTTTAAGAATCCAAGCTTTTCATCAGTTGACCCCTTGCATACTTCCTAGTAGCATAAAAAAGAGCCAATCCACCATTCGCACACTACCCCCTTCCCCACCCTTGGCTAAAGTCACTGGAAAAGGATCAATGAGAAAGAGTAAAACTTGAGAAATGAGACAGATATTCCCAAAGACCAAAAAGTAACATTTCATTCCTTGAGAACTGTTAACTCAGGGTCAATACAGGTAGTGAAAGAAATAAAGCTTGACTGCCCCTAGCTCTTAGGAGCAGGCAGGCAAACCTGGCAAGGCAATGGCATRGTGCCAGATCAGTGAAAAGAGATCCACAGGAAAGCTAATTCCTCTCAAGCTCATAGTAGGCCACAGTGTAATTACGAACTCAGCATGCCACGTGAGCTGTTGTGAGCTGGCTAAAAACAGTTACTGAATTCTGCACCTATCAGTGTGCTTAGGACTGCAGAAAACAGCATAGKAGTAAGCATCAAAGGAGCAACTTTTCCAGCAGCCAGGTTCCTCTGAAGCCAGGATTACAGTCCTGAAGACCTGCTCATGTTCTAAAAGACTCAGTTTGGGGCTCACCTGTTTAAAAATGCAGCAGGATACCCCAGCTGACACACAGACTTCATGCCAAGCAAGTTGCACAGTACCAGTTCAGGAGCAAGTAAGTCAGCAACCACAGCACCAAGCCTGCAAAATGCATCAGAAATCACAAAGCAGGAAAAGGACAGGGTGGACCCCCATCCTCCCACTCACCTTGGCCAGCCCAGAGGATCAGCTCAAGCCATCAAGTGCTGACAGCAGTTGCAYTCATTGGCTACCCTGATACAGCCTTACAATTACAGGCACCCAGATGCTGCCTCCTAGACAAGGACCCACAACTATAAGCTTTCAAAGTAAATGTAAAGAACGGCCAGAAGCCTGGAGAAAGCTAAGGAAAATTGCAGTAGCTGCAGGCAATAGGACCGCAATGCATCCATACTAACTAGTGTATTTTGACACACTCCTCATGACATTCCCCTTTCCCTCCATTTGGGGCACAGATTGTTAGGACTGTTAGAACACAGGACTCTTCAGCATCTATTTAAAAGGTGGTGACTGTTTCTTACAGAGATACAAGCTGGGGTTATACYGATTTGTCCACCAGAGACCCTTCCTGCTCTCTCCTCCCAGCTATAAACAACAGGATCCATGTAGTTCAGATCTCCAGCTCTGTACTGCAGCTCCTGAGAAAGTGAGACTCCCCTAGCATGGACCAGATGCTCTGGGGGGTGAGTACAGYGTTCCCCACATAGCCTAGGCTCTGACCCATGCTCATGACAAAACCTGTTCTCCAGGAGCCTCACTGCTGTCCTACAACTCTAAGCCAAGTGGAGGCACTCCAGCGTGACCGACTTGCCAGGGGCAAAGAGCAGACATCTGTATACTCACCCCCAGCAGCAGTGCATGAAACTGCCTCCATCCYAAAGCCTTCTTGTCCAGGGCTGAAGCAGCTGAAGGTCAAATTACCCCGCCATAATGCTCAACAGAGCTCCCTGGCCATTTCAGAGATAGGAAGCCTACATGTGTTGGGAAAAGAGGCTAACCCCAATGGCACCTTAAAACTGGAAAACATCATTAATTAAACAGAACCTGCTAGAGGGCCCAGACTAATTACATTTCAACACTCAATCCCCAGCACACAGAAATTAGCCCTCAGGGTTTACAGCCTTACAGACAACCCTCTTAAAAGGCTTCTTGATTTTCTTTTGTGTCACAAGTCTAATTACTTTGATGAAGTTTATTCTACTGCACCCTCCTACATCCTTGCTCTCCCCTTCATCAAAACAGTTTTTAAGGGAATTATTCCCAGCTTCTGCTCTTCCCTGTTTCTGTATCATTGCTGTAAACAGGAGTTTTGTTCTTGACACCAAGAGAAGCAAAACAGGGCTTCCTAAGATAGTTCTCTGGCTGATTACATAGAACATAAGCAATAGATAAGTAGCTTTAGCACATCCTAGTTTTGCTTCTCTGATCTGTAGAACAACATAAATACGTTAATACACCTAGCTCCGTGCTATTCTTCATCCCACAGAGCTCCACGGCAGCCTCGACTCTCAGCAGCAAATGTGCACGCACATCTTGGCAGAAAGGACTGAACCCTGCTCTACCTTCCCTGAGGACCTGAAATGCAAAYGTGGCATCAACGATATTCACAGAACGCTCTTACTGCACCCTGGTCTGCAGCTAAGCTCGAGTGAAGCCACAGGGACCACGACAGCCGACACCAGCTCAGATACCTGGGCCTTCGCTGGCAGGACAGGCCAGGGCAGCAGCAAGGTGCCGTGGCAGATGCAGAGGCTTGTGAGACAGGTCGGGCTGGGCTTGGGGAAGACGCCTTGCCCAGAGCAACAGGGCCTAGAAGCAGCTCCCGCTAGCTCCGGAGGCGGCGCTTAGGGGCACCGCCACGGGCAGGGCCGCCGGCAGAGAGGCGGCTGCTGGCAGGGCAGCTCGGAGGGGGCTGCAGCCTTGGGCAGGGCGCAGTTCAAACTGGCGCRGCCGTTGGCAAGGGTAGGGGACAGTTCAAACTGGTGCAACCACTGGCAGGCGGCAGTTCAAAGGGGGGCACAGCCGTTGGCCGGGGGGGAGGGGAGGGGGCACCTCAAAGGGGAGCGCAGCCGTTGTGGGGGCAGTTCAAACCGGAGAACAGCCGTTATGGGGGCAGTTCAGCCTGGAGCACAGCCGTTGCAGGGGCAGTTCAAACCGGAGCACAGCCGTTGGGGGGGCAGTTCCAATGGCAGCACGGCCGTTGCAAGGGGCAGTTCAGACTGGAGTGCAGCCGTTACGGGGGCAGTTCAGCCTGGAGTGCGGCCGTTGCGAGGGCAGGACACCAGCCACTGCTGGGGAAGGCTGGCTCCTGACTGGGCAGGGTCAGGCTCAGGGAGAGAAGCACAGACATAGCCGTGGTCACAGTGCAGCTGTGGCAGAAGAAACGGTCGGTACCAAACAGCCAAGCAGAGGCGTTTAAGCCAGTATAGTGCATGGGAGGACTACTGATGCAACTCCCTTCCTTCGCCTCTCATTCGGCTGTTTGGTTCTGTGAGCACCATCCCAGCGTCTGTATACTGCTGGCCAGAGTAGTAGCCAAGTACTTTGCAGTTCTTAYCAATCAGCGTTTCTGCAGCCACTTGGTAAGGTTTTAGACAAACCTTACAAACATACAACCAGTAACTGACCCACTGGGCTACATGTCCTTCTGTCATCATAGGACCAGCTAAGGAAGTCACTCCTCCATCTCTTGAAACAGGATGTAAGCAAGGCAACAAACTGCTGCTGTTTACTACAGATTAAATCCTTGTCTGTCGCAGGCACTCACATCCTTCAAATAGAGAAATAACAGAGGTGATCATCTCAGCCCCTCGTGCAAGGTCACGTATGCTGTACGCAGCGTAGTAGAGAGGAGTTTTCACCTACAACATTAAGTTCCTCACTTCAGCACTTCCCATAGACAGCTGCAYGCTGCCCATGGACTTCAGAGAAAGCAGCGCTGTCCCACTCAGCTCTCCCTGGTTTAAAATTCACAAGGTGCAGTAGCACTAAATAGAGAAGGTGCCTTTCCACGTATTGGCCATCTACCTCCTCCTAGCTCAGGATCCAAAGCAGAGCTTTGAAAGCAGACTTTCAGGGCAGGTGGAAGCACAACCATAATCTGGCCCAGCTCACTGAGACCAGAAGAGGATGAGACAAACAATAGTCTTTAACTGTCTTCTTCAGCCCTACTTTTAATTCAAGACAGTGCCTTCTGGCTGTGATTTGATTTGCTCTCCTAGAACACACCACTCACTCATCTTTTTCCTTTTCCTTCAGTGACATAGAGGACTCTAGTGCTCCCTTATGTTCATGGTTAGTTAGCAAGCAAGAAACAAACTGAAAAAAAGCCAGGCAGGTCAAAAGAAATTGTTGCAAAAGGGTTTTCAGGAAGACAGTACTTAAAATTTCCTGAACAAGAAATGTGCTCATTTTCTGGCAGCACAGGAGCCATAAATTTAACATATCCCAAAAGAAAATTCATGCAGGTTACTGTCCTAGCCAAAAAGAACAGGAATAGATAAAAGGAGGAGGAGATAAATGGAGGAAAGAAGGATGAAGAAAGGGTTAGTGAAAGCAGAACCCTGATGCAATTTTAGCAGGTTCAAAARTCTACTTTAGAATATTTCATACAATAACATTGCACATTTATGTGTATATAGATATGTATTTCTTTCCTGGGTGACAATTCTAAAATTATCATAAAGTGTTTGTCAATAAATTGTTATGTGTGTGAGTCATCTACTAAATTGTAGTTGCATATAGACCTCTGTTTCTGTTCTACTTCATAAGATTTTCATGCACTGGCACCATTTTGCTTGTGGCCCTGCAACTGCATGGGCTATTTAAATATTTTACAAATAAAAAAAACATTTTTATGAATTTTTTAAGCCAAAATGTAACATTTCCATTCCCATTTGCATTTGAGTTTCGTACACTTGAAGAATGCCGTAACTAGGGCTTGAACTAAGAAAGCAGTGGTTCTTTCAGCTGTTGCAGACACAAATGAATTCTACTCTGAACACACGTGATCACTTTTGAGATACTAGTTACACCAAAAGTGTTTAATTACAAGCACATTCTCATTTTATATAGCTGAATTCCAAGTCTGCAGAATTCCAAACATCCTCACACAGATCTAAACAGTTCAGAGGGTCAGACCATATCTATATGATAATTAGATTCTTAATGAAGTGCCTGAAAGGAAAGAGCTGGGTARTAGACATTAAACTATTTTCTATGTAGAGTTTGTACCCATTCCCTCTGTCTGATGAATGGCTATACAAATTTCCCAGATTACTACTGGAGTAGGAGTTTCCTCAAAGATGCAATCCATAATTAAGAAATTGACAGGTAGTCTGGGAATGAAAAATATACCCTGGAAAATAGATCAAGTTGCTCGTTCCTCAAACCATAAAGATAAAAAGCAATAGGGCTACTAAACCAGGCCAAGTGGTGCACAGTGTAAGAAATATTCCAGATAAAAAAAAACTTAACCTTAGAACATGCTGAAGTAAATTGAAAGGAAGCTTCTGAGCTCTATGATCTTCAGCCCTTGTTTTTTCAACTCTTTCCTTATCCTCTTTTCTCAGCCCCTTGCCAAAAAGAATCCTAAATAAGAGGCTCAGTCTGCATCCTGAAGTCCTTTGAGAATTTTCAACTATGAATTCCAGGCTTTTGCATGGACTTAGAATATTAGCAAAAGTCCTTGATGTCTCCTGCTTTCAGTGGTACTCTATCATTCAGAAAAATTGGATATTTAGTACTAAATGTGTAATAAAGATTTAGAGTCTTTGTGGAGATAAGGTGAGAGGGAAGAGTGGATCTTCTCTCATCCTTGAAGACCACATGAGTATGTGTTTGCCATGACTCTAAGGAACTGAATTTGATGACCATTCAGCCACATGTTCCTAAGGTAGTATTAAGATCCACAGCATAGCAAACAAATACACACATCTGCTGACTTGCACAGATTTCCCCTCTAGTGTCCAGACTATTACTTTCAAAAACCAACTTTCACATAGTTAATTTACATTTGCTTTTCTATGCACTCTCCAAAAGCTGACATCAGTCATGTCTAGAAACCAGCAGATCCTAATAGGAGGAGATAATGGAACAGCACATCATCAGTAAATCAATATTAGCTGACCAGGCCACATGCATGCTGAGGTTCCATTGATTTCTTTAATGCTGTACAGTTGCAACTAGCTTGCCTAGCAGATCCCTCTGTAGAAGAGTTACAATGTCTGTACTTGAGCAGGACATGGTTTCCCAGTTCCACAGACAGGCCTGGTGACAACAGCAGAAACCTGTAGACCAAACGCTGTCTTATTGAGCAAACAGTGTTTCTGGGTTTCCAAATCCTGAGGTGGCTTTACTCTCGGTACAAATGCATTATTGCCAGTACTGCTRCATCCAGCACAGACTTATTCTGCCAGTACATGGTATTAATAAGGAGCTCTTACACAAATATTAGTCTATACTTTGTAGCCTGGCCTCCTTGCTTGGTAGCCTGCAGGCTGCTAGTCCCTGCACACACACATCTTGTACAGGTACYTAGCACAGAAAGTAGATCATTCTTTTGTGGAAATAGATGAGTAGCATGTCTYCAGGGTGCAATCAGAAAAACTTCAGCTTTTGCCATCAAGAAGTGATGTTTATTATCCATTGGGTACAAGCAGTACAGAACTACTTTATTATAGTCCCACTGGGAGTCACACCCTCTAATTGTGAAGTGACTTGTCCTCCAAATCTTTTGTGGCATGTAATTTATGAAAGAAAACCAAAGAAAACTCTTCAGAAGATATTTATATGGAGGACAATAAGCAGCAAGTGCTGTATTCGTAAACTGATCTCAGTGGTGAGATGCAGCATGCACACGCAGCACCTGGCAGCAAAGAGCAGGCCCAGCAAGGGCTGGGAATACGAGTCATTTCCAATAGGAGCATTATTTCCCAGGCTCAAGTGTGGTATCTGATATTCCAGCAGTATCATTCCAAATTAAGCCCCAAGGCCAAATCAGGGTGCAACAGAGGAGCAAGAGTGTTATTTCTAGGCAGGATACAGGCCAGTGGCAGGCAGGCAGGCGGACTCCATGTGCCAAACAAAACAAGTTTGCCAACTGTCTCTGCTCTTTGAGTGTGCACGTGTTGCTTTTCTTCTGTTTTTTTTTTTTTAAATAAATGCTGCCTCTATTTTAGGGGCAAACAGCTCAATTCTCAGTGCTGCTAGTAAAAAAAAAAATCTGATTAAACTTCTTTTTTTAAGAAAAAGCACAAACAGGTAAAAAAAACCCAGCAATTGGCTGAGGAAAAAGCCTGCTGAGGGAGTTTTGGAGCAATTAAAGAACACAAAGCTGCTTATGCTGCCAATATAAAAATGGGGGGGGGGCAAGGAGGAGGGGATGAACTGCCTCTCCTGGTTATACATCTGATTAACAATTGTATCACTATGATACAACGATGAATGATTGAAAGGAGAGGTAGAGCCCTCTAAAATAATGCAATTGGGAAGGGAATAATTAGAAGTAACGACTAGTTAACAGAATCTTAGTCCATTCCCTGATCAGGTAAACAGGAGATGGAAAAGTGCTCTGAGATGAGAGTTTGGAGAAACAGTTTTCCCAGAAAGAGATGCAAATAAGGCAAACTCACAGAAGAATCTCTTTTATTAAGATGCCCAGTCTGTGCTCTGAAACTTCAGATCCTCAGACAGCTAAGGTCCTCCCCCCATCACTCGCTAGACAGTAAGGCCCTATCACTTCTTCTCATCATGTCATCTCAGCAGCCAGAGATTCTCAGAGATTTAGTTTAATTTATTGTAACATGTCTTGAGTAAGCACACTGCAGCAACCCAAGCATCAAGCAAAGGCAGCTATGGTAAAGCCCAATATCTCTAAGTACACAGGCCAATACCAATATAACTACAGCAGATACTTCCCTAGTTTTGAAAATAACCTCTGCATGCAAATCTCACTACATGCAGTACAGCTGAATAGTGTCTGTTCATCCATCCATATGCCCTCTAACATGATCATTACAATTTCCCTCAGCTATTCAGCCATGCACTCCATGTAGACATGCATGTGCAGTCCAACTGTCCCTTCCACCTGCCCTATAGCTTTTGAATTAATTAGATGTTTTCAGATTAGTTTTACAAACCAGTAGAGGCTTCAAAGATATCAGCATCCTCAGAAGAGTTTCAACATAGTCACTAGAACAGGGAAAAGATCCACAAATTAATATCCACTCTGAAGGAAAGGCTCTCTGCTAGACATCAGAAATTCAGCCCCTCCTCTCCCTGGCCCCAGTCACCAGGTGGAAAGAGAAGAAAGAAGAGGCACAGCTACCCTGGAAAGTAGGCTTCATTCCTTCTGCTGCTCCTAGGACAACTCCTTGAAAGTTAGGGTGGCTTCTAGGAGAGTGATTTCAAAGGTGCCTCAGCCTGCAACTTAAACCTGGAGTTGGAATATACATGGGAATGAGCACACACACAAACACTTGTAGGCTTCTCGTGACAAGCAACCTGGTTCGCAAGTCCAGAAAACAGGTGAAGAGATACCACCCCATTATCATTTCCAAGTACATTTGCAGACATAAATTTAGAGGCTGTTTTTTGAAAATATCATTCACCAAATACAGCAGCTGCCAGGGGAGTCCGAACTGACAATTTGTACAGGTTTTTGAAAGCAGTTACAGTGTAAGGATGTGTGTAATGCAGACAAAAAGAAAAAAGCATGTTAGGCTCAGAGCAGTCTTAATGGTACATGTTTAAAACCAGAAAGGCTGTATCTCACATGGAACGCTCTTCTTAGCTGGCAGCTAATGCCTGCTCTATCATTGACTTCTTAAATGTTCTGGGACAACTATTTCCTCTTTGTGAACTTTAGTTTTTCATATCTATACATTGGGAATAAGGAACCAAAACTGATTGTGGACACAAACTTGTGGAAGTTCCCAGTCATTAACCCATTAGTCAAGGACTTCACAGATCAAGTTTCACCTTCTTGCTGCACCCTGACTTTGTCGTAAACCACTCACTGGTAGCCAGCAGTTTTCAAAGCACATTATAAATGGTTAATTAATATGATCAGCTCTGAAATGACTATGGGGAAAAGTATGGCTTAGACAAAAGTCTAGTTATAGATTAAGAAACAAAAATCAAGATTCAGCTGATTTCTTTGCTGAGGACTCTAACCACTAGCAAACTTTGTAACTGAGCTGTGGATGGCACAGGTGTATTATGGGCATGAACAGTGTGTATTACAGCTGGCTACATGCATGTCTGGAGAAAGTCCCATTGATCTGCTRGAGAGGGAGATAACATTTCAATAGCCATTTCAGTAAAATAAATTGTTTATGAACTGTTTACAGATGGAAGCCTAACTTTAAGTGTGACTAAAAATAATCGATAGAAAATTTCTCTCCAATTTTAGAGCAGAGTTATTTGTAATAAATGCTATCATCTAGCAAAATATAAAATTAAAAATCCAAACCCAGATKCTTTTATTAAATTTGGGGTGATTTTGTTGTATTTTATTTGCACAGAACTTTATTGGTTTATCTGTTAAATTGCTTAGGAATTTTGCATAAAATAGATTGAGCAAAAATCTAGCGCCTGATTTCTATAGATTTCTAGGAGCAGCACAGAGCTTGCTCATTTGCACAATGCTGTCTATTGATCACAGATGAATAATATTAACCAGTCCAAAATCAGTTCTCCATAGATGACTATTTTCTGATTGTTTGGGATATTTCTAACTGACAAATGTTAATGCATGTCATAGGTCAGAACGGCTTAATTCTCATCTATAAGATGTTCTGAGATCTCCAGAAAGTCAAACCAATTAAACCCACYGGGCCATGCATGAAATCAGCTCTTTGGCTTTGCTACACAAGGTAAGCAGCAAAACAGAGGTCTAGATTTTTTTTTTTTTTAACTAAAGGTGTTTTACCTAAGTCTGTTTCATTTGACCATTTTATTTGGACAGAGAAATGTTTAAACACTCAAAAGTGATGGTAAGCAAACTACAGAAAAAAAAAGACCTTCATTTCTGTAATGTAAGCTGCCTGACTCTGTAGGTCAAGTATCAGCACAACAGCCAATGGCAAATTGCCTGAATTAAAACTCATTTGCTGGGGAGGAACCATGCAGAAATCTGGCCAGTACCCTGTAGCATTTATTAACTTCACTCTGTCTCATGGCCYATTTCTGTCATTCCAGACAGGTTATACAGCCAAAAGTAGCCTCCCTGTCTCTCAGTGCCAAGCAAGTAGGAAGTGCTCTGTACCTACACCTCTTTCTTTTAAACCATAGATCTATTGAGCTAGAGCAAATACCATACTACCAATGCACAGCATATTGCTCATAATTCCCATCTTTCTCACAAGCTTTTCCTCCCTACTGTTACGGAAAAAAGAAAATCTCTGTTGAAAAATTTCCCCTGAAAGAATTTATCATTAGTTAAAAATAGCCATGTCAGCTACCAACAACTGAAAGGCTATTCAAAATAGGAAACTTACTGGCATCCTACCTTCTCTTCTCTCCAGAACTATCTAACTTAACAGCCTCCAAAGGCAGCAGGAAATTTACTGCTTTAAATTGCTCTCCATGTGCTTCTGTGCATCATTCCCACACATKCTCAGCTGATCAAAGGTGAAACCTGTCCCAAAGGAAGGTAGCTTTAGCCTTGAAGTAGAGCTATTATATTACAGAGGGAATGAAAAAAAATCACCTTTAGCAGAAGATTGAATCTTCCCAAGATTACCAGGGTGATTGTGTTATATCAGGTCTACCAGCTAAAGAGGGGACAGTTTTGTTTATAGGACATGACCAGCTCTGTTGAGGCAGTCTGGGGACTTGTGCAAACATGCTATTGCTCTAATTTACCATGCTAGAAATGTCCTCAGAGRACAGAGTGATCTGAATCCTTGTTTTATAAATCAAATAGACCCAGTGACTCTGGTACAGTTACATCAGTTTAGGATATGGCCCCCGTAAGATGCTGGCCACTTACATTTTGCACGCAGTGGCAGATGCAGAATTTCAGTGCCTCTGCTCTAAACTTCCAGCCACTGGCATTTGAATTCCCAAGGGACCTCCCTGAGAGGTGGGATGTGTGGGACCAGGAAAACACAGCTGAGCAGCTCTGCAACTATCAGTTGAACAGCTGGGGCAAGTATCTACCTCATATACCAAACCATCATTTCACAGTGCTGTCTTTCAGTAGCCATAAGGGGACCATCCTTTTAAAGAATAGAGGGGGAAGTAGGGATGAACAGCTTAATACATCTCAATAAATTTATTTCTTTCCAAAGCAAGCTGTCAGAAATCAATCAAGCAGTTGGCAATGGCTCTAACTRTATAATTTAATCTCAGGGTTCCTTTGCAGCTCATGTGACAACAAAATTCTGTCCTGTGTTCTGCTGGGAACCGTGTATTATTCATTGCATTTTGACAAAAAGCAGAGGAAGGGTAGAGGTAGATGAGACAAAGTGTGTTCTGATTGGGGAGAAAAAGAATACTTTGGAGATACTGCCTAAAGAAAGTCTTGGAAATAGCATCACTTTCTAAATGCCAAAGCCCTAATAAGGTGATCCTCTGGCCCACTGCTGCCTTTGTTTTGTTCTCTAGGCAATCACACCACTTTCCAGAAGAAACTGGGTATGGCATCTTCCTTCCATGTGGGCAGAATGAGGGAACCATGAAACACCTCTGTGTCTCCCAAGACTGAAAGACGTGTCATAATTCAAAMATTCAGGTTTACTGCATATCCAGGCATAGGCATGAATGCAAGCAAGCATGTACACATATGCATAGAAACCAAACCACCACAGTAACGACAGCAGGGAAAAAAAAAAAGCAGAAAGAGGGCACAGAAAGAGAAACTTACAGGAAAAATAGAGATAGCTAAGAGAGAAAGCTTTGAGCCAAACTTCTGGCTGAAAGAGGGATTTGTATATAGCCACTGTGAATGAGCACAGTTATATCAAGCAAACATTGCTCCCAAAAGCACTTTCTYCACCTAACTGAAACAACCTTCAAGACCTCAAATATGGACTAAACTATGAGCAAACCATGGACTAACAGTCCATACATAAGCCAACTGGAAATAGCTAAGCRTCACACAAGAACTACAGGACTCAAACTGGACTAGCTAAATTCTCCTTGACACCTGGATTGTGTGTGCGCTCGCGCATGTGTGTGTGTGTGTRTATAACAAAAGCCACCTGAATTTAAAAATTAGATTTTTTTTTCCATTCRAGAAAAACATTTAAATCACTGGTCATAATGTCTTTGTCAAGAAATTGGATATTTCATTTTTACTGAGCATCAGTTTGGCTCATTAAAAAAAAATKGAGCAGAAGGGAAGGTAGAATCAAGTAGGATAATAGAAATTACCCAGGAGATCACTGAGACTGATTTTCAAAGATGCCCGTGAAGAGGTATTGAAATTCTGATGGAATCTGATGTTTTAAGCTTGAGGAAAGAAAATACTTAGTGGTCACATAGACCTTTAACTATGCAGGATCATCCTTACCAAGTTACTCCAAGGTGTCTTTAGGTTTTCCTGCAATCAGAGAGATCACAGCCTTCGTAATGCTAAGAGCTGTATGATGTTCTGTTTTAGTTTGGAGTGAGAACTTGCCATTTCAGAGCAGAAACATCCAAGGCCCCATCCATCCGCTAGCATGAATTGCCAAGTGAGCGGCCTACGCAGCAAGAAAACATAGGAAACAAGGAAAAGTGAGCAACTGGGCACACGTTACAGTTTCTTTAAATGTTTTGTCCATTTCGATTTGAATCCATATCAATCCTCTAAAAAGTCAAGCCCTAGATAATACAAATAAGCCAAAGTCATCTGGAAAATTCCTCTGGAATCTGGCTCAAAAATTGGCAAATCACAGCCCARTGTTAGAAGGGGAAAACAGAAGTGCAGAGTGACAGCATGATAGAGTCAACATGGCAATGCAATCAGTAAGTCAGCCAGCAGGCCAGACYGCAGCCCATGTGCTCTGATCAAGCAGTCTTTCTTGCTCACAGTTGGCAGAGCAGGAAAAACACAGCAGTGCACAGCACAAATGTTTGATTATCCTCTTAAAATGTTCAGTTCAAACTCCAGTCCTATTAGATACAGGCACATTTCAGGCACACATCCTCCCCATCACCTGGAGCAGATGAAACAAGCTTTAAAGGTGACCAAAAATAAGCCATCTGTTACAGAGAGGAATCTTYTAAAAAAACAGGACATTAGAGGTTTCGTTTCACTTCATTTGATGTCTGGAATTTGATGTCAACACTTCGGAAAAGAGAGTATCATTCTTTTTGTAGCAGCTAGTGGCAGCATTGTAAGGGTCTCATCAATTACAGGAACCTAAATACCTTTCTGCAGCTACAATACTTTGCAAAGGGAGGAAGAATAGACACTACAGACACTAAGTATTTGGAAAAAGACTCAGCAATCTGTATACCAAAGACTGACTTAAACAAGATCCGTGTTTCACGTGTACTGTCCAGCCTCGTAAATGTCAAAAGAAACACGCTGTTCTGTTAAAAGAGAAGCATGCCATGCACCACTAATTGAGCAAATCAATACACAGCAAAAGCCATGAGGGGAATGAAATATTTTTGACATGTAAACAGCTGGTTTCAGTGTGCTTAAGAGGGGAGGGAAAAAAACCTGCTTATCCTTTATGCTTTAATAAAGGCAACCACAGGAATAGAGGGCGARAGACTTTTTCTACCAGTTCTGCATCATCCTCAACATTCTGCTCTTTATTCCTTGCTGTCTCTCCATTAACAGCAGTTGAAAGCCCATGGATACAAAATCACTGCAGTTTCTCAGAAGGGATTCAAGCACCAGATGGACTCTGACCAAGCTTCCAGGAACAGCCGCACAAGAGTTCATAAATGAGAAGCAGGTGATGGGACTGTTGCAAGAACAGGAGTTTGTTATAAAGTGTATTTATATAGTCCAACAGCAAGAGCTATTTGAATCTCTGGTTATTTTTTTCATTAACCAATTTCTACATTTTTCTTGGAGATTTTAGAATGCTTTCATCTCATTGAAAGCCTTCCAAGATGACTTTCTCATGACTTTTGCAACCAAAAGAGACACATACAGCATTTAGACTTTCTCCAGAACCTCTCTCTGGACCGATGAATATCCCTGAAATAACCCAAGACAACTCACTTTGAAAACACTCCGTGGAACTCTGTGGAAGAACAGACTTTCRAAGCCTCTTGAGACTTGCTTTCTCCAGAGCTTTCCTTGTAACACAAATCTTGCTCTGTTGCAATGTGAAGATGAGCAATCTCCTCCAGCAGCTGAACTGAGTAGCACTTGATGCAGTACATATTTRTCCTGTTTGTACCTCTCCAGAGTGAGAGGCCATCCCTGTAAACTGCTRTATCAGCAAACAGCATCATGCATGCATGCAGCATTATGTGATCTGCAGCTGGTTCCTCAGCCCCCACTAGAACCATTTGCAGGGATCCATATTCCCTGAGCAAGGCTTTGAGATAGATTAATTTAATACCTTGGAGCTCTCAGCCCACTTTCTCATGTGGCCTAGTTTTTAAAGCCAGCCTAGTGTAGACTGCAAGAAATCATTACAGTCTTCCAAGGATTTTCATCCTGACTGGTGATCTTTTGCTTACTGACAGCTTGGAAATCTCAAGGCTGRGATTGGAGGAAAAAGCAGTTATAAGAAAAATTATTTATGGCAACCACAGTTTGCCTGACTGACCCTACATCTAGACAGATAAGAGAGTAAGGAAAAAAAAAATAACAAGATGGAATTTTCTTCCAGTCAGAATACAAGCTGAAGAGATGTGAAGCACATGAAGTGTTGTATGACCAAATCAACGAGATATATCATGGAAACACCAGGGGAGCTAGCTGTGGCACTATACTTAGGGGAGGTAAGACCAAGATGAAACCTTTTTTTCTTCTCACTTTTCACTGATAGGGTCTGGAGGAGACAAGGTATTTGGAGCCCAGAYCGGCTCTCATTGCTGGTGTAAATATCACTGGATCTATGAAAGCCTGTGGATCTGTGCCAACAAAGAGGAGATTCCAATCTGCCCCATCAACATTTGAAGTCCTGTTGTTAGCATCTCTGCACATTGAACTCATCAGTGCCCTGTCACTTGTCTATAAGCTGGTTGCACTTCCATTCAGAGTGCCTGTGGCTGTCAAGCACTCTTGAACCTCTTTAGGAAGGGCATCATCCTCCTCTTTATATGCTCTGTATTGCAATTATTCATGCCTTCCTTTCAGTCACAGCTCTGAAGTGCCTCCTCTCAAGAACAAAGTCAATACATTACTTAATACAGGCAGGTAACACCAAAACTTTCCCCTCTCTCTCTCTYCACTGCCCAGGCAATCTTATTGCTTGCTGTAGTTCAGCAGTAGTATGACATTYTGTAGCTGAAAGCAAGAGAGCGCGTCATTGTCATGAACAAAGTTTGACCCCTGAAGAGACCAGAGCTGACAAGAGCTTGTTTTGTCGATTTTCTGTCCACCATTTTGAAGGAAGACGTTACCTTCTCCCGATAGCAGAAATTTTGACATTACACAAGAAACAATATGGAGCATGCATGAATGRGGTCAAGATCTGAACCTGGCCATTATGTTCTAGCCACAGGTCCCAGACATAAGAGATGACGACAGATTAAATGACTATCCCAGCATCACCCCAAAAAACAAACAAACAAAAAAAAACACAACAAAAGCATTTAAACTCGTTTTCACTCCTGCATGGCCACCAAGAATCAGCCAAGCTGATTTAACTCATGCTATCTGTCAAGCATTTGATTGCCATCCCACTTTGTTTATGCAATGCTTACACTGCATCACAACTGCAAAGTGAAATACTTGAAGACCATTAAGCTCTTCATTTTATGAATTATTTGTATGATTTCAATGAASAGGACGTTCAGTCCCAAGTTTCATTTTAACTCCCTAACTTTTTTTTGGCTGTAACCTCAGAAAGTCTCATGCACTCTATGATCTCATAAGCCATGGGCTGAGACTACCCATGAGTCCTTAAAGTAGATAAGAATAAATCAAGCTGTGTGATTTTCATAAAAGGAACTCCTCCAGCATGAAGCCTTCTCTATATATATTTCAGAACTGTGCAAAGTTCTTCTCAATAAGAAAAGACTCAAAGTGAATCAACAATAGGTGTCCACTATAATCAAAGCTGCTAGGTAGACACAGCCTCAGCTGCAAGAAAAGGTCGTGCTGCACTAAGTGTGAGTTAACCTGCTTACTCTTTAAGATACTAATACTTTTATCTCTACTTGTGGAGTCAAAAATTACCATCTAATATCTCTTTAGACCACTGTAAACTCACTAATCAAATTAAAATTGAGACAATTTCAGCAGTCTAATATGAATAACACATAGTGTCTTCTGTAAATATCAACATCTAAATGTAACATGTTTCAGCAACATACTACTTTAACATGACTGAGCAAGGAGCTAAGTGGAGATGATCAAATATTCCATTCTTTTTGCATCCCAGGGTACAGTATGAATTGAGAGGTAATCAAAAAGCTACAGAAAATACACCCAACCAAAGACCTTGCCTAATCTGTTCCTCTGATTTCAGGAATGACCRCTTTGATCTAAACCAATCCTACTAGACATTAATTTGTTTTAATGTGAATCAGGATGATAAAAATCATATCCTYCAAATAGTTTAAAAACAAATCTTCTTCCAAAGGCCTTGGAATTGGAAGGTTAGATCAGAACTTTAAAGAACTGGCCCCTCCTGTGAGGTTTCCAGCATTTCATACTTTCAACAAAAATAGGTGTCTTGAAACAAGAGATTTCCTCACAAGTAAGAGTCAGAGTTCAGTGCATTCAGTCCACAAACTTGGAGAAATCCCTTACTCAACTCTCTGCTTTTTTTTTCTTTTATAGCATCACCTCAGTGGCTCATAAAGACTCAGAGTTTGACAGATATTTTCAAACTTCATATGAAAGAATGAAAGAGCAAATTATTCCTCTGTTCGTGACACAAATATATTTCTTCCTGTTTCTTCAGTGAGGTTCATTGAGAAACTTCCTTTTGTACCATCCCTATCTTCAGATAGACAGAAACATCTTGCACTGAACAAATAGGCCAAACAATAAGCAAGAACAATAACAGACAGGGTCTCATATCAGGATGGTAGCTGCACTTTGAGGATGTATTGCTAGAACGCTCTTGGAGTCATGCTACTTCATGTAACAGTCTGTCAAGGAAGCATCTATCAGAGCCCATCACAGCTTAAGAAGTTCATGTGGTCTGTGGATTGAGGACAAACACTGAATGAAGACCTATACCAAATCTCTTGTCTTTGAGTGGTTCCTGAACTACACCTGCTGCAAGGAGTAAAATGAATGAGAAATAAATTTAAGAAAACTGTTTCTCTCTCTCCTCATCCCTCCTTCCTCCCCTTGACCTGAATGTCATGATCCACATATCTTATTTCTGAGAACAGCTAGTCCTGTTGCTCTCTCTCTCATTATGAATTAAGACAAGAAAGCTAAACTTGAAGCTACAGTACAGAAACATTGACATTTTGCACACTATATGTATGCTCTTTATATGCACAAGATGCAGAAAGCATATATTTGTAAGCAGACACCAGACACCACAAAAAAGATGAGGCATAGAAGAATTTAACTGACCTTAAGCTGAAAAGAAACTATAATTGTTAAATGCTAGTCCCTGAGTAGAGATTCAGTTACAATTGAAAYGTGGGACAAAACGTTCAAAAAAGGACTAGAAGGCCTATAATTAGTCAGCAACAAAGCTTTTAACATTGACAAAGCAAAGGAAATTGCCCAATCAAGACTGAAAGCATCTGGAAGGTGGACAATATGCTGAACACTGAAGACCTGATGCAGAATGTAAACTGAGCACTTGAAGCAGGTACATGGAGTTCAGGTTGCAGCTCAAAGAAACCAGCACGCAGAGGCATATACATGGCATCAAACAAAAAACTAAACAATGCTGTGTCCAGAACAGAACTATGGAGGTCTCAAGAGCGAGCACACATAGGTCCTTTATCTATGGGAGCAAATGAATGGGACACCAACCTSAGGGCAAATGCCAGATGCTGCATGATAGTCATTCATTGCAATCCACACAGATGTTCACTATTAAAAAAATACAATACAAAGACCACTTAGCTGATGATTCTCAGTGCAGTGCTGCTGAAACAAAGGGRAAAGATGCTATTTTGTACCAGCAAAGGACCCAGTCCTTAACTTTGAAAACTTTCAGTACCCTATTACCTTATTTCTATTCCACTTACTACAAGAGCCAAAAGACTTTGTCTTCCTTATTAAATATCAACAYAGAAAAAAAAAATAGTATAGTTACTTTTGAGTGAGACCAAGTATTTTCTGTCCTAATTGGACACACTTCAAAAAGCTGAAAAAGGTTTTGCAATAAAACTTTCTCCAACTCRCTCCTCTCTGGTCCCAGTGAATTCATTTCTCAGATTTCTTCCTCCTTTTTATTTTACATGMCAAAGGAAATGAGAAGCAGGAGGGACCCAGACTAAAAAGTTAAGAATGGGTCTCTATTCAAAGACTGCCATGCAGTGTCTCTGAAGGCCTCCAGAACTTAGGAGCTAGCACCCGGAGGACAAGGAACAGCTATGAATAATGTCTTGTTTTACATACTAAAGTATTCCAGGCAGCCTAGTGAGAAGAGAATGAATTTCATTTCCTTTTCTTTTGTATTCTTTAAGGTTTGCCTCTGACAGTGTATTGTGCTTGCAATCATGTTAGTTTGTACTTTGATTGAATCAGATCTTATAAGTTAAGCAGAGTCAGAGTTAGAGCGGGGGAGAATTTGAGTGAAAYGCTGTATTTCATGAGAAATTGTCGATTCATCAAAATAAAAACTTTTTTTTTTGTCAGAAGAAACATGCCAGCACCTTGACAAGGCTGAGATATCTGATCAGTATCTAGAGATAGAARTGCACACAACCCAAAATACGTCACAGCCTACAGTGGGGGAATACATGGGAAATCTGTGCTGARTAGTCTGTACTGAATGAGTCTAATACAGGCCTGGACCTTCATCATCTCTTTTGCAGGTAAATATTTCAACTACTGGCCTACAGAAYTGGTCCCTCCCATTCCCTAGTCTAGGCATTACTTAATTCTTCATATAAAGAGAAATAACACCAAAAAAGCCTGAGAAACAGGAACATGGAAACTACGTTCTCAAAAGTGCACCATRTATGTGGGAAACCGAAATCCATGTGGTACCAGAAGCATTTGACCTGACACCTCATGAAGCCTCTRGCCACACACTACAGTGATTCGCAGRAGTCAACTTYCTTGGTTGCCTATTGCATATACTTCTTCCCAGTGAGTCACTAGTCTGAAATAGAAAAGGATCAAAGAAAATCCAGAAAGTTCTCAAAGTAGAAAACTTCTGAAATTTCTAAAAGTGTAATGACATGTGGAAATTACCCAAGCAGCTCCAAATAGAAACTACCCACCAACTCCAATCTGAGCTACTTTTAGCAATATGCAAGATTTTGAAGGAAACTTAAGGGCCTCTATACTAACTGTTCAGTTGGAGACAGGAATTCCACTGGAGAAGCTGCCCTTTGACTGAGACACCAGTGCACTGATTGAAAGAGCGGGTATAAACCATCCTTTCCCAGCCGTATCTTAACCCTCATAACCACAGGCCTCCTACATTTCCTTCAAGTTTGACTTGTTACAGCATTCATTCCCAGAACTAATTAGTGTGTTGGAGTCACTGTTTAGCTGCTGCCATATTTAACACTATAAAATTTGTATTAGATCTTATTAGGAATATTCCTGTAAAAGGTTTTCAAACACAACACAGATTCTCAGCAAAAACTTTAGTGAGAAATTGAATTTTTAGTGGAAATATTTTTATACAAAACAGTGAAAARGGCAAATGGAAAACACTGCTTTTTCTAAAGCAATTACCGAAACAATTTTTCAGGATTTTCAAAACCTSTAAATTTTCAGAAACGAAGCAAGTTGCATTTTAATATTTGATTTTTCACTAGCTTTAGCTAGTACATCATCTGTAAAAAGCTGTAGGATTATTTGAGAGGAAAAGCTTATACGTATGAAATCATTTTTAGGTGTATACCTATTAAAGAAGCAAATTCTAAAGTCACTACCAGCACATCAGTGCTATTTCTTCCAAAGTATAAATTAGTCTAATGCTAAAACACATCTTTGCTGTTCTATCATCATGAATCAATTTGTGTGTTCAAACTTTAGAAAGACATATTCTTTACTTTGAGTGTTATGTTTAGACTTAATTGTAAGCTTCATAATTCAAAAGGCTGCTCTAATCAGAAATGAGTGAACTGATTTGGAAAATACAAGCACCACTACCCACCCTTATTAGGTGCTATGGTATAYTGAATTACAAATTTTCTCAAATAGCATTTAAAGCCACCTAATAAAGCAAACAGAAAGAGACTTCAGCAAAATTTGTGCTCTATCTTTCTTGTTAACCACAGAGCACTCTTCCCAAATTCTTTTCAGCACCAGGAGACATCTAAAGGCCAAGCAACTTACTGCAAGCAAACGTAATTCCATTAATCATCAGCCCACTCCTGAAGCAGAAAAGATAAATAAGCTTCAGATTTTTAAGACAGACTTCCATTAATAAATATGTTAAGGTCTGAAAATACTCAGGRCAATTAACATCTTTCTACTGATGTTTGAAAATTCCTGAACTGAGGAGGTGGAAGCAAATCCTGGTTTTGGATCCCTGTGACTATTTCTGTTTGTTTCATTCCTACTGTTGCCAAGCCTAGGAACACTGACATATCTAGAGGGAAGCTATTTTTAAAGACTCAGTAATTATGAAGATAGRAGAGGCTCGTAAAGGCATCTAAGTTATGACACATCTGAGCTACTGTAAACAYCCATGGAAACACTCTTATATCACAATAAAGGTGAGATTGTTTGGCATCACTCAGATTATAATGAAAGATTAAAAAGAATTGCATTGTTTTCCATTTGACCCAGCACTCAGACAGTTACCCCAGTTGAGCTGACACACAGTAACCTGAATGAGAGTCTGTGCCTCACAGCCAGGTTACAGGTGGAATAAAACAGCATGTTCCCCTCATCATCAGCATCACATCAACACAGAGCAGCCAAAGATGCAGTCTCCATCCTGCGAACCTGGACCTGAATTCCTGTCTTGCAGACATCCCTCAGTGCCCTGCTAAGCTTCTATTTCAAACCCCATCAGTCCATCTCTGCGCAGCCCATGTGAAATAACTGAAGTCACAGCCACCAATGTTCAAACTACATAAATCTTAGAAGTAGTTAATAGAGCAACAGATCCCATGGCCRTCAGTGAAACTCCATCTCCCAATTCAGAAACTCATTGGGTCAATTCAGAACAAAAAAAAAAAAAAGTTTTCTACTAAAATAACCAATTTACATACTGCTCTTCCTTGCATGAGGAGAAAGAGGGTGAAAAGCATCCCTTTCCTTTTCTGCCTTTCTCTGCTAGATAATTATTCATTTGCAGTTTATCAGCTAATTATACATATGCCTTGGTGTTTGAAGATATAGGATGATACTTTATTTAATGGCTAGTAATTACACAGGCCTCCTCTGATCCCTCTACTCTAACAGGAAGGCTTCTCCATTTTCATTCTCATACTGTCAGCTCCAAAGGTTAAAGATCGCTGGATGGCTGGTTGTTATCTTGTTGAACATAGAAGGCAGGCTTATACTTCACATGATGATTCAGGTCTCTCTAGTAATTCTCTACTAACACTACAAATTATTTCCTTCCAAGTTGAATGCTGACCTCAGTTTGTTCAGAGTGCATTTGAAAGCAGCTTTTATTTCCATGTTTATGTTAAAAATCAGCAGGTGTGCAGAAGGCGATATGAAGACAAATTCACCATTAATTTATCTCTGGGGACAAGTGAGTGCATATGCTTTGCCCTTTGGTTCGACATCCGCAAAACCTACTGCTGCAGTTGTCAGCTTAGGTGTGCAGCACCACTAAGGTGGTGTAGAATGGGATGCAAGTCCCGAAGCACATCAGTGTGGAAGACACACATGGGTATGATGAGATGCAGAGAATTCTTAATTGGAAGCAGAACAAAACAGTTGAATAACACTGCTAAAAGGAATGATTCTTCAGGCAGGAACACTTCCAGAGAGAGGAAATATTCACAATATTTGAAGAATAGGTTTTGAAGTTGTTAGCATCAGTATTTGCAGGGAAAATCTGAGTTTAAGGATTATGCTCAGATAATTGAGGATGAGGCTTAACTGTAGCCCACATGATCAGCGGGAAYGCTCAGGAAAAGATGAGGTGAATCAGCAAACAGCAGCACAAATAAACAAAGGTGCTTTAAACTCCCAAACAGACATACTTTTTCTGGAAGTTTTAAGCYCTACCACTCATTCCTCTAACATAAGGCCACTTCATTTCTGAATTAGGGTATTCATAAGAGCATATGAAGCTAATTCATTCCATTAGTTGATCCTTCTTTAGGTCTCCAGAGCTTATTTATGTAGACAAGCTCCATCTTAATTCCTTATTACTAAAGGATCTTTAAGGTTTCCAGCCTCCAAGCACTAGAAAGAGATCTTTATGTACCCGCTTTGAGAAGTGGGTGCTTGTGTGACCATGGTATCCAGATCAAACACTTGCATCCCTAATCCTTCTTCAGTGTTGTGAAACAGAACACTTTTGAACATGTCCTCTCACTTTGGTGATGAATTAATTCTTGARTGGAGTAGAAACTTTAACCTACAACTCTTACCCCAGGCTGGTAGGCATTAGCCCCGTGACCTGCACTGAAACAATCAATGAGCCAGAGTCATTGGACTATCAAAYGTTGGTCTTGAATGGCAAACGATGTGCTAAGGTTTTTACCATGGAAGCATTTCTTACTTGAAACAAACATCCTTTAGAGATCACCCTGAGTCAGCATGACTGCAGCAGTGTCAAATGGAAGAATTGAAGATTCATGACGGAAGAGCTCCAAAAACTCTTGAAACTAGCTTCAAAAGTAATTGGACCAAAAATAGGTAATACCTCCTGCTTTTAGTTGCTCTGACTTTTGAACCTGTTAGAGTTTGTGTTCATGCTTCTATGTTCTATGTAGAGCTTTTTAATTGAATGCTTTTTTTTGAAGCAGCAGCAGTAGGAGCACAGGACCTATGAAAGAGGGTTTTTTCAAATTCTCTAGAATGAGCAAGATGCYGAATTAAGTGTTCTGCTGTTGTAAAGGCATTGTGATCAACAGCATTAGAATCACATGAATTTATATTTTTACCTTGTGATTAAGATTATAAAGCATGAAAAATGTTTATGTACCTAAAAACATAACTCTGCATGCCCTGCTTAGCAGGGTAGCTTTATAAATTCTGTTATATGGATCAAAAAGTGAAAAGACACCTTTTTCCTTTACATTTTAGCAAATGATTTACAGGTTGAAACAACTTTGAAAGGGAAGCAGAAACAAAAGAAAATTCAGAATATAAACCTTCCAGACCCAAGTCTGAATTTTGCTGCAAATCTTTTCTTTCCAGCAGAAACATTTTGAAAAAGCTTTGATTCTGAAAAATGAAGCCCAACACCAGCTTTCAGCACAGAGCAACAGGTGGCTTTTGGGCCACATTTGAACATCTGTTCTCCCCCATTTTAACATATTTGTAATTCATTAATGGGGTGTGCATCATTCCACCCTTTGTCATCATTCCAGGATAAGCATTTACTGTTGCTGCCAAAGAAGGGAACTGCAGACATTTGTTCCAGTGATAAAATTCCAGATGTCAGAGGAACACTCTTGGATCCTGTATGTGTAAATACTTAGCTAATAGGCCATATGCTGATAGATGGCACTCATGCATATGTCAAATAGTGCAAAGGGTTGCAGATTCAGTCAAATTTCTTATCATCATTGCTCTGCATTTATAGTTTCTTTCATCTGATTGTGCATAAGCTTCAATTGCAAATCTTYGCCTCTACCCAAACACCTTCATAACCTGTTCCTGCTGCTAAACTGGTGGCACCAGTCTTAACACGAGTCCAGCCTAGCATGCAAATACATCATCTTTGGCAAACAGACTGACTCAGCTTTCATAGAAAGCCAGAAGGATGGCTGTAGAGATTGCAGTGGGAACTGACAAATGAGAATTGATGAAGTCTCTGGGTTCCTGGAGTTGTCTGACTGAGCAGCTCTGCTCTTGAGAAACAAGTCRCAACAGAGGTTGCAAACTGTATGGTAAATACACCCCTCGATATTGGATGTTAAGAAGGGGAAAGAGAAGACCATGTTTCAAAGTAAAGCTCTAATAGGCCATATAGCTTATATTGATAAATATGAGTGAAGATGTAGCTCAAAGCTCACTGTGATGGGAAAAGCAATTTCTGGGAACATATTATAAGGAATCCTATCTTGCTTTCACTTGGTCTGTTACTTTGGAGTCTTTCCATACTTAAAGTGACATCAGAAATGAGCCCACACAGAAAATATATAGGGAAAGCTACATATGCAAAAGAAAGACAACATAGAAAAAGGGAGGGGGTGCTGCAGTTCCTATCAGCAGTGCTTACTTCAACTTCAGGAACAGAAGAAATAGCAGTCTGTTCAAGATCTCCTACTCTGTAAAAAATGGGAAAAAGGAGGGATCCAAAGAGACAGGTGTATGAATCTTTCCTATATAAATAACAGAAATAAGCTATCCTGGGCAGTTTTTRTTACTCAGAACAATAAAGCATGACACCCAGTCTAAGTTCTTTGTGATGRTGACAAGTCTTTGTTTCAAAAGGTGAAAAAATTATAGAAAGAAAGTGGGCAGTTTAGATTTGATTCTAATAGGGAAGAACTGTTAAGAACTGAAAGGTGGAAGGCAATGAGAGCTGAAGTAATCATAAGAGAGGAAAGGACAGGAGAGCAGGAGGATGAGGACAATGAACTTCAAAAAGCAAGACCAATTCAACACATTCAGAATTGCTAGGCGCAGTCTCTTGGGAGGATACACTAAGGCAGAGAGGAATACGGGAGATCTGGTAGTGCTGAAAGGGACTGCATGAGAAGCACAACAGCAGTCTGATAGTTCACCATCTAGACAGTCAACATAACTTGAAACCAACATGGTTACATTGGGGGCACTTTAAAGACAAGTGATCAAAAAAACTGTATAGGAAGTGGGAACAAGGACAGGCAAGCAAGGAAGAGTATAAAGCATGCAGGGATAAATCAGAAAGGCTAACACCAAGGATTAATTACAACTAACAAGGATATAAAAGGCAAAAAAAAAGACTAAATATATTAAAAGAGGAAAACAAAGGAGAGTATAAGCCTATCAGTTAATGGAGAAGGAGAACAAATCTAATGACATAGAAATAACATTGCTATCTCTGCTGCAGCCTCCAGGAAAAAGGTTAGTTGCGACCCAATACTTAACAAGAGAACTGGCCAGAATAGGGACAAGGTTGAAGACTGTTTAGATGAGTTAGGGCTTGCTCACCTAGGGGTATAAAATGCAGCAAATTCAGGTGTGAATTTACCCCTGCAAGCCTGCACCAGCCAGCATCCTCTTTAAAAGCAAAGCACGTCTGTACTCACAGAATGCATGTTCAGGAGGTTTGGGTTGTTCCAGTAGTTTGTTGGGGTCTGACTTTGACAAGGAGGAGCTGGCAACAGGACCAGGATATTGCTAGAGATAAGATAAATACTTTCACATGGGAAAATAYCAGCATTCCTAAGAGCATGGCTTTTTGTTCAAATCCTTGAGTCTTCATTCGGCTGAGAAGTATGCAAAGGACCCAGCCAGGGCTTCAGAGCTGCTGTCTCTGCACAAATGGGCAATACCAGCTCTGCTCTGCCATCTTCTAGAGATGCTGATTCAACAAAAACACAGACAAGAGTTCCCATAGTCAGGAATGCCTCCCCTTGCTGGAATGGGATGTGATACCCCAGCTATTTTCCCTGCTCAGTTAAGGCAGAGGCAAACTCTCTTGCTTCAAGTACTTTTTGTCTCTCTCTCCTGGCTGGCCAGGATGTGTCCCCGCCTACTGTCCTCAATATGACACAGACCCTCTGCAGTGTCTGCTCCCAGGACTCCCAGTTTTAACTGTTCCCCATTAATAATACAGATTTTTCTCTCGGTGAAACAAAGCAACTCCACAGCATTTTCTGGTAAGGGAAATTACAGCTTGGCATCTGTTCTTTTCACTGCCAGAACCAGATTGCTCATCTTATTATATCTTACAAAATTGTTCAAGACTTGCAAGGAGAAAATTGATTTTCAATATGGCCTTTTGTCTTAATAGGCACTGTTTGGATCATGAGAAGCATCATGTCAACTCCCAGTACACTGCAACCCCTTYTTGCAAGACTAGCTATAGCAAGGGSATTGGGAAATACAACTGGGGAGCTTCAGAACGATCCCTGGTGGTTACTAAGAATATAATGCTTGGTCAAGAAGCTCATTCCTACTCAGTGCTCCATACTGATCCATTTCAGCTCAGGTCAGCTGAGAATAAGTCCACCACTCACTCTGCGCAGTGAGTCAGCACAGCAGAGGATGTCCCCATACAGAGACAAGGATAAGGTGTTTGGCAGCTATCCCCTTCTCCTGCAATCTCTCCGTTTACAGGTGGACTAACTCCCAAAGTCAGGATTTCTGCCCAAGCCATTAAAGTACTAGAAACAACATCGGGATGTGGCTACCACAAAAGGACAGTCTTCATAGACTGTTTTTTTTTGCTTTTCATAACATGGCACAAAGGGCACGGGTTTGAAAGAGGAAGCATCTTGACTGTTGTGACTAATACTCCACTCTTACCCCGTGTTAAGGGGCGAATGGACCGCTGAGCCAAGAACTGAATATATGCATTTAACTGTACTCCCTGTTAAACAGAAATTGTATTAAATCAGTAGAGAATATTATGCCTTATCTTGCTGCCACATCTTGTCAGAAACATAAAGGTAACAACCACTTGCTACATTACAAATAGCTGTCCTAAGCCTCAAACTATCAATTAGCAATAGAAATAAAACCATAACAGTAAGGATCCATGTAAAATGGAATAGCCTTACAAGCMATGTAGCTTCTGCAAGGAGTTCATAGGGGCAGGTGAATGTTTCTGTGTCTGGAAGTCTCCGAGTTTCTTTATAGGACAGTTCAGCTGTTGTACCTGCCAGCTGGCAGCCAGGGAATAGGTAGATTTTTACTCAACATTATTAATAAATAGTTATACATAAAGTTATGCTATTTGCTTGCATCTCTTGTACTATCACCCCTATGGTGCTAACCTATACAGCTTGAAGAGAGTCTGTATTTGGCCATGCCAAACAGGCAGCACCTGCACACAGACCTGGGGGTGCAGACAAGCTCAGAACAGTGTCTAGCTCCAACATATAATGAACAGCCATTAGCTGTTGTGACAGCACCAAAATACAACAGCTAAGCAAAGCAAACTGATTTCACTATCAACCCCTCTCACTCCCCCTAGGCTTACAGCTCTTAGTCTCTTCACATCACCTTTCCCCCTTCCTGCCCACTCTAGCCCTGGCACAGGCATTAGCAGAATCCACATGGGAGAGCACCACAAGCCCAATATGAGATTCTAAAACAAAATCTTAAGCCAAAGATTGTTACATTCCCATCACTGGGTAAACTGAGACCCTTTCTGATACCTCCCACCATCCCCTAGTTTCACAAGCACACTCAGCTTGGTGACTTCGATGATTAATAATGTTTCATCCTAGTTGTTGTACAATTGCTGAGCATGGAGAGATTTCCTCCCTATGTTCTACCATCACAGTAGCAGCCTGATGATATTTTCACCTCCAAAAGTGTGTTTGGAAGGGAAACAGCTGGAGTAACTTCAGTAAACAGATTGGTCAGGAGCAAAAAGCACTTTAGCCTAAGATGAGGTCTCTATTCAAAAGGCACATTGTATGGTTAGCTTATGTTACTGTGCTGGTTTGATACACAAAACACGCATTATCACTTTTGTTCTTCAACAGCAGGGCACACGTAACTAACCAACACTGAGAATTTGCTTCAGCTGAATAGCAGAGCTGTTATTCCAAGGGCTTTCATTAAGTGGAAGTGGCCAAAGCAAACAAACACAGTGGATATTTCCCTTCTAATTTCCAGTGAGTGTCTTTTGAAAAGCCTTCCTACTCATTTCTTAGTTTCTTAGAGAAAGGGCTGGGTAAAGACAAAATAACCGAGTGTTCAGAACATTTCCAGATTTATTACAGTAGCTTTTTCCATTCCTCACCAAGGATCCCTTCCCCTGCCAAACAGAATTTTATTCCCAGTTACTGGAAATAACAGAGACCAGGGCTACCCGCCACATTAGGGCCATATATCATTCCCCTCCAAGTGACTTTGGAAGAGTTTTCAGCAGCTATTATGATGCTATTTTTCTAGTCTTCCAGTATTTCATATCAACAGATTGCTCATTCACCAATATAAACTCCCTTTATCACTGGACTCTTCTAATACACCCTATTACCCTGAGAGCTCCAAACYCTGCACCTGCATGGCCTTTAAGCATGCAATCACATTCCTTACATCTCTGTGTAAGCTGTCAGTGTTGCTCTGCACAGTCTGCAGAAATCCTCTTCCAGGGCAAAATCTGTTCTCCAAGTGCCAGAGCTCCCAATCTTAGCCTAAACTAATAGAAGATCTGTGGCTCTACTCTACTGCAGTTTCCTTCTGGTAATTTTACAGCTAGTTAATACTGAACAGAACATGTAAGCACTGAAATAATGSAAGGAAAAATACAAAGGGAGCCACAGGAGCTGCAGCTTCAGGCAACATTTGCCAAGGTCATGCTGGCCAAGTTGGAAGCAGTAAATGCACATCTGCTAAGAAGCTCCAAGAGAAAAGACATCCATAACCAGTACATTTAAAAAAGAGAAAACATGGAAACTTAGAGGAGAAAAAGACTAGGCCTACGCTGAGTCCAAGCACACAGAACATACAGGGACCAATTCCAATCAAGGCTAAGCCTACATAATCCCTAGAGCTAGAGAGACTGACGATGCTCAGCAGCTCACAGAGACCAGGCCTGAATTCTATGAAAAGAAATCGTGAAATCCAGAGATCACCTTCTATCAGATGAAGAAGCTTTTACTGAATACCCTGGGAACCCTGCGATGTAAAATTGAAAAAAAAACCTATAGTGATTAAAATTGTTTTTAAAAGTCAAACTCCAATTGCAGAAGGGCAGTGACAGACAATCTGGAACCAGTCTGGGAGTCTGAATTAGGACAAATCATGCATATTTTATTTCCTCCTTCAAATGCAAATGCATGTCTAATGTATTTAAAGTTTCATCTATTGCCAGGCCTGTTTTGCCAACAGATGTAGAAAGGGAAAAGGATGACAAGGAAACTACAGTTGAGATCTTGACTACAAGATGATCCACACATCCCAAGTGGTATGGAAATGAACGTGAGGAAGGGGAAATGGGAGGAAGAAAGGATGTCCTTCATCATTACTGGGATGCAATGAGATAGGTGCAAGTGCCAGCCATGTTTCTGTCTTGCTGCATTTAGATCCAACCACCTGAATGTTCCTCCYATTGCAAGGTAGGTTACACAGAATTACAGAATGGTTGAGGTTAGAAGGAACCTCTGGAGATCATCTAGTTCAACCCTCCTGCYCAGGCAGGGTCACCTAAAGCATGTTAGACAGGATCACATCCAGGCGCRTTTTGAATATCTTCAGAAAAGGAGACTCCACAACCTCTCTGGGTAACCTCTTCCAGTGCTCTATCATAGAATCAGTAAGGTTGGAAGGGACCTCTGGAGATCATCTAGTCCAACCTGCCCGCTCAGCAGGGTCATCTGGAGCGTGTTAGACAGGGTTGCATCCAGGCAGGCCTTGAATCTCTCCACAGAAGGAGACGCCACAACCTCTCTGGGCAACCTGTGCCAGTGCTCCGTCACTCTCACAGGGAAGAAATTCCCCCTCACGTTCAGGCAGAGCTTCCTGTGGTTCCATTTCTGCCCATTGCCTCTTGTCCTGTCACATGGGACAACTGAACAGAGTTTGTCCCCGTCCCCTTGACACCCTCCCTCTAGGTACTTACACACATTGATAAAATCATCCCTCAGTCTTCTCTTCCCCAGGCTGAAGAGGCCCAGCTCTCACAGCCGTTCCTCCTAGGGCAGATGCTCCAGCCCTCTGATCATCTTTGTAGCCCTACACCGGACTCTCTCCAGTAGCTCCATGTCTCTCCTGTACTGCGGAGCCCGGAACTGGACACAGCGCTCGAGATGAGGCCTCCTCAGGGCTGAGTAGAGGGGCAGGATCACCTCCCTTGACCTGCTGGCAACACCCCAGGAGACCATTGGCTTTCTTGGCCACAAGGGCACATTGCTGGCTCATGGTCAACTTGTTGTCCACCAGAACACCCAGGTCCTTCTCCTCAGAGCTGCTTTCCAGCAGGCCAGCCCCCAGCTTGTACTGGTGCCTAGGGTTATTTCTCCCTAAGTGCAGGACTCTGCTCTTGCCCTTGTTGAACCTCATGAGGTTCCTCTCYRCCCAACTTTCCAGCCTSTCCAGGTCTCTCTGAATGACAGCACAGCCCAGTGCACTCCTCCCAGTTCTATACAGTCATCAGGTTCTGTTCACTTGAGTATGCTGAGCATCCTAAAGTTTCCTCCAATGCASAGAATACACTTTCCAGGCATTAAGAATATTCAAAAAAAAGCAACCTCTTTCCCCCAGTCATGCGTCATTCCTAGATGGAGTATTCAGAAATTGRGGCAGCTTCAAAAACTCTGCAGTTGTGATTGATAGTAAGTACATGAAGAGGGGAAAAGAAGGCCTGTTTGTTTTGCATCACCAGATAGTCAAAAGCCATGAGATATTGCTTCAGAACAACCAACTGTCTGCCTATTACTGCCTTGACAAGGTACTGAACAACATGCAGAAAAAGTGGGTTGGCATGACCCAACCAGCAGATGCAGGAGTGACTCTGAAGCACATAGCTCTGTAAGAGCAATTTGCTTTGGGTCAGGTCTCAGAAGAACATTCTGATTAAAAGAGAAGGAAACAACCCCAAGCATTACAGAGAAATCAGAAAGCAAGTTTCAGGTTGGAACAATTTAAGCCCCACATTCATTCTGTCTCCTAAAACACTGATACTTTCTCATCTGCAAGGAGTCTGAAAAGTGGACCAGATCACTGAATGCAAATGAGTATTTCTGGTAAGACTGCTCCATTGGCCTAATCTTTACTTGCAATGCCTAGAAGCACTACTCACAAAACAGTRGGCGAGAGAGACCAAAGGACCAATTAGGTCATTAATCCATCAAGTTGCTGGAAGAAGATTAGTCCTTAGAGCTATTGCTTACTGCCYTATCCAGTTTGCTTTTTAAACAATCTCAGCAATGGTGAGTCTATCRCTTCCCTTGGGAAGATTACCCACAGCTTGTTAAAGATCTCTCTCCAGGGCAATTTCAACTCTTTCCAYGTATAGCTTCATCTTTTCCTAATTTTATGCTATTGCTCTCAGGATCCTTTGGGGGTCTGCTTTGTAGGCCATTCCCCAGCATGTACTCTGTGTGCACACATCCTTCCTTGTCCCCTGGCCATGTTAACTACATTCAGCATTTTCATCTCTTCCAAACACACTTCCTTCCAGACCATTAGATTTGTGGGAGAGGAAGCTGAAAAACATGCAAAAACTGGTGCCTTGATCTGCAAAAAGAAACGGAACAAAATGACCATGACAGATTACTATACAGTGATATGAGTTGTTCCATATTTTCCCTCTGACAAAGAGGAGAAATGGGAGATTGGGTGGCTGTTCAGTACTTTTATCTGTAAGAGTTGTCCTCTGACTCCATTTTTACAAGCTCACCATCTTGCTGGTGGAAGGGTCAGGCTAACCTCAGGTTCAGAGAGAAAAAGCAGCCATAAGCACAGAAAAAACACATTTCCTATTGATATCATAACTGCATTCATCCTCAGTAGATGTTTGGATTTCAGAGCATTACTCCTACCTCTGGATCAAATCTTGAGCATTCCTCCTACCTCTGGATCAAATCTTGACCACTCCCACGAGTGGCAATAGAAAATGCCTGCAGTAATCACTTATGGGATAGCCAACAGCAGTTGGGGCCTGGGCTGCCCTCTGCGAGATGCCAAAAAGCACAGCCAAAAACATCAGGCTTCCTACTGGAGGGCTGATGAAGACAGGGGGTTGGAAATCAGGGCCTGGGCTGCCCTCTGCAAGATGCTGAAAAGCACAGCCAAAGACATCAGGCTTCCCACTGGAGGGCTGATGAAGACAGGGGGTTGGAAATCAGGGACTGAAGTTAGGTGAGGGGTCTCACACTGCAAAAACATGAGCCAAATGAACAGTCCTTATGGGATGTTTCCTCTTAAGTGGGACATACAGTCACTTATCAGAGCATCCAGAGGAGTAAATAACTGAATGAACTGAACCCACCACTTTATTACAGGAAGAGGAATGCCAGAAACAGCACAGCACAACTGTTGGAAACCCACAAGCAGATATTCCTAAAGGAGACTGCTTTTCTCGAGGTAGCCGTAAGGCCTAAATAGAAAAGYTGCAAAACAGACTACAAATGACACCAGCCTCTCTGAAGCCAGAAGCCCATGGGGATTTACATCTGCCGAAGGTTAAGTGCAAAAGCACTATTCATTCTGCATAGCCCCACTAATCTCAGAGGGACTAGCATGCCCAAGTTGGTGCACATCTGGGAAAGGATGAGCAGGAGAATGAGCWCAGACTGCTGTGTCTGTCCACTGCAGGGCAGGCCAGTTTGTTCAACTGGAAGGGAAAGGAAAATGGCCAGAGGCATTCTTCATGTGCCTGGAGAGATAGACACTACTGAGAGAGGCAGATGTGGTCCAGTCTTAAGTGGTGCATGCAGACTGAGCTTTCTACAGAGGGGGAAAACAACAGCTAACTCCTCCTCTGCTGCTAGTTGAGCAGAGTTTGGGATCACAAGCAACAGAAATCTACTCTCAGCTATATCATCACCACTCACTTTTTCTGAGGCTGGAAAAGATATCACTAATGCATTATTTTTGCTCCACACCATCCTAATCTCTTGACTTTCAACCGCTTTGAGCTCAGCTGCATACCTTGAAGAGCTGAGCTTTTCGCATGCATGATAAAGTCAACTTTAAATTGACTATTGAAATATCCAAGCTGTTAATGTAATGGCTGCCAGCTGAAGCCACACTCTCTCYACTGCTTCCTCTTCGCTTACAATGTCAGAAGTCATTTGTTCTTTCCCATTGCACTCCCTGTTCCCAGTTGTGTACTCCCTACCCCTCGTACACTCCTCTCCCCACCTCCACTGAACACATCGCTTTGAGGATTTCTGGAAACAGATTGTTCAAGGGAAAACTTATTTGTTTCAAGCAATATACCAAAGCAAGCAAAAGGAACAACTCAATTACTGTTTACAGGAGGACAAAACCAGACCATCTTTGATATCTTTGTGTGCAGCAGAATATAAATTTCCTATTTAATTCTAMGCTTCCTCTTTTGGATTCCTAAGCAATATTGAGTAGCAATCAGCTCTCACTCTGCCAGAAGCAATTGCATTTCAGAAGCAAGCTGTCCCAACAAAAGTTTAAGCAGAAAGCACAAGCCTCAAGATGCAGCTAACGCTACTCTGCGCTTACCAAGGGGAATAGAGTTCTTTCCAATCTTATCACTGTCTGAAGTGGACTCACACATAGGCTTACCTGAGCTGCAGGCCCAGGAGCTGATGGAGCAGTTCCCATACCTTGGCTGTGCAGTCATGCCCTTCCTCCAGGATGCCTCTGTCTCTCTGCATTCTCCACCCAGCCAGGAGGCAACAGGATGAGTAACTCAGCTCTCAACTCAAAAGCATCATCCACATTGCCAGTCACTTTCCTCCTCTTTTACATTACAAACTTGAAGGGTCTTTTTGCCCCCTTTGCAGCTGTTTTGCTCCCTTCTGAGGACCGGAGAAGTAAGGGCAGACAGCTGTGTCCTTTCTGCAGAAAAGGGCACTAGCTGCTTCCTTGCCAGCCAAGGGACAATGTCCAGCCCCCTTCTTCCCCCCTCCAGGGTGTACAGATATCACCTCCTCTGCGTCACATTTGCACAGCACAGCACTTTGAAAAGCAGCTATGTAAGTGTAAGACAATTAGGGGACTGCTGTAAACCCTTCAGAAGCCAAGAGGGTAATGCCAGTTTACAACATCCATCCTTGTGTAATTAACAATTAGAGATGAGGCCCAGGTACTGTAAGTAAAAAGGCCAGGGTTACTCAGTGCCAGCATCTAAGCATGAGGCCACAGTCCCAGTTTAAAGCAAAACTTTGCCAGAAGAAAACAAAATTCAAACCAGTTGAATGGTCATCTGTCACTATTTGTCATTGCAARGGTTGGAAAATTAGCCAACATGGTGAACAGCATGTGTGATCTTTGCAGATGGGTCAGAGAAAGCCTAAGGCACAGAACAGCAGGTACAGTAAGGGTCATACAGCATTATGGCATGGACACAGAGGCCAGCAGAAGCTGTGAATACACACAGGTTTGAGAATACAGCTTGGCAAAATTGCCTCTTCTAGTTTCCATCCACAGAAGCCGTGGATACACTTACAATGTAACAGCCCTCCCTCCCCTGCCAGCTGAGTCCCCGTTAAAAGACTTGGCAATAGCAATTTACCCAAGTCCTATGTGCAATACAATCAGATGATTAGAAACACAGGAGTCCTGGATTTCAACTATTGTATCTTTGTGCTTTTCCATGACAGATCAAAGAGCTTCTATCATACATTTCCTCTTAGGCAACAYGATCCACTGGCCTAAGACATTTTCCTTTATTAGTGCTGCAACAATACCCTGAAAGTCACAGGTAACAAGTCCTGGCACTCTGTAGGGCAATGTATGTGAAATACTCCAGTACTTTTGTCCATGGCTTTCCACACAGCTCCCTGTTTAATGAGTCCATCACCAGGTTTAATGACCTGCCAGAGTTTTAAGAAACACTCTGCCCTCCTCAGTGATTCACATGCAGTCTTAAAACTGTGCACACATTAAAGAGRCTGCTGTTCCCCCATCTCACATCAGACCAAAGCAGTTTTAAATATTTCATCTTGCCACAGAACTCTTCTATACACATCCCAGAAGCACTCTGAGCAGCTCTTGCTAGGAGCTTGGCTTTAYCTGGCAGAGGGCCTGCTAGCACCACAAGAAAGCTGTCACTGCCAGGTTTGCCCACATCCTTTACTTTATTTAATGAGTTTTGTATAACCCCAGCGGTCAAGAGTAGGGACAGGGTTTCTGAAGTGGTTTTAGCCTTCTATCTAACGGAAAGCAGGATGGAAGCTCTTACAGCAGGAAAAGAACAAAGTAGTACCTGATCTGCAATTACTACAGTCAGTGGGAGCCTTCCTTGGACTTAAAGAGGCTGTAGGTCATGGAAACAGCAAGGAAAGAGTCATGACCTTGTTTTCCTATTGGCTTCAGTGAGTTTAAAAGAAGGCCAGCAAATACAGAAACTTAGGCATTTCCCAGACAAGCAAGACAAGGACAACCAGTCTGTGGTGGGATGTGCAAAACACCTTATGACTCTTACTGCAAAACCACCCCGACACGAGAACTCACTGCCCAGAGAGCCATAGAGACTTCCTTCCTTGAGTAAAGATCATAAACCAAGAAATCATTAAAAAAAACCAACAAATAATATCAGAATGATATTGAGATGAGATTTTGATCAGAAAACATAAGTCAGAATCATTAAGCACAAATGCCATCTCACCTGTTTTATCTTGTTCTTACTCCTTTCACCAGCAATGCATAGCAGCTCACCTGCTGATGGTCACAAGTAATGTGTCCCACACCATTTAGCCTGTTGATAGGCAACTAATTTACTGGGAAATCCATTTTCCAGCAATTTGACTAGCTTCACAAACCAACAAACAACAATCTCTAGATAAATAATTTGCGGGTTTTGTCCCTGCTGATTGGCAAATCATTTACACTTTTTAGTTAGTTATTCAACCAGAGCTGGCTGAATCCAATGGAAAGGACAAACTCAGGGGAATGGACACACACAGAGGCAAGTGCGCACACACACATATGCACACACACAATTTGTAACAGCTTCAGCTTTTATGAGTTTTGTGTTATTCTGAATTTCTGCCCTCTTTTTGCTGTTTCTCACCTAAAGGCCTTGGAAGAGGCAAAGAGCAGTTTGCAGCCACCTAAAAAACTTGTGCTTATGTCTTGTATTTCCTTTTGCAGAGGAGTCATCTTGATTTCACAGCCTGTGGGAAGTGGCAACCAGCCAACATTTCCCTAGTCTTTTACAAAGGAAATTCAGTGGGAGYGAGAAGTGTCTACTGAAAGCATCAGGAATCAGTCCTTGACCTCACAGGCTTAGTCCATGTTGCCTGACCCAAGGGAACAGCTTCCACTTTCCAAGTCCATTCAATCGCAGATATGTTTGGAAAGGGGATGCTCATCATAAGGACTTGAGCTAGGGCCACGTAGGGTGTGGAACAGCATTAAACCCTGGTGACCTTTTTTGCTGAATGAATGGGAGCCAGCAGGACRGGGCAACAAGATCCATCTGATGAGCCAAACCAGACAGTTCACTATCTGTTTTCAGATAAATTGTGATGGGAACAGTAAAAATCTTTTGGGTTTTCACACAGCTTTCCCATGCAGCTTCTCAGCCAGCTGGTGGATACAGTACCAGGGACCTTGGGACCCTAAACTCCTAGCTCTGCAGTTCCCCTGATATCAYCTAATAAAGACAAAGACCCTTGGGAAATTAATCTGCTAAGCTCCTAGCCACTTCTGTGGTTCTCCACACCTTGAATCTGTATTCTTAGGACTTCCCATCTCCTAGCTRCTTCTCAGATGTAGCCAAATATTGACAAATATTTGTCAGTATTACCCAAATATTGACAACTGGCTTATAATCTGAAGGCCAAAATTCCTCGGTTCTTATCTCCGTTGGTCTCCTCTGGCTTCTGGATCCCCAGCAGTCCAGCCTCTGCCAGCTGGGTGACCACTGACTAACAGCTACCCTCAGTCACCACAGAGCCTTACAGGGAATTCCTGAGCTTTGGATTTTTAWTTAATCCAACCCAAATATCTAGAGCCTTCATGGCACAAAACAGCCTGTAGCTGCTTCTTGTACAGCAGCTGCTYATGCTCAAAACTGTGGATGAGGAAGCAGATGCTCTCCCTATACCTCCAGAGAYGACATGGCTGGCTGCACTTGGCCATGCCTCCCTTATCCACTTTTATTTTCACTCTTCACAGAGGGGAATGTGGCTAAAAAATCTCTAGCAGGTGAGTAGGATTGCATCAGTCCAAGACAAATATGACCAAATATGCAAGATTTTGTTTGTTAGTTAAYTCAGAAAATGAAGCCGTGTCTTCTCCTTTTGTGTTTCAGCCTTCCCTAGATGAGAAGAGATGAGGAAAGAGCAATGARCAAAGGGCAATCCTGCCTGAGGGAGAAGACAGAGATCCTTTTATTTAGCRTAAAACCAAACAGAAGTGGAGAATAAAGCACTACAGAAAATGAGCAGGTAAATACCTGCATTTTGTCTTCAGTCAATACCTTTTCAGCATGGCTGATCCCTGCAATCTGATTCTGTGTTTACAGCAAATCCATACCCCCTCCCAAGCTTGCATACCTCTTGCTGAGTGTTACTTACACTTCATTTGTCCAGACAATCTTTACACACCTGCCATCATGATATTCCAAGCAAGCTTAAACAAAAAATCTCTCCATAAAGGACATCTTTGCACTKAAATTGCTGTTGCTCCCAGGTGTCCCATTCCATGAAATCCATCACAAAACCACTTTGCCTTCCTCAGTAGGAGGATGCTCAGAGAAGCTTTGCAGTACCTCACAGAGTTAACTTCGTGGGGCTTATCATCCCTCTCTGCCTTGCTCTAATCTTTTATGAGTGGTGAGAGGGCCATGGCACAGGTCCTTGGCCAGAGCCACTGTGGCAGCCCCAGGAATCATAGAATTGGTAAAGTTGGAAGGGACCTCTGGAAATCACCTAGTCCAACCCCCAGATGAGTGGCCTGAACAGGGATCAAACCTGCCMCCTTGGCATTATTAGCACCACACTCTAACCAGCTGAGCTGAAGATTTGTTGTTCATCCTTGTACACAACAAAGCCACTACCCTAGGCTGTGGCAAGAGAGAAACGTTTTAGGTAAAGGGCCATGTGATAAATAATCAGATCTTGTGATAAATGCAAGAGCCAGATGATGAGGCAATAAACCATCCATTGAAATAATGTCAATTCACTCCTTTTTGTTTCCTAGCTCTTCCACCAAGTGGCTTGACATTCAAGGATAACAAACACAACATTGCAATTCAGCTGCCATGTAAGTCTCYTCCAGCTCTCCTTCCCTTACCCTGAGGACCCCTAAGCCAGAGGCTAATAGTAACAACTGGCACAGAGAATTTATGGCACCCAGGAATAACAGACATCTATATTCATGAGAAATAGAGCATTTTGATCAGGGGAAACTAACTGCAAGCTGGGAGGTGACCCCAGAAGAAACAATATCAGAATATAGTGCACATCAGGAGAAAACACCAGACTCCAAGCTTAAAGATACCGTATCAGTCAGTGCTACCATTCATACTTTGCAGGTGCATGTGGGAGTGCACGTGCACATGCGTGAACATGTTGCATCCTGGATTTTCCTTTGAAATTTCAGCCTGCAGTTGACATGCTCTGTTTTAGAAAGCAGACTGCCTAATGAGGACAATTGTGTCAGTGTCCAGGTTCACGCACTTTGCAATCACCTGATAGGAAACATCCTTATTCGTTTAGGGATTAAAAATGTCTTTCCCAGAAAACATTGGGTCTCCTCATTACTCTCTCAACTCAGTCACCTTATTATGACCTGCCCAGAGTGAATGGCTACATTTCTATACAACCACTGATCAAAAGTGCTTTCATTTTAATTACAGTAGAAAAGGCTTTTGTTACACCAAAGGAAATCCAGATGATGCAGGTGGTGAGGCCACTTCCAAACTTCCTCACAGCTAGCTGGCTCAAGCATGGTTCAGCCAGYCATCATCATATCCCCCTACAAAGATTCTCACTGGGGTAAGGCTGCTAAAGCCTTAGTACCACACTAAACTATTGTGGGCCCCCTAAAGTAAAAAGATGTTAAGTACCCACTGTACSATTAAAAGCCTCAAACACTAGGTCAGTTTGATTCATATTAAAGTCATACTTGACAAATCCTGAGGGGGGGGGGGGAGGAGAAGGATCATCTCCTTCCCTAGCAGAGCAAGGGTGACCTTAAAGAAATTATACCAGGGATGAGTTTATCCCAAGTTACATAAAATCACTGCAGTAGCCTGAAATACGTGAAATTAGTACAAGAGTGCAATGCTATCTTGTAGTAAATTACACTGAGGAGTTAAGGTTAGTGGAACCAAACCCAACCTGGTGTGGATCATCATAGCTCCACTGGAGAGAACAGTTACATTATCTACACCAGATGAAAATCTGTTTCAGTAAATTGAACAAAACTAGAAAGCACTATAAACAGATTCAGACTTACAAAACAGTAAATGCCTATTTTCTATCCCTAAAGTAAATCTTTCCCATGTCAGATTTTAAATTCCAGTGCTATACCAGGTGAGAAGCAATTCCTCCAGAATTGGTGACATACACCAGAACAAGGATGTAGACTTGTAAGAAATATAAAATACAACCTACTTGTCCCAGGAAGCATAGTTTACAGATGGATGGGCTCAGCTTCCTGGTCACCTCATCTCATTTAGTTCCTTGCTCCAGACAAAGCCTGCTCCAAGGGCTGCAACACCCATTTGGGATTTTGTAGGGCTAAGCTCTACTCCTGTTTCTACCACAGCCGCTTCCAAGCAAGTCTCTTAAGCTGTGTCTTCACCAGTCAACCTTTAGGTCTTCCTTACACCCAGGCTGATGACTGACTATGGTACAACYATTCTCACTTGACCCCCAGGGACTGCCCTGCATGTTGCTGAGTAGGTCAAGAGCAGTTCTGATGCCTGGCTGTACCATGTCCTGCTTCCTCCTCACAGCCCAGAAAGAGGAGACAGTTCCTGAGAGCTCTGCTTTGTAAGCAAGCAGCACGCTACAGGTGGAGCCATGTGCTGCAAGGCATTGCATGGATGGGGCAATGCCAGCAGGCAGAGATAGTCTCTTGCATTAAATAATTGCTATTCTGGGGAAGGAAAACCATTTAAGCACTTAAGCCCTTTTCACATCAGTCTGCCTACAAAAACTTAATCCATAACAGCCACCACAGTGCAGCTACTACAACATAGCTGATGGAAAATGGCAAAATGAAGACCAGCACTTTGACTTTATGGTACCCCATGACATCAACAATTCACAATGATCTGAAGTGGTGACCAACAATATTCAGTATTATTCCCAGAGCCCAGGTGACGCACAGCTCCTCCCCAGCCTCCACCCCCTACAAGGGTAGGCTTTGCCCATTGTGTCATTAAATCAGCACCCCTATTTTTCATGCAGTCACAGGACTGCACTGCTCAGGTTTCCCTGCCACATCAGTCTGATTCAGTATCAGGCTCCTCAACTGTAGCTGTTGGGCTGATTTGCATGTTAATACAATCACCCTTTGCAATTAAGATAAGAATAAAAGAGGAGGAAAAGATGAAGCCCTCCGCAGATGTTGCCCTCACATATGGTCTCCCATATGGTTGCATATCACTACTGCTCCACTTTGTAGGGCCACTCTCTTTAGAGAGCAACTTCAGCCCATTCCACACTGCAATGAAGAGATTAAGAAACAGGTAACATTGCAGACCACTTTGTCATGTCTGAGAGAAGTGCTGAACAGCCAGTGCTAAATTACAGCTATCAATCTCCCAGGCTGTACATGGATACATTAATTATTTCTTCCATTCCCCACAGAGGCAGATGTTTCTTGTTTTCTTGACATAAGCTGTGTGGATCACTTGCCCATCTGGCTTCTCTACACTGTTATACTGGTTACTTTCCCTCAGACGTCATCTTTCAAATTCTAATAACCTCCACGGGGAGGCAATAATACTACCCAGCATTTCTAAAGAAAGGTGTCTCATCCTCCAAAACTTTTTAATTCACTCTGAATTGCCTTATTATATTAGGATATATTGTTATCCCAGAATTACAGGGTGTACGCAAGGCAAGGATCTGATAACAGTAAACATTGCAGTGATGTCTAGTGACAAAAGAGACGCACATATATATATTTTGTTTTGTTCCCACTCCTGTGTAAAGACTCCTCATGTGATTTTCAGCTACTCATCAGCTGAAATCAATGAGTCCCATATTTTGTGATAAGCACAAGGTTTCTTTCAGGAAGGTGTGAGGTGAGGGGATAGATTGTAGTAAAGAAAATCAATGCAATAATGCTGTAAGCTGTTTTTTGGAGACATTAGGATAATTTACTGTTAATTTTTAATGCAACAAGCAGATAATAAATCCTTCTGTCTACTCAACTTTCTGCTGCCCAGCAGATGTGAACCCAAGCTTTCCACCATGTGACAGAGTCATTCAAGCTTAACACACATAGCACATGTGCTCACGTGGTGTCATGCACTGAGCACACATCCAAAATGTCAGACTGTGGGCAACACATCTACAAATGCATGCAACCAAGTTATACCAGGAGTTCAGGTGTCCAGGCAGTAATGGCACTTAGGAAAATGCTGTTTCCTTATAATCATGCAGGATTTCCATGGGATGCCTGAGCATCACATGGCAAAGGCGTGAGCGACAAACATCAGCAGAGCCACCAGGTGCAGCTTGCCAGACTTCATGAGATCTGACAGATCTGCTGCAGATAGAGAAAGCTCCAGGGTTTCTGTAGGTGGAAAAAGCCCCTCAGCATGAATTTTGTCAACCAAAACTATGTTAGTCAGAGGGCTCCAGATAAAGAAAGGGGCTGGTTCAGGAGATTTCTGTCTCAAATTAGTATCTGGTGGTCCATAATCTTGGAGGTATTATAGCCATGGATGTAACATCACAGCTGTTCTTTCCTAAGYATCAGTTCCTCTAGACAAAAAAGGAATGAGCAGTTTGAAATAGCAGTTTTTTTAAAAATGATTCACTTCCATATCCTTATACCAACAAGGTCTTGTCTCTCCATCATGTATTTCTCTTGTGATTAAAGCTGTGAGCCTTCGACCTTGTGCGTTATCAACATTACAACCACCCAGAAGCTCKCTGCCTTTCATCCCTTATTGCTTAATAAACTTGCCAGCAGACCTATAGCAACAGAATAATGAAACCAGGCAATTGCATTCTGCTCCGTAAGTCTGGGAGTAGAGCCTGTTAAAAATAAATAAAATTAAATTAAAAAAAAACTAATTGCAGAAATGTGGGGTGTTATGAAGAGATGCTGTCAGTTCAGCCAGAGTTCACAAACCACTTACTCTTGCTATTTTAGATACTCAACAGAGTGAGCAGCAATGAGAGCAGATGAGGGTAGGGAGATACATAAAACTGGAAGAGGAAAAAGAGCCAACAGGGCAGACCCACACACAATCTGCACCTCTGGGAGCAGCTGCAGGGGTTCCAAACAGTGTGGTCTTTGGCATGAAATGTTCAAGAAGGGAAAAGAGTGCTCAGAAATAGGTGCTTTGGCAGAGCAACGTGGAGAAGGCAGGCCAGCACTTGGCTCTGTCAGTGGCAAGCCAGCTCCCAAAGTTTCAAATTTAGTGAAACTGCAATCAGCTAACATTAATAACCTACAGTTTATGTTGTATTAGTGTATGGGAAAGCACGGARGAATGTCAAGGAGACAGGTGATGGAAGCTAGCCAGACCATTCCAGGAGAAAAAGAGCATCAACAGGGCATGATGACCCATCGCCATGGTCACTCGACTTGGCCCGTGCCAGGGCAGCGCTACACCTGGGCTTTGAATAAGATTAGTGATGAGCTCAATACAGGTACTGCACATGCATATGGTACATAAAAACCTCCTATACTGCCCCCCACAACGTTCCTCACAGCAGAGTCATGCTCAGGGCTGCCCTGCCATCTCTCTCACTGGTTGCCACAGGAGCCACGGGGAACCCTCCTGCAYTGGTAACATTGTTCCTTTTTACCTAATTATTAATATATATTTATATTAACTAGCCTTATATCTCTCATGATCAAGCCCCTAAACCATCCTTACAGTTAGTGCTATAAATGTCTGGGCACTTTCTAGCATGGAGCACAGGGTAGGTCCTCCCCCAGAGCAATGGGTGGGCAGGATATTACAGTAAAGCACCAGGCAAGGGTTGTACTTTTAGGAATGTCTAATTCTTCTCCTGTGAGCACCCATATAATGACTGTTTACACCCAGATTCCTCACTAAAATGTCAAAGGTAGGGGAATACAATCTTCAGATCACAGGTGGGATGAACAGTTCTCCAGAGGTGCCTCTCTATTGTCTATATATTGAGCCTGGAACAACCACATTTCCATCTCCGTGCACCTTGCCTGACTGTTAGAAATGGGTCCACAGAACATCTAGTCTGCAARATCAAACAGACATCCAGCAGGCCCCGCAACACTGCGCATCACCTGCTGGTCAGCCTGAGACTGATGGCATGCAAAACTAAAACCCATAGAAGTATATTCAGCCCCCAGAACAAGGTAGGAAARAGCAAGAGCTGTGCTCACTCTCATTGCCAGTTTCTTCCCACAGCAAAGCAGCTCATCAGGAAAAAATTCCCAAAACATCCCAGGATTACCTGCACTGAACCTCTTCTGCCTGTACAGCTCCCTGGCCCACTGTTTTACCAGCATGTATCCATCCCTTCACCATTCCTCAGGCAGTAACATTACACTGCAAGGCCCACTCTGCTTCACTTCTCCAGCCTACCACAAGGTACCAGAATGAAAAGCAGTAACTAATTTTAYGGAAGGGCCTTCTCGAGCTGAGCTTGTTAAGCCAACAAGTATTTATATAGAGATCACTTTTTTCTTCATGCAATGACATAAAGATGTAGCTCCAGAGGGTGCTACCAATAAAAAAGACAAGTGGTTTCCAGGATCCAGGACCATCGCAAGGATTGAGTGGGTTCCCCCAGCCCCAAGGTACTTTCACCAGTGCCAGCTACCAAATCAGTTGTGATTGAAGCTGCAGCTGTGTCTGGCTCCCAGGCCCTACTGTGGGGGAAATTTTTGCTGCAGATGCACACTCTGGTGGGCAATTTCCAACAAGCTGTGCAATAGATATCCCAGACAGATAGGAAACGAGAAAAGGGAGTTCCATCACCACAGCAGAGTTCACAGAAAGCACTACAATTTATAGCATATAAATACTGTATATATGCTGCAGCATTTTAGAGACAGAATTATCATCTCAAAGGGTAGATGGGAGGGGGGAATAACAGCTTATAACAACTGTAGCAAAGACAGCTGCTTTTCTTGCCATCTAATGCTGTTTGGGGAGGTCAAATAGCTCTACCAGCAATAGAATGCCTCTGCTAACATACGCTGCTGCTCCACGTGGGGGATCTGCTGAATAATTAGGTTAAAGGAGGCACAATCATGTAAACAATCTTGTAGAGGCTTTCTGGGAGAAATTGCAGACAACTCCACGAGCATTCATTCCCCAGAAAGCGTAAATGTGATCATCATGCTGGGCTATAGCACAGCATTTGACGTAGACTGACTCAATCACTGTGACTGCAAACCTATAGATATGATTGATCTCTTGCAATGCTGCTTCACATCTGGTGGAGTGTTTCAACCACACATCAGCTAATTTAACAGTTTTCTGCCATTAGAAAAGTCAGTTTTAGCCCCCTACTACTTCTTTTCCCCCAAACTATTTATCAGCCACATKGTCCCACTCCCTCCCTTGCCATTATGTCAGACCCTTCACAGAGCCAATTCAGCTCACTAATCKGGCAGAACCCATCTGGGAGAGATCTTAATCCCTGTTATAGAGCTATCACACACAGAGATACTATATCTGGTCTGGAAGCCTTTGAGAGGCAGATCACCAGAAGCACAGCACGTAGGTGAGGAGAGTAAGTCACTATGATTGCCCTGTTCTTTCACAGGCATGTGCCGCTGGTCACCAGATTCTGTCAGCATAGACCTCCGTTCTCATCTACCATCCTTGTCCTCACGTTCTCAAGCCTAGACACTGCAGCCACAGCTCAACAGTGGCTGAAAGTCTTTCTTGATTCCTCYTTGCTTCTCTCCTGCTTTGAGCTCTCACAGCAAGAAAGTTTTGCTTTTTCCTTTCGATGTCAGACCAAGAGTCTTCCACATTGATGGTTTGTCTGTACAGCAACAGAAAACAATTGCCATGGTTACTGCCTCATTCAAGGATTGGGGAGAACAGGAATTTATGGAGCCAAAACTCAAAGCTCACTTTGATATCAGACAGTCACAACAAATGGAGATGAGTAAACATCAGAAGAAAACATTGCTTCTCCTACCATACAAAAATGGCAGAAAACAACAAATAAAAAACCCAGTGTCACATCAAGACTTTGAGGAAGATGAGCACAACTACACCCCTTAGGAGGCAGAGGGAAATATTTGCCCATCATCAGARGGAACAGACAATTGCCATCCGGAGAACCTCTTCCTTGAGGGCAAAGTCTGATTATTGTTTTACAAGTGCAAATTCCCTCAAGCCAATACTGTTTGCTCCTTATTTTCCTCTAGCCAGACAGTCAGCAGGTGGTGAAGGTGCTAAGTGCCTGCTGGCATCTTTGCCTGTGGCAATGCCAAAGGAGACTGCAGAGGGAGTTTGAGGCAGAGCCTAACCCCAGAGATGTCATTGACCACTTCCATCAGCTCCCAATCCCCAAGCCTGGCACAGTACGATCCTGCACATGCTCWGCAATCCTGTCAGCTACAGGAGATAAGGTCCAACCCGCAGCAGTTGAGATAGGCAACCGCTTCCTAGCTGCCAGCTTGGGCAGCACTTCCCTGTTTGATGGCAACCAGCCACTTCGTTCTTCTTCGCAAAGCTACAGCCATCAACCCAGGCTGGTATACCTGTGGGATAGATACCATCTGTTCCCCCCAGGGCTCGAGCACATAGATGTGCTGCATCCACACAGCACTATGAATAGGTAGCACATGGTCCCCAGCCACAGGGCACCCTTAATTTTGGTGATAACAGCTCCCACTGTGATGCACCTGGTCTGCAAAGCAGCCAGACACACACCTGTGCTCCAGCAATACAGCACTGCCAAATCTCCTTGGCACCAAACGCCCCAGCAGCAAAGCTTTTCCTGGGAAGGTGGCCCTGTCATTGGAAGGCTGCCCATGTTCTTGTGGGCAATGTAAAATGCTCCTGCAGTAACACTGCCATTCAGGGCCTCGAGAGATGTTCTCTGCCTGGTGTGGGCAGGCTGTCCCCACAGTGGGGTGAATCAACAGATGTGGAAAGGGCAGTGGCTGGTGCTGCCCCGTGGGGCTGTGGGCTGCTGAGTTCAGGCAGCATGCCACAGGCTCAGTTGTGTTTGTGCAGGGGCAGAAATCTCCTTCACCACCAGGACACAAACTGTTTCATTTCATCTGTCACARCGTCCGAGAACCCAGCGTGCTCACTTTTGGAGGTTGCTGAGCGTGTGCCTCCTTTTTCAGGCTTCTTCCAGCACATGATCAAAACCAACCTCATCCCCCATTTCACTGGGCAGCTAAACAGTCTGAGCACAAGTCAGACCCTTCTCTGGTGCAAAGTGGCTGACCTCTGTCATGTTGTGGGACATCCTTTGCTTGTGCAATCAGCACAGTCCCTCTGAAACCTGCCCTCAGCACTTGGCCCCCACAACACAGAAGGCAGTAGCAGTATAACAGCTTACAAGCTCAGAGAGAGCACTTTTGCTGGTATAAACCTCCCTGCTTCCTAGGAAATCAATGTATTTATAGTCCCAATTTATACTGCTATGAGCACTATCTCACTAAAAACATATTTGTGTTATTATTGTTGCATTGCACAGTTAATTGCTATCCAAATATTTGTTTGTTGCCTGCATTCATCACAAGGCTTCTGCTGCCTTTGGGTGTACTTGCTCAAAATCTGATGAGTATTTTCCCAAGATGCAAAGCCTCAAAGGCAATGTGCTTATTTTGCGCACACAGAGAAACTCTGTACCTTTATCCAGACTCCCCTACCACTGAAGTCCCTTATGAAATCCAGAGCAAGAGGGACCRTTCATTTGAGGGGAAATTACATTGGGGCAAGAAGAAATCAAATGACTCCCCAGGTCCTTTGGACCTAGAAGGGAGGCTGCATTCACCTTTCCTCTTGTCAGCCCTTTGTGATTAGTTTATATTTACCACCAGTCTTCCCTGCTCCCCTCTGCCTCCTCTCTCCTTTTTAATTAGGCCATGGAGACCTTGTTTTCAAAAATTGTGTGGATCCCAACAGAAGCTTTTAAGTTTCAGACATCAAATGGCAGGCAGTTTACTATAGTTAATTATGGTAATTTTTGCTTAATAGTAGCTTCCCTCTGAAGAATCAGAACTATTTAGAAAAAGCCCTAGCCTCAGGCGTGAATTTCTAAGAACATATTTTTTTGCCACTTGTTATTTTACAAAGTTAAGTGGCAGTAGAAAATTAAAACCCAGAAGGCAGAAAGAACTGACAAACCAAATAAGCTGTTGGGAGCTACACGTGCAATACGTCACTGACCGGTTTTGTAGGCATCAGGTCCCACTCCGCTAACTTCACGAGGGCTTGGGTTGCATAGAGCAGCCCTGTTYTCCAGCACAGCTGTGCTCTGCTGTGGAGGTTGCTCTAATCTGCATCCAAGGATGGACAAGCCCTAGCAGACCCAAGGGCAGAGAAAGCACAGAGGTATCCTGCAACTCTAATGCTCGGAGCGCAGGGACCGGGAGGGTGCTGGCGTGCAGAGCACAGGTATCCTGCTGTCCCAAACAGCCAGCTTGCCATCCCCCAGCCCCAGGGGTACCCAGGCCCCTCTGGATGCCAAGCGTTATATGGCTACTGCGTTCCCCTCCTGCTGCCTGGGGTCCGGGCATCCTGCGCAGGGCTAGAAATCTGCAAACCAGCAGTTAAGCCTGTGGGCAAGACCATGACACATACTAAAAATGACAAGTCCTGTGACAAGACTGCAAGCAAACTGTCACCCTTGTTTTTTGCCCCATTTTTCCTGTTGTAAATCAAGTACATTAATCTCTATCTACTTCCTAGTCTTGCTTTCTGGGTTCCTAGAGAAAAATTTCCCCTCATTTGGAGAGAAGTTCACTGTCTGGAAAGGAGAGGAAAAGAGAAAATACAGTTTGCCTTTGATTTCTATGGCTAGAGGTCTGCCCAGATAATCTGGGGCTTTAATACACAGATTCTTTCTTTAATGAAAGGTCTGAGAAGTTGGCACTTTTATCAATTACTGAAATATTTAATCTTCAGGTCTGCTTTGCTACTACAGAGTTTTTTTTCATCTTCAGGCTCCTCTTCTAGGCAATTTAGTAATTCATCTGGGAATCTAGAAACCATTTGGAGCAATTTAAGTTAAACTTTCAAATATTTATTACAAGGTGGATTCAGAGTGAGGCAGAAGAATTTAAAACACAAGTTCAAAGCCTCCTGCATTCCCCATATCAGAACTGGAAGAAGGGGGGGAAAAAAAGAATCTGTATTCTTAATTTAATCAAAGGTAAGCATCTAAGCAATCACCACAGTCCTTTCCAGGAGTTCACACTCTCTAGATACTGTAGCCATTTGTTTGCCAGGTGGCTTGAAGAGCTCAATTATTGTTTAGTGTGAAATAAAATAATTGCTTTTYGAATCCACACTAACTGGAACACTGCATGGCATTGAGAAAAATCACSTAAGTTTTCCAGAACAGCCTTTTAAATTCAGTTTTCGAGTGAAATAGATCTGGGTCTCTGCCTGGCTTCGGACAATGAAATTCTGGTCAGCTCTCAGCAAGGTTCTTTACATGCAGCTGTAACGCGGTTTAAGGTCAGACAGAGCTGGCACTTTAGGTCAAACCGATCCTGCACAAGTTAGATGACCCTCAAAGCCCTTTCAAGCCCTATTTTGTACWGTTCTAGGGTAAACACTGAGTGTCTCTTCTGTAACCACCCCTTCCTTAAATGCTCCAGTAGCTCCAGAGAGCTGCTAAACAGCGGAGAGGAATCTGCTGTTTGGRACACACAGATCCATCAGACCCTTTCAGCATATACATGGCTTCAGACCCTCAGGTCGCATCAAGCTATATACACTACCTAGAGCATGCACATCACTCATTAAAGGCCAYGGGATGAGAGACAGGTGCCATACTTTCTCGATTTGAGACACTAAAGAGAAATAAGGCAGCCAAAGAGAAGCCTACTAGCAAGGACAAAGTCAGGAGATGTCCGTCTTCCAGGCTATACATCTAAGACCTTTTCTTCTTTTGGCAGTTGTGGGCTGTGCCATTTCCCTCCTGTGCCAACTAGAGACCAGCCAGCCCCCRCCAAGAAAACACTGCAACAGTGTCAGTGGTAGGATTGGGTGAGGCAGAGAGAAAACAGCCATTTCTCCCTGCCAGGCTGCAAAATCCATCTCACTGCCAGGAGCARTTCCTGAGGATCACACATCTGAGCCCTTTTACGCCTCAAAGCCAACTTTGCTTTCCCAACACAGAGTCCATCTCCTGTCAGACCCCTTTACTGCAGATTTTGGAGCCTTGATCTCCTTCTGCCCCAACTCACAGGGAAGCATGCTGATCAAAACTGCAAGGAAAGATCAATTCTCATCACATGTTTAATACAAGTCCCCACTTCCGGGCAGCTGGGTTAGGTGTAGCCAGGCAAGAGATGTCTATAGTAAAGCCATATTATATATTGCACCTTCTGTCTTGTTCCTCCCTTACCAGGGTTATCACTATGGTTTTTCCTACTACAATGCTCTAGGAACTGTCCCTAGTCAAGCACATCAGTGGCAGAACAATCTGGCCACAGACATCAATGCCTGGGAGATTTTACCTATATCTCACTGCTAAGTGACTGGCCTACACCARTGACGAACAGACCCTTCTCACTGGTACCTTCCCTGGCCCCATTGCCAGCAGCTAAATCAYCCAGCAAGATCAGGATGCCTCAAGGAAGACACAGGTCTGTTTCCACCAGGCTGGCAAAGCCCAAGGACTAGGGAGGTGTGTTGCTGGGGGAAAAAGCCATCATCTTCAAATCAAGGCCCAGGGTCCTTTCATCCCTGGGTGCATCAGGGGAGAGGTGCCAAGGGATGGGCTACCCCAGTCTATGAATCTATGACCAAGGGCATGTCTCAGAAGGAGGCTTTCTGGGACAGAAGCCRTGGCCCCTACACATCTGTTGGGAGCACTGCTCAGAGACAGGGACTCTTCCAGCTGCCTTAGGGTTGCAAGTCATCAGAGATTATTTTAGCACTTTTATGAGCCTTGAGAAGAGTCTGGATTTGCACTCGTTACCTCTCACCCATAACAATTCATGGCAATGTCCTTGGCCAGTCAATGTTGCATTCACTACGGTGAGGTTAGTCTAATGACAGTAAATGGTGAGAGAATTTCGGAGCCAGGAAGCCCCTTCTGGGGAAGCCTACAGGCCTTAGCTATTCAGATACTCTCTAGCTGCCTGGATTTGCACAATAGTATTATTCCTGCAGTACCACTTCTCTTCTCACATTTTTAGCCTTCAGCTTCAGAACTAGAAGTTTAGAGTGGGTAAAAGTGACTGAATCATGCCGATACTCTTAAACAGCGCTTTTTAGCCAAAGATGGAAGTACTTCACACGAATTAGCTCCAACAGAGTTATAACAAGGTTTGGAATTGTGTTAATAATCAATGAAGAAATCTCAAAGCACTATATAGAGATGCTTAAGCTACAGGGTCAGCAGGCACACTGGGGAATTTCAGCTCCATTTCCCAGTTCTCATCTTCCAAATTTAGCAGTTCACATTCAAGAACGGCTGGGTCAATATCAGATGGAAACTCTCTTCCCAAACGTTCGCTCTCTTCACAATCCGCTCCACAGATGCATACAGCTTTAACCCAAACATAAAGGACAACATGAGTCAGCACTTGCCTTCTGGGTTAGCATCAAAAAGCCCTGCTGTCTTGCTAATCAGGCCTCTCCTCCACACCACTGCTAAGCAGGGCAAAAATAGTACATTAAAGAGAGACAGAACGTGTCTCTTTTCCCATGGATTAGCCCAAATTAAAAAGATCATAGCTGAGGCAACACTTAAGGCAAGTTAAGATTTCCCTTCTTCCAAGGGTTTCAGGAAAACCATTACATTCCTCCTGGCCAAGATCTGCCCCTTGAGACCAAGGAAAAGGCTGAAAGACAAATATATAAGGAAAGTCACTGTGCTGATGGTAAATTAGTGGACTGGCTGAGTGCTTTCTCCTTCTTACACCCCACAGCTTAAGGCCTTGGCAACAGGCACCCAAAAGTCCCCAAGTTTGTCTGCAGCTGAAGTCATTTGCCGTAAAACAGAGCACCAAGGAAAAAGTTTAGATGTATGAAAAACAAACTATGTACTTTCACTCTGCGTGTCTGGAACCTGCTCGATCCAAGCCTCTAAATCTCACTYGCACAGTCACCCCCACCTCGCTCCTTCCAGCAGCGACCAAACATCTCGCCTGCAGCAGGACACCTGCAATTGCTAACACAGCTCAGTCTCAGGAGCAGAGCACRGGAGCAGAGTCTGCTATGGGAAACCCTATTAGCTTGCCAAATCTCAGTGAATTATAGCCATTGATCTCACAGTCTGTATTAGTATTATTGCCTTTATGTCATCCTCCTTCCCTTTTTTTTCAAGGGCTGGGCTCCCCCCTCGCCCCCAGAGAACAAGCTGTAATAGGTTTGCTTTTATGGCCCRACTTGAGTGACTGTTGCTCCTATACCATCCTTTAGGACAGTTTGGTCAATGGACAGCACTTATCCGACACCGCGTTCTCCTTCAGCTTAAGATCTTGAGTTCACAAGAGCTCCAAGCTACCAGAAATCAATTGCAGCAGTTACTGAAGATTCATAGGGGAAAAATGCAGGTGCTCTCTGCAAGCAGATGCACTGATTAAAAACAGTCCCACCCCATAGCTGCATTGCCGCTTGCCAGCTCTCCTGCCCATGCAGTTCTGCCAGCGGAGGGGTCTGTGCAGTCCTCCTTAACCAGCTTGTAGAAAAATCAGCCTGAGGAGTTTCAAACATTTTGTAGTTGGGTTGTTCAGACAGGTTGATTTCCTGTTAAGTACATCAGTGAAATCTCAGACAAGCCCTTCCATCAAGCGGGGCTTGGAGCAGTGCTGTCCCTCAGAAAGGCAGACAGGATGGGTAGCATTTGMCACCCAAACTGGCAGATCTAAAGGAAAACATTTCCCTACCCAAAAGGTACTTTGAACTGAAAAATCCTTCAGGCTGCCTGGAAAGTGGTGACTCAGGCCCTTCTCAGAGCACTGGCTGGGACAGAATTATGTGCCAGGGCTGGATTTGCTCATCGTGTTCAGCCTGGTAAACTCTGCTACCAGGGCCCACTGCCTACAACTCCTCTAGCCCACCTGTAGCCACATCTKTGTGTGGGTCCACACTAGTGACTCAGATTCCCCCACCTCCAGCACTATCTGTAGCCGCCCAAGGACACTTCTACTGCATGACCTGGCACCATACACCAGCTTCTGATGACAACCTGGGACCAGAGCTCCTGGGCCCCACTCAGATAGGGCCAACTGTGGCATCCAGGAGGGTGTTCCCTGTAGGAACACTAGCTCAGCATTTCCCCGCTGCCCTGTAGAAACACACCACCGAAAGGGCCAGACAACAAACCAGCTGGCCCCTCTGCATGCTCTCCTCAGACCCTGCTACAAAGATGACCCATCTCTCGTTTTTTTGGCTGCCCCGTTGGCAAGATTGCCATAGCACCACTTGGCCACCAAACTGGGGTCATCAGCAAAAAGCTTTCATTGTCACTTTGTTTTCTCCTCTAGAAAGATGCTGTGAGATGGCAGATGTCTTGTGACACTGCAGCTCTAACCCCAAGTCTGCTGCAAAAACAAGTCAACATTGGTCAAATCACTTAACTCTCCACATCTCATTCAACAATTTGTCAAATGAGGATATCTCAATACATTGCAACGAAGCTTTAGTTAATGATTCTAATGCACTTGATGGCTTCAGCATTCTTGATATCCACACACACACACCTAGGCAAAACATTGGTATTTCAGTGAGCACCAGCCTTGTGAATGAGCATGTCAAGAAATCTCTAACAACAAGCAAGTAGTTATCAAGCAGGAAAGTAGCAAAAGTATCTGTACACAGATGGCAAAGTCTCCCCACCTCACAGGTACCTGCACTATACTGTGAAAATACCTTGCCCATCTCTGCTCAGTGACCATCTGGCCTACGAGCAAAAGTTCCTTTATCAGCGCAGGGGGATAATGCTTCTGCGTAATCAAAATTAACTAATTATACTGTGCAACAGCATATTGCCTTCGATGTGCATATCTAAATAGTTATTTCAGGTGAATTTAAAATAGGTTCTAGCTAAATGGGCTTCCTGCTATGTTTGTTTGGGGTCAGAATGACTGCCTATGAAGAAAAATCTGAGAGCTTTAGGCAGTTATTATTGTTAAAAACAGTTTGGGGGGAGGAAGAAATTTGCAGTAGAGGAAAAAAGTCTCATCTGAATAACAAAACAATTCTTGTTGACGATTTTGTTGTTGTTTATGAGCTATTTAAGCCCTAGGGTGGGTTGGAAGGGGAGAATAAGAGGAATTTATCTGTCAAACATTTTAAACAGATATTACAATGATAAAAATCCCATTTTGGGTTTGAGCAATGAGCAGCACATCATACAGTTTTTCTAGAAAGGAAATTAAAATAAGAGACAATTTAATGAGCCATGAAAATATTGTTAAAAAGTAGTATGTATTTTTTAAAATAAACATAAGTAATATTTCATCCCCCTTTCAAGTGCTTGAGTTTTAACTTCTTCAGCCAAACTTGCCACCACTGTTAGAAAGGTTTGGAAATCAAGGTGATATTTAGCTTCCCTGCTTCCATCACAGCAGGGCAGCATCCCCAGGGCATGCGAGAAGCCCCACTGAATCCAGTAAACTGCATCCTCGCGGCCCCTGCTCCACCAGCTTCACAGCCCAAAAGCAAAATTAGAAAGAGTGACTCGCCCCCAGAAGCAGGCTGGCAGCYGCAGCCTTGGGCTGCCCTCGCACCCGGCTGACTCACAGGCTCGAGACCTCCGCAATCAGCACGTTTGTAATTTAGTGGGATGACCAAGAATAAATAATACTCAGACACCAGGCACACAACAYCCAAGCTCAGTTTTCGGCTCTACCRTAAGTCTGGCCATCACTTAAAATCCATCTTCCTTCCTCGCTTCAGCCATCGCTTCCTGCTACACCACGACAATTCGCTGGAGTCGTGTCTGCCCGCTGCACACGAAACAGTCCTGACACCGGCTCAGCTTCCACATCTGATTTCTTATAAAGCAGCCACAGCTTGACGTAGCCTCACCGCATAGCTGGCGGCAAGCAGGACACCCAAAGATCCCGGGTGTCAGGCCTGAGCAGCTCCCGCGTTAAACCCGTTTCTTGCAGGCAGAGGAGGAGGTTAGAGTCACCCCCAGCAGTTAACATGGTCCTCAGGGAAGTCAACAATAAAAAGGAAGGGGCAAAATCCACGGATGTTGCAGCATTTACATGGAAACATTGAGTGCAGRGAGGCCTTCAGATTTCAAAAGTTTGTTGTCACTGTTCCAGAAAAATAAAAGGTCTCTTTTATACTCCGAGCAGCTAATCGTGCTTGCTTTTGTTTTTTCTTAAGCCTAATATAGCCAAGACTTATCACAGACATTTCACAGGATATGCTCACAACATTTAAATCACAAAGACCAGTCATTCTTGACTGGCATCTCTGACATATTTTGATTTAAAATCTTAAAAGGTTCATTCTTTATATAGAAAAAAAGAAAAACATATTTCAAATAGTTGCTTTGCAAGCAGTGCTTTGTTATAAATGGATCAATGTTTTTCTTCCAAAGAAAGATTCAAAAATATTCCTAATTAGCAGTAAGCTAATTACTACATGGTCCCCTGCACTCAGCACAGACACGTTAYATCAACCCCACCTGCAATTTCTGGGCCTCTGCTTTGAAAGGCAGAAGCAGGGAGGGGGATCACCACCCTGCTCCTCATCCTCGCTTTCTGTGCCCATCACAGCTTTCTCTCTCACACCTACCGTGGCTTTTACTGCCTTAGTTTGGGCAAAAGACTAGCAGAAGATCCCAAAGCAGCAGTTCACGTGGCTTCTGTTTTAAAAGCYGAGATTTTTGGTTTGGGGGTTTGTTTTTTCTGTTTTAAGTTTTCGTCTCCTCTTTCTAAGCCCTATCCTAACCTTTCCTCCTTAAAGAGAGGAAAGGTAGGCAGAGGAAAAGGAGGGAAGTGGACCTGAAAGTTTTGAAAAATGTTTGAATTTCAGCATCTACAATGCAATTTATTTAAATGGAATCAAGATGACCAACTTAATCTGCTGAAAAAGCAGGGGGAAGCTTTGCCAGAGACGAGAGCCACGTCATGAAAGTTTCCGTTCTCTGCCGAGAGACTGAATTTAGCATTTCTGTCTCCTGCCATCGCCTGGCTCCGAGCCTGGGGCAGAGCAGAGCACGCAGCCGCGGGTCGGGCAGACTTCCTGGGCTGTGAATTCCCTCGTGTTTAAAGCAGGATTATCGGGAGCTTTCCAAAATCCCGAGCCCCTGCCGAGACCTCACGAGCTCTGGCCCTGCTGTGGCTCTCCCCGTTGCAGGGGAGTTGCAAAGGAAGCTGCTGGGGAGGATGATTCAGAGCAAGAGCTTAATTTAGCCTCTCTGAATCACCCCGCAGAGGAGATTGCCTCTCTCCAACTATAAAAAGAACTGGAAGGACCAGCCCGAGTTTGCCTTTGCGCATCCCTCCTCCCGGCACCGCAGCTGCTCCGYGATTTAATCCGCCCAGCCCAAATCTCAGATTATTCCCTTAACACCCTGCTCAGCAGRGCCRAGAGCAGCAGGAGCCAATTTGCAGCTGCTTCAGCGCTGAACGGTGTCTCRGTGAAAACCTCATCGTCTGAAACGGGCCTCCTCGCCCGCCGGAGCGGGCGCCTCCGCTCAGCGCCCCAAGCCCAGCGGCGCAGGCAGCGCCAGCGTTCGAGGACGAGCTCCTGCGCAGGGCGCGGGCACAYGGCAATGCTGTTTCCTGTAAAGGTCCCCACACTGCTATTAAACCCTGGAGGGAAAGTTCGAGGGGTTCCCAGACCACGCTTGCAGCTCAGCCTCTTGCTTCCAGAGCGTTATAGGAAAAAAATACAGTATCAAGCTTGATGGCTGGGACAGGGACCCAAGAGAAGTGCCTGAATTTCCTTTTTTTTCAAAAAAAAATGCCATGGGACTTTCTCAGACAGAGGACTTCAGGAACAAGGTCGCGTCCCCAGGCTTTCGTCAACCCAAGCTGTGCTTGTGGGGTCTGGTCTGCAGCTGCAAGTCCAAGCCTGAGGACTAAGAACCAGGACTCACCTCCAGGTGACACACCAAGGCACGTCAGGCAGCTCCTACCTTCAGATAACGCCCCTGAGAACACCAAGCAAGCTTCCACCTAGAGGCTGCATCACGTGCTGCTCCTCGCTACCAGAAAGGCACCTGTGCATCAAACTTGTTTATACCATTTTTGTCTCAAACACTTGGAAACATGCAACAACCTGGAAAAGTGAMCGTTTTGTAGATCAGATGCTGCTTGTTGCAGAGCGTTACAGCTCCTTAATTATTAACAGTAAAAATACGAGGAGCCCCAGAGCTGATCATTTCTCAGTGAGGAAGAGTAGGAGGAGGGTAAGAAAGGACTGTGCTATTATAGGTTATTTTTATCTGACATTTCTATGCTTCTGTCATTAGCTAATTGATGACACAGGCTGTTTAACATTATGTCTGCCTCCAGTATTTATAACTCACCAATTACTATAGCACCCAGGTGCTACTAACAAGCTGCTCCCAAATGATTTTGGGTGCTCGTGGCTGGATCCTTTGGTGTAAACACATGCAAATCCCTTGAAGTCAGGGGTTATGCTGTTTTACACTATCCAAAGATCTGTTTACCAGCCTGCTTATTCCCATGCGGTGATGCTGGGTCCCAGTTCACCCCATACTGGGTGCTGGGGAGACAAGGCACCACATGGCACAGCACAACAGCAGTTGGCCTTAGACACCTCCAGCRTTTCTCCTGCATTTGTCACCAGAAGGTCCGAGGGCAGCTTCACAGCRGGACACCTCAGAGCAATGCAGGGTGTCACCATTGCCCTTGGCAGGGCCAGGAGCAACCCAAGCCAAAATCTACAGAATTTGACCCAAGAACCAACTCCCTGGAGAGAGGGGAGGGAGAGAAGAGTGTCTCCAATACCTCCCAAATATAACATCAAGTAGATAAAGGAGGTTGGGTTTGGGGGGGGGGGATTTAGTTTTGTTTTTTTGCTTTCTGGAGCTCTGTGGCAGAGGATGCCATTTTTTTTTTTCAGATTACAGAAAACCCTCACACTTGGGCCTATCTACCTATAAACTACCTGACATTTCTATAGTCCCACACCTTGGCATGTTTTACAAAAACATTTTTTAATTGCATTTAACTACCAAACCTCATGATGAGTCCTGAGCTCAGAGAACGAAGGGGACATYCCTCAGATGGGAGGGATGAGTTTTGCTCAGATGAAGTAGATCTGAAGGTGGCCCTAGAGCTGCAGCTTATTTTGCACCTTAAGATGTTATCGCTGACCATGCCACAGTGCAGCAGGGGTTGCAAAGGAGATTTTCTCCTCAGCATTTAGGAGAGTCTCACCCACAGGCCTGAGGAAAAGGCTTTGTCATCAACACAGAACTTTTAGTACTGAAAAGGAAGAAAGGAAAATGCTTCCCTGAGGAAAACCTGTAGCCCAAAAGAGGAAAAAAAAATATGAAGGGAGGATCCCCTGCAAAGTAGTGAAGATGTAAAGTATGGGAAACACAAGAGGGCTGATTCTGTGCCCTCGTAGCCATGGTATTAGAGCATCTCGGATAAGTGTTTCTGATAGCTACAGAGTGGGAAGTGACCACAGGATGCATGAAGTGTTAGAGGAGGCCAGCAGGAAAACCGGGGAGGTCCTTTCCCCGGCCAGGGGTCAGGAGCAGCCCTGAGTGCCTCAGGCCCCAAACGCCTTGATGACGCTCTTGCAGGCCGACTCAGAGCACCAAGCAGCGACAGCGCAAGCTCAGCCAAGGTCTCACACGCAGAGCGGATCGCGAACACGGCACTGCCCCTTGGCAATCCTGCCAGGGAGAGAAGCCGCATCGTCAGTGCGCAGAGCCACCTCTGAATGCCAAAACTGCCCTCAGCTGTAGCAGACGGACATCACACAGCTCAGTCAGTCCTTTGCTCAGACCTCCCCAGCCCTGCAATACATCRCAAGGAAAACAACACGCCTCAGTGCGTGCCGGTTTCTCGTTCCACCTCCTACCCTACGGTTTCCATCCGACAGTGACAAATGCACAGTCCTAGCGACACCGTGCTCCCAAAGAGCCTGGTTGAGGCACAGGCACCCGGGGGCCGCTGGCCATCAGCAAGTCTCATCGGTCTCCAGGACACAGCAGAGCTCAGCGCAGCAGTTTAGCAGTTCAARACCCACCAGCAGCAGACCTCCAACAAGAGGCTGCTGGGAGCGTTATAGGTGGTGTGGAAGGGAGTGGAGCAGCTAGCTACRAAAAAGGGCAATTTTCTGCCAATTGTAAACAACACTGATGCCCATGTGTTTCATTCCTACCTTTACAGGGGAAGCCTGAGAAATAATGGAAGCAGGTGAGAACACTCRAACTTCGATTCTACAGGGTAAATGCTCTATAGCATTAACAAATCAGAAAACATTACTTACCAAATAGCAAAATGCCAGGTCATTTAGACTAGCCGTGCTCAGWTTCCTGCTGCAATCAGTGTGTAATCGTCCACAAGAGCAAAGAACAATCTCTCAAAATTAGTGCTTGTCACAGGGCTCCACATTGCCTGGAGCAGCACTTATTGGGGCAAYAGCCAAAATGCATTGAAATCTGCTGCTGACCCAAATCAAAGAATAGCCTTTCCAGGGGCATTCTYTCTCCAGCAGGTTTAGCTTGGCCTTAAAAAGCATCCTCGTTTTCTAGAAACCAGTAACTTGCACTGCAGCTGCATCCAATGCACCACTTTGTCCTCCCTATAAGGCCCATGGGGATTCCCAGAACTGACATGATCAGGACCAACATCATGCAGAAGAGGTGGACTTCACAAGACAGGACAGAAGAGTAATTACAGCCCAAGGGGACATTCCCCTCCCAACTCATCCTCCCCCTGCCAAGCCATTTCCCAAGGCCTGCAGAGTTGAAGTGCTTTGTCTGCCCCACAGCATCCCACATTGCAAGCAAACATCCCAGCCCCAGGGTGTCATCAGCCACCCCAGCTCCTTCTCCTCCATTTCTAACCAGAAACGCTATCTCAGAGCTGCAAGTACTTTCCTGTAGCAAGTTCTGTTAAAATAAGCATATGTATTTGAAGTGTTCCAGTTTAACCAAGCCGTCATGTTCTGCTAAAGAGTTTTTAGGCAGAAAACTCCCAGCCAGCTGTAGTATCATYCAATGTTTCTATGAAATTTCTTTTTATTCATAAAGACTGTCTTTATTTTTGAAGTTAGAAAGTGACTGAAAAAAGTTTGTGTGCCTCCAAGATTGCACTCTTCATTGGCAGTTCCTCAACAGAAAAAAAAACAATAGCCTTAATTTTAGAAGAGAAAGGGAAGGCTGCAGAAATGTCAGTGGAGAAGATTGGGTGGGCTGGGGGAGACAGCTGGCGCAATTAGCTCCTCAGCACCCAAATGCTTTCTGTGGGTTCTTCCAGYTAAGCCAGTAATAAAACACCACAATCAGGCTGCTCAGAAAAAGTGTTTAACACTAAAGTTTTATCCTTCCTTCAAGCACAAATCTTTAGGGTACAGCCTCCGCTTCCAGGTTTGCCCACATCTGCAAGTTGCCCAAATTTCTATTCCCTTTTCACAGGCTCTCATAACCCTTTATGCTTCCCTGGTCTCTGCAAGTGCAGAGACATTTAGGAGACCATCAGTAGCTTCCAAGCCCCAGGCATACAGGTGCTGAGGACTTGAGTACAGATGATTTCACTTCCAGRCAGAGTAAACACCACATCTATAGCAAACACATGGAGGTGTTTTGCTCCCTTCAGCTGCTTGCTTGGTTGCAGAGGGAAGCAGAAGAGCAGTTCTGCCTTCCTTCTACTCTTGCAGCATGGTAACCATGGGCATTGGCAGAGGAGCCACCACAACAGAGCAAGTGGTCAAATAATCTCCCCCAAACRCAGGCACTTCAGAATGACAAAGGTGGGAGAAAAATCAAAATAAAGAATGAGATCCTGCAGAAGGCATAGAATAAYCTGGCTAAACAGCTCAGCATTAACCTGTCAGCCGCTCCCTCACAAGACAGAAGAGAATGAAGATGAAAGAGCAGCACAGGAGCCCTCTCGAGAGTTTGCTCYGGTCAGCCTGCTCCTCATGGGCAGACCACGGAAACGCCGGCAAGCCCGGTCCAGCCCTGTGTGCCCAGCTGAGCACAGCACAGGGAGACCAGAGTACGTCCACTACATCACACCGCAACGGCGAGCAACCCCAAGCCAGGCAGGAAAGGGAAAAGGGGGCTTTCGTACAGAAGGGAGACGTTAGCTGCTTTCCCAGCCCGTGGCCTGCCCCAGCCATAGTGGGCAAAGCAGGAGCACGTGCCCAGGACTCCGGCCACAGGATCACGCACCACCACACAGCGATTTCAGGAGATCTCACAATCTGTTTACCGTGTCTAGAAAGGGCCATCCATCAGCTTCATCCAAATGGAGATGGKCAGGAAACAGGGAGAGTATCCAGTTACACAGGGTCAGGGAAAAAAGAATAAGAAGAGAGTGGAAACCTACAGTCTTCACCTTATCTTTGGGGCTAAATAAGTCCCTCAAGCTACATCAGACTATTGGAAGATCTGGGCACCGTTGGGCAGAGGACAGAGAAGAGCTCACAGCCATGGGCTGCATGCAGTGATGCTCCTCACCATTTGCCCCCGCATCTGGGTTTGGACTTGGGTTGGCTCCCACAGGCCATCAAACATGTTACCTACTTCTTGGACTGCAACAGCCTTGTTCCACCTTTCCTTAGCCAGTTCCCTCCTGCTCTGGAGTTTGCACAGGCATCGAGTCAGCAGAGCTGCACCAACATCACTGCAAAGAGTCCAGTGCTGCCTACCTCCCCRTTACACTACAGTTCAGGCATCTGAGACAAAAACAGATATTTCAACTGGAACTTGAGCTAGCTAAGTGGCCAAGATGTTTCTTGAGATTAATTATCCTTAAACATGTTACCTTAGATTGCTACTGACATGGCTTCCATGATGAGTGAAGTATTAACTGTCTCAATTCATTAGGAGKCAGGAAAACAAAGCTGCAATGTGAGGTGTCCCACTGCCTAAACRGCTTGTGCTGAACCTCACATACTGCACAGTGAAGTGTACAAGAACTCCTTCCTCTGTTTCAATAATTTTGCCCCTAATCAGAACAGCAGTAAGATTCTGAAGTGTTGCAAGAAAGATCAACTCTATGAAGACAGGAAAATGTCTATTACTACTCTGTGCAAATTCTCTATTTCCAGTGTAAAGAGCCCTAACATACGTGTGTGTGTGTGTGTGTGTGTGTATATATATATATATATATATATATATATGTATGTATGTATACACACACACAGTTCTTAAATTCCTTTTGGTTAGAAAAAGTTCTCCACTGTGTTAAGTCTCTCCGGCATGACAAGATACATTCAAGTCCTTGCACTGATCTTCTGGAAAAGGGTGGCAGGCAAGCAGGGGTTAACTCCATACCAAATTTGTCTTAGGGCATAAGCTGGAAGAGACAAGAGCTGGAGCAGACAGGCACAGAGGTCACAGCAGTGGYTGGAAAGAGCATGCTGGGTACCAGAGGGGACCTGCTGGCATCCCACTCATTGAGGAATGCAGCCCTGGTCCCTAGTGGGTCTCTCCCAGGGCTTCAGGCAACCACAGTCAGAAGAYACTCAGCTTGACCTGCTCTGAGCTGTCAATCCAGGCAGGTCAAAGTGGTGCCAGAGAGCAGCCAGCTCTCACAATGTTTCCACACCAAAAGATTGGTGCAAACTTCAAACATCACCACCACACCAGTCACTATCTTCATCTCATTCACCTGAAACAAGACATTTCCAGAAACCTCGGTAGAAACAACTTCCACAGAGGGACCAAGCAAAGCAGCCCCAAGGCCTCAGSCATCCTGGGACCCACCGGGTGCAGGGGAAGCACTTCAGGGCCAGTCCGTGGCCATCTCCTGCCTGTAGCAGCAGCGTGACAGGGATATTCACCCCCCTAAACTAGGGCAGCAAAAGGGTTCACACCTCCAGGAGACTGCAGAGGCACAGGACAGCACTCCTGCCCRTCTTCAACACACCTCCAGCCCCTTCTTTTCCCCATTGCTCACTCGCCCCTTATTTCCTTCCCTCCCTCCCTCCCTCCTCCCCTCCTTCCCCCCTGAACCCACTTCCTTAGCATCAGCTTCGACACAGCAACAGTATTTGCTGCTACGACAAAAACATGCAAGAACCAGGAAACAAGCCGCGCTCCGGAGAGAAGTAAACCCAGCCCTTGCCCGGAGGAGACCCGTTCAGCTGCACGGGGAGGAAATCTCGGCTGCAGCCTCGGACAACCCTTCCGGCCCGTCTCTCAAATCCGCGCCGCGCACATGCCCCCCGCGCGCCCATCCCCGGCGCGGTTATCTTCTAAGCATTTCTGCCACTTGCTGCAGTTCTCCGAGATAAATCAGGTTGCAGTATCAATGTCAGATCATAAGGGGAGATTGTTTTCTATGGCAAAGCAGTGCTTTAAAATTGCTTACGCCTGCTATATGAAAAAAATAACAATAAAACCTACCCGTAGATCTAGAACAGTAACGAGTTTGCCTTTAAAAATAGATTAGATATTGAACAAAAAAATACAGCCCTAGAGGAGATAATTGCAAAAATCTAACAAAATAAAATTAGGAAGAGGGAAATATAACTTCAGCCTTGTAAGTCAGAGCAGCTTTCYCGTTCGGAGCAGGGCTGGGGACAGGCTGCCTCCAACAGCTTGGCTATTTTTCTTGGGTTCTTAATGCAGTTTTCAGCTAAAGAAAGTGACATTTCAAGTAAACGTGCTCTATGCCCCTGCCTGAGCAGCCGGGACGGGGAAGCCGCCCGCTCCAGGCACAGCGGGACGCTCCAGGTCCAGCTACCTCCACGGTGCCGCTGTTGGCGCGCAGCGGCTACAGGCCAGATCCCGAACAGGATGGAGGCACCCAGATCCCGCGGAAATCCCACGCCTCGAAGCCACACTCCGCACCGAGCCTGGAGCCCCCGTCACACCCTGCCCAGGGCACCCTCCTCTTCCTCCCGCAGGGGAGGAAGGGCTCAGGGGCTGGGCCTGCGGCACCCATTCCTGCAACACTTCCCAGCCATGGCCACCGCCAAGTCCAGCTATTGCACAGGCTCCGGCTCGGCTCACTTCCGGGGGTGATTTTACAACAGCACGTGCAGGAAAGAGCTTGAAGCTCCCAGGAAGGAGACTCTGGGCAGAAGGAAAATTATGCAGATGCTCCTTGTGGGTCTCCCAGGAGTCCCCAGCTTTGCATCCCAAATTCTTCTTACTCATTAGTCCGTATCTATCCTCCTGCTCACCAAGCATCCCAAAACATCATCTCACATTCAAAGGCTGCCATGTAACACACAGACAACATGTTTGTTCTTTCTTACTCAGAGAAGGACTGATGCATCCATTCTTCTCATTTGTTATTTTAATTTCCCCAATTTAATTTTCCCAAATTTAGATTTGAGGGTCCATTTGTTTTCCTCTGTTGCACCTAGAAAGCATGGCTCTGAGCACTCCTTCCACTCTCTCAGCACCTGGATCTGAACCAAAAGGAAGCCACTGTACCAAAACCAGTTAGAGACTTCTCCCACTTGGTACTCACCAGCCAAGGCAACGGTCACAGTCCTGAGAGCAAAACATCCCAAGCTTGCAGAAGCCATTTCAAAACCGCTGGTGGACTCCAGTGGACTCCAGCCCTGCAGGGTTGGACCCTGGGTCAGCACAAAGCCACCCACTGGGTTAGTGGTGCTTCTGGGGAGTGCATGATGGGGCAGACATGCACCAAAGGGGAGATCCCAGAGATCTTCCTATCACAAGGGGACCAGAGCAGCTTTGCACCCATCACAGCAGTTAAACCCCTATGCCAGGGCTCCCCGCTTGTAGAGCTTACCTTTTGCTCAGTGCTTTCTCAAGGGTAAAGCAGCGGTTCCGGGTCAGTCTCACCTCAGTTGCCCCCTGCCTGGGGGGGGGGGTGTGTATTTCTGTCCCTTCAGCAGCTCCAGCAAGGACTGCTCAGGGCCCCATCCCTCTGCCTCCCTCACCCCCAGGTATCTCCCCCCTTTGCCTTCAGTTAGGGACAAGCCCAGCACCTGCAAGGCCTTCACTGTGACCAGCTGCAGGTGAGATCTCAGCAAGGCAGGGAGTCACTCACCTGCAGAGGGCTGGGTGGGGGTAATCCACCTCCCACCAGCATCATCCCACCTGCTCTGCAACATCCCCGCAGAGGAGAATCCTTGGCATTTGGGTTTCTATTTCTCTGGCTTTTTTATTGTTTTTAAATAAGCTTCAAACTTCTATGAAGTCCTAATGTTTACTCAAGCTCCCAGACCCTCACACCTTCCACACTGCTCTTGTTCTGAATGGATTTTTAAGCCTGTCCCACTTTAAAAATAGTTCAAGGGATGTTACAGGGAAGCTGTACTCCATCTGTCTCCAGAARTGGTCTTTGTGCTTGCAATATTTGCCAGTGACAATTCATCACCAAAATTACCACTGCTATTTTATCTCTGTCCACCTGTAATGCTGATGAGACACACCAGCACTGTCTGCTGCCCCAAGTGACTTGTTCAGCTTAAAAACATTTATACCCCTGGACTGCAAAGTACAGCACAAATCTATCCATCTATCATGCACCAACTTGATATGAGCACTCACCACAATATCARGTGAAGCAATCACAAGAAAAATGCAAGGTGATTTGAGCTGCAGCTSCCTGCAAGATTTTGACAAGAGTATTAGAAGAAAAGATTCAAAAACCGAATGAGGCATCTCACCTAAACATGGCTTTTGCTGTGCTGACTCCATGGGAAAGCACTGACTCAGAAAACTTTTTGGTAGATTTGCAACATCTTTTGTAATATCCTGACCCAGCCAGGAATCACCTGGAGCTCTGCATTGGAAGCAGCTGGGTCTCATGAGCAGATCATAGAGTAAAACACATGAGGCCAGGAGGCCCAGGTCCCTGCCGTGASACAGCTGCAGTTGCCATCCCCTGCTCAGCCCCCCTTTCCCATCTGTGCACCAGGGCCAGGACTTTCCCCATCACTGCTGTGCCATGTAAAGGTTAAAGACTGCAAGATGCTTGGACTCTATCATAAAGGTCCCACACACCTCAAACATGGGTCTGTCACAGGTTTGACAGAGCAGAAATCATCCTGTGCTTCCAGCTGCCTGAGAGATGCAATACAGATATCTCACCCCTAAGCGGGGTCATTATAAAGCCTACATGCTCAACAYTGGCTCTTTTCCTGTGGTCTTTATCTGGGAGATGCTGGAGAAAGGCAAAATATTCTTACAGGTACCATTTCTCTCTGGTGCCACATAGACTCTGCAAAATCCACTTTCTACCATAGCACCATCAAACCAGAGGACAGTGACCCTAGACAAGAGCCATCGTCCAAAGCAGACTCATTGTCAGCTCCTCAACACCTGACACCTTTACTCTGAATTCCCTCCTTCAACCTCAGGACAGGCCCAGGACAAGAGAAGGGCAGACGYTGGCTGTGACCTGGAAGCCACATGTGGAGACAACTTCACCTGGTACACACCTGGGGAGAAGGGGATGAAGTTACTCTGCACTCAAGTTGGGGACATTTTAGCCTTTGTGCCCCCCCTCCTCCAGGCTCCCTGCTCCCAACACACACCAGCTGAGCAACATTTGGCCCACCATACATCACTACATGGACTGTGCCTTAAACAGCATTTTCTAACAGCAATATTGCTCAACAAATCCAGTCTTGTTTTTTTCAAAAGTCGGTAGACCCATGGAAGGTTTTTGGCCCCCCCCCTTTAAATTTTCTAGGATTTGAGATTCCCCCAGGCCAAATTTCACTGAGACGCCTTAAACTAATAGCCCCATAAAATGCCCATTGCGAGAGGTAATGGGATTGCAAGGCTTTCCCATAAAAAGCACGAGAAGGCTGCCAAAGGCAGTTTCCTAGGGTCAATTAGCCAGCRTTACCGGTGCTCAATGGCAAGCCAGTCTCAGGGCTCCACTTTATGGCATGTTTAATCAAAGCCCATGGGTTGCTCAACAAATCTGACCTCTTCAGGGGGGTTGGTGAGGGAGGAGAGGGGAGAAGGGCAGCACGCACCGGCCATCCGGCCAGCRGCTCCACTAGCTCACGTGAGGGGGATTCATTAGCACGAGAACAAGGCTGTGAGCAGAGGTGATGGGGGAAATCAGGCAGGTTACAGCATCGCAGGAGAGCAGGAGAAATCTGTTTTCTCTGATGCCAGGAGACAGCTCAGTAACACACTAGACAGACCACAATACTCCTGTGCTGCGCTCAGGTGACTTTTAGCTCAGGATTTGGTGCTAAAGCCCTTGGGTTCCCCTTCCCATGACCAGCAAAAAGACCTCTTCAACCCATCTCACCCCTGCAGAGCATGAGAAGCTGAACAGCCACAGCCTCTGGCTTCTTCCCTTCAGTTCAGCTGTTATCCAGATGTTCCTGTGCCTGGACAACAGCAGAACCCAGTCGCCATGGTGGCAGCAGCACATGCCACTACTTTCCTCCCAGGAAGACCTTGGGCTGTTGAGATGCTCCAGCTTGAGGGCTGAAGGCAATCCGAGGGCAAGCTAGGCACAGGCATGGGACGCAGGACAGCTACTGGGAAAACAGAGCTGCCAGCACATGAAATAAAAGAACATGAAGAAACCCAAGCCTCAGCTGCAAAACTTGGTCAAATCCCAGCAGAAATCTGCTAGCTGCCAGAAAAGGAAACAGGCAAGAGATACGAGTCAGTCGGCAGAGGGCTTGGATAGTTTGCTGCCGGCTTGTGCTAAAGCGGATAGAAAAATCAGTTATCCCTCAGCCCTGCAGTAAATTACAAGACGCATCCCTTGAGAGTGCAAGGTGAAGCTCTTGATCAGACAAGCGATGCTCGCATGTAATTCCCCTTGATACTGCCCAATTTGAATGTTAGTGCTTGTGAACRGTGCGTGATTGGCAGCTCTGGAAATCGCAGGCATCTGCTCCTGCAGAGAGCAAGCGGAGCACACGGCCCCAGCCACCCGGGCTCCCCCTGCCAGCTCTGCCCCGCTGCCGGGACGCCACGGCCRGCATGGAAGAGGCTGCTCTGCATCCACATACATGGCTGAGGAAGGAGGGCAAGCTTCATCTAGCTCCTCCGTCCAGTCCTCAYGCCCCACCAGAGCCAAGTACACAGGGGCCAGCGAGCACTTTATGGAGACAATCTCCTGCCCTGTATGAGATATGCAAAACTCAAGTCCATCACCCAAAATACGATCTCTGAGTCCGAGAGTCACGTCCTCCTCAGTAGGGGCTGACACTGCCAGTTTCTTACATCTCTCTGCCCTGAAGGAGCAGAGCAGGAGTTYGAGATGGGAAAGGGAATTGGTACTAAGGAAGCATTTGAACAGAGATGCGCATCCCCCCTCCGYTGGCACCTCATCACCAGCAGTACCCACCACAGCTAAATCCACGAGGAACCCCACTGCCACCAGAGCCTCACCACTCTCGATACAGAATCATCTCAAATGTTCCTGAAGACATTCCTGAAATCTCCATCTAGATGGATATTTCTAGATTAGGCTGCTTGTCTTGTGCTACCTGACCATGGATCAGCAATCAGCCTGGGAACAGGGCACAGGCCATCAACATGCAATATAAATGCTAAAAGCTGYAGCAAAATCAGACCAAGATCCAGTGAGCACACATCATATTAAGGGTAAAGAGTTGCACCTGATTAGATGTAAATTGGAAATACACTAAATCCTCAGCTAATGTACTCAAGCAGAGGTTTGTTGACTTGGGTAACAGAAGTCACCTAATTGCTCACTTCTCCCAGTTGATACAGGAAGCTTTAACTTGTCTGTGGTACTGCATACAAATTAAAACACTCAATTCAGCAACAAGAACAACAAGATCTGTTCCAAAAAAAAGAACAACTTTCCAAATAAGCAAAACCCAAACATAGATAGCTTTAATGAACTTTGAGGATATCTTTGGCAAGAAAATTATTATTGAAAGTCAGCCAATTTCAGGACTGGTGCAGGCATCAGGACCTGATAAATAGCTCACAACCAAGCAAGTAAAAATGCAAGGCTAGAAAAGCGTGGTTTGAGATAYATGAGCTTTGCCTTTCTTTTTCCTCCGCAGCACCTGAATTAGCAAGGGACTTGGTAATTCRAGAGACGTGAGCACACTCGGTTAAGACAAAACCTCAGTGATGAGTTTTGCTAACCTGCCAGGAGAGGATACATCCGAACGGTAACGCAGAGATCGCCGGGGACGAGGCAGGCTGAGGTAGTTCAGGTGAGGACTCGCAAACGGGAACATTTATGAGGTTCAGCCCGAGCTGGCAGCGACGTCCGGCCGCAGCAGCCGAAGGCTCAGCGCAGCCGCGGCGGGGCCGAAACCAGCAGCTCTGGGGACGTTCCCAAAGCTGCGGGTTACCAGCCGTCCGCGAAGCCAGGCGGGCGCGTGGAAACTGCTGCTGCTGGGGGCCGCTTCGCCTCCAGACCGGCGAGCGGAGTCTGAGCCAACACGTTTTACCGGGCGGTTGGGGCTGCCTGGGAGCACACGCAGGGCCGGTCCCTGCTGCCCGGCTGCCGTGGGGTGACGGCTGGCAACGTTTGACTACATGAACATCCACAGTTCTGAAAAGGGTTTTTTGGGGGTGTGAGTTTTTTTTTTTTCTTTTTTTTTTCTTTTTTTTTTTGACAGAAGACCTGCTTTTCTCCAGAAATGCTCCACAATGAAGACAAAACATCAGAGTATTCCTGCCAAGGGGGACAGGAACAGAAGGTGTTGACCAGTTTCTTTTTATCTGTAGGGAGAAATTGTCAGTCCCCTAGGTGACAGCGCTGTTTGCAAACACACCACTTAGTATTTTTGTTTTTAATCAAACTAGAGCCTACAGATCTTACAAGCCTTAACTGCTAGTGTTACACCGCTACACAAACATGCCCTGTTTCTACAGGGACACCTGGAAAATCAAGAGATTGACAAAAGTTGCAGATATATACTTAACTTGAAGTGCTTTAAGACCCCATGTAGAAATCCTCAGTTCAGACTAAAATGGCTTCAAATTACTGCTGCTTCACCTTCTGCCTTGAAAGAGCCTTGGAAAATGGTTCTTACTGCAAAGAACTTGCAGGTTGAATAGCCAAGACTGACAGAGCGCACAGCATTATACCCACTCCACATCTGGGGAGGTTACTGGCCACCTTGGAGAACTTGGGTCTTCCAAGGTCCAACCTGCAAAAGTCAGAGCCTTCAAAACCACTGCCATGCTCTCGTCTTTCTCAATGTTAGTCAGGCAGACTGACATTCTCACCAAAAAATAATAATAATAATAAATAAAAATAAAATAAACCTCCCTGCAAAATAACAGAGTAACAAAGAAAACCGCTGATCTTGGATTTGCAGCAAGCTGAGCAGCGCGGGGTGTTTGACCAGGAAGCTCCCTGTTTGGCAGGGGCGAGTGGTGGGCAGCTGTGACAAGGTCCGTCTGCCCAGCTTTTTTTTTTTTTTTTTTTTTTTTTGTCATCTCTGGGAGCCAGAGTGCCTCCCCATCACCTGGAAGGCACTCAGGCTATAGTCCAGGGATTGCAAGCAAAAAGGCCACAAATACACCTGGTTAAGCACTTCAGAGCGCTTACATGTCATTTGCCCACGACATACAGATTTGGGGTCATCCGCACCCTCTCGCAAGAGGCGCTGGATGAAGCGAGCACTGCACACCCCTGCCCAAGGCACATCAGCCTCAGAAACACACTGCTGCCAGCCAAGGCTGCAGCACCGGTGCAGGGCTGCTTCGTTCCCTGTCTCAGAGCGCTCTGCAGATTTTAGCAGTTGACCTTCTCCAACAGCACCTCCTTCACCCCCTTGTGCAGGCCGTCTGTGTCCACTTGGTGCCCGGCTAAGACCCTGCTGGGAAGTCCACCGGTGGGCCGCAAGGGGAGGGAAAGGCAGCCCAGTGCCCTGCGCGCCCCTGGGGAGTGAGCTGAGGGGGAGGCAGGACCTTGGCAGCCGGCACGCCGGGAGCCTGAGCCCRTTTCAGTCGCAGAGATGCTCCTCATATGAGGCTGTCTGAGCCCTGCCCACCTGTGAGGGGGTTTACAACCCCATGCAGGTTAGCAGAAGGACTAACAGAAAGCACGTGGGTTCAACAAACCTACATGGCTGCTCCAGTTCAGGCAGAAACCAAGCTGAGCAGTAATGACAAGCCAACAGCAGGGAGAAAAGAGGCTTCAGTGGCTCCAAAACTGAGTGTCAATACAGTGTCCCCTCTCCCTGGGCATCAGGTCTGGGACGGCACTGCCCCAGGCCAGCTGTGAAGTTGCACACCACAGCCCCAACAGCAGCTTGTGGTAGGCACAGGTGAGCTCTAACTGCAGGGGAAGGGGATCAAAGGCAGGTAGGTCCTGACCAGGGACACTTTGGCCTCATGTTTCAGACACTTGGGTGAGATATCAGAGAGGCCGGTGCCTCCCAGTAGACTGAGAGCAAATGCTACAGGGAGGAAACTGGATAACTAAGTCCCTCGCAACACTGTAGGGCCAGATCCCGACATCCTTCGCATGCTGAATAGCATGAAGAGCCAGGTCAGTCTGTGCAGGGCTGCTTAAAAAGTACCTGAGCAGAGAGGAGCATCAAAACCAACCTACTGCTTTTAGAAACAAACTAAAAATACTCTCCACTAGAAGGCACAACAGCTAAACCACCTGCAGGGAAAGTAATACTCCATTACTGAAGTACCTAAATACAAGTGGACATGATTTAGACACTCTAATTTGGGTAAAGCCTGTTGAGACCAGCCACCTCTCAGTAGCACACCGTTAACTCTTCAGAAGTGGAGCTCCCTAGCTTCGGTGCCTGGCTTCTCTTTCTGACTCTCCCACTAACAAAACCCACTGGCAATTTCATATTGGGCAAGGTGGTGATGGTGAACGAATCAATGCTCTGTTTCTCTGCTATCCAGCCTGCAAAGAACCTGGAGCGCAGTAACTCCACCCAGGTACACAAACACAAGAACATGCCTGAGACCTGGCACASCACACAGAGGCTTATGCAGCTACCACAACCCACCTGCAAGAAGTGCTCCGGGGCGCACAGACGAGTACCTCTGCAGCAGCTTCTTGTCTGGGGTAGCCAGGAGGGATCTTCTTTTTCAGCTGGGCTTTCACCACCTTGGGTCACCTTTCCTGCAATCTGTTCCTTTCCAGTCACGTGGCAGCTCACTCTTCCAGGCTATTTTGCAGGTGGTACTAAAGCTGTTTTTCTGCCCTGCAGGCACAGCAAGGGCTGGCAGGTCCCTGCAGACCAAGGAGCCAGGAGAGATCCCAGGGCCAGCAGGGCACCCAGGCAAGGCAGATGGGACAACCGGAGATGGCAGCCAGGCTCAACCGAGAGTCCAGATCTTTAGGGAGCTTCTGCAGGGCTGGGCTGGGACCAGCAGGGCCCACAGCCAGGCAGGGCTGCAGCAGAGCTGGAGACCAGCACTCCCACACATTACTGGGAAGGGAGTGATAGTCCAGGCTGGGCTGAAATAGGTTGGGGACACTCCAGGTGAGGCCAATCAGGGTCATTAAGGCCCGTTAGTGCCCTGAGGGCCCCTGCACCTGTTGTTCCCTTCACCCTTGTGAAATCTCTCAGAAAGTCTCTTGTTTGCAGATATCAAGCACTCAACCTTTCCTTCAGTCTCCAAATTCTTCCCTGGTGTGTTTGTAGCATTTAACATTACAAAGCCTGAGTTGTGACCTGTTTCTTAGTGTTGTTGATTTAGAGGGTTCCCAGATTTACACCTGCAGACCATGTTATCAGTTGTGCAGCATGTGCTACTATTGCTCTGAATTCATAAAGCAGGATGTAAATTAAGGACTGGATTCTTCTGCCATGTGCTTTAGTAGCTAACAGACTACCATTCACCAAAAGGTCATACTCTGCACTTAAAACTCGACAGTTCAGTGTATGGTGCTTGTTTGGGTCTTGCTCATGTATATGATGGATACAGGCCTGCCTGATAAGATCAGAAGTTATGTTATACTGGAAGTTACTTAAAATATTACCTACATGTTGTAATAATTCTGAAAATAAACAATATTATATACCCTGCTCACTGAAAGAGTATTTAGGGGAGATTTACTATGCAAGCTCCTACAGCTGCAATCCAAACCCATTAAAGTGAAGAAAGACTCCTTCTGACCTAAGTGCCATGGATCACTGCCCCTCATTTCCATCTTTTCCCGTGTCTTACAGGAACAAGAAGTTAAGGGTACGTTTGCTACTTCTAGGCTTACATCTTGCACAAACTGGAATTCAATTAACATTATTCTGCAACAAAACTTTGAGAAGCACTTCAGAACTGCTGCTCGTGACACAGAAGTGACTGAACAAATGATACTCTCATTAATGCTCTGCCTTTCCCTGCTGTGCAAGCCAAATCCTTGAGCACTAAAAGCACCTCAGCATCAGCTGGGTTCACAGGCATYCACAATGATTTTTCAAGTTCCTTGACTTTTATAGAGTGGGTGGGGGAAGGGGTTTGGTGTGCTTTAATCCATTCTACCGTATGAACTCAGAAATGGTTTGACTCACTGGCACTGTAAATTAAGCTGGCTGYGGTTATTCAACTCCTGATTATGCTAAAAGTTACTGGCAATAATTCAATGACTGCATTTTTTTTCCCCCCTTAACATGTGAATTCAGTTTCTCTGGAGTTAAGTAGCAAATGCAACGAAACCGGGCAGGGTAGCCAACACGTTCTGATCCGGAAGCCTAACGGTGTGGATGAACACGCTACCAGCTCCTGCACTTTGTAGCTGACATTTACTGCACTCACTTCCCAGGCCTGCAGACTGGAAGAACACTTTAATAACCATAGTCCTCTGCACTCCTCTAGGTTTTTCCCAACCTAAGAAGACTAAGCACTTTTAGACAGAGGTGAATTCATCTTTGCAAGTCCTTAGTCAAATATTATCTCACCCATTTTAGAAACTGGAAAACTCAGGCCAAGAATTATTTAGGGCAGGAGCATCTTACTCTAAAAATAGTCCAATCTATGCAATGGAAGCTACTATTAAATACATATAAATATAGAAGAAGCTGTTTTATTAGTGCATTCATAAAAATATAAGCAATTAGGGAACAGATTCCATTTGCTTGGCTTCGCTCCCGAGGCTGTAACCACTGTAACGCCTTGTCTTCTAAATCCTGATATCAAACAGATAGAAAGATGTACATAGACTTGAATTATCTCTGAATTAAGTTAGATGATGTACAGTTCAGAGTGTCATAAATAATTTGCTTCTCTACAGTGTGACAGTATTCTCCAAGTCTAACAGTGCCTCTCCTATTCACATGCATTAATAAATCTGTCTTTGTCAATTTATTCCAGTACAAATTATTTTCCAGGATCAGTAAGCATGGCAGAGTCCAGCTCYATGCTGCATACTCAGAACCTTAACAAAGACCTTCTTTTAAAAGCSTCAGTAAAAATTTACTTGGGATCCTCTCAAACTTAAGGGCACAGGCCAGTTATTCTGATTTTACTGTGACTGAATTACCGTAACTAYAAGGACATGTCATGCTCACAAAAGACATGATTCAGACAGCATGACTGCCCTAAACTGATAACTTTAGCATAATATATTTGACAGTGAAAGAGCAATAATAGCATTTGGGGAACAAAAGAAAAATACAATAAATCTGATGACTAAGTGTTCCAGTCCCTGATGTAAAAGCAAAGTAGATCCCTGTCATATTTAACTTGATTCCTCYGAATTAAACACTTCCATTAAAAGTTTCCCACAGTAGCTTTAATATTTAATTATGTATTYCACCAAAGGAAAGATCAAAATCTTTGCAAAGGGTTTTTTGTGCATGTAAAATATTTATCAGCATATCTCTTCGGACAAGTATTTTTATCCCTCAGGCTGGAAAAGAGCTTCCATGTACAAATCAGTTTCAAAACATTTTCTTTTACAGCTAGAAAGTTTTCTATACTTCAGCACCTCATGCAGTGACTTTGTTATTTCACTTGTTAATGAATGATAATTAAATCTCTTTTGGCTGAAAAGGTTGGAGGGCTCCCGCTGTATTACAAAAACAATTTCTGAAAGTTATGAAAATGCCCAAGTGCCTAGAAAATAAAGAGTAAAGTTTGTTATGCTTTGAGTCCAGGTTTCAGTCAGGAGGAAGGATTTATACGGGAGAACAGCATGTTCCAGACAGCGTGTATAGTCTCCCTGGTTGAACAGACATAATTATGTCACTTTGTGTCTATCAGAGTAAACAGAATCACATTCTTAATAATGTACGTTGTGGCCAAAAACTTCCTTGATCTTACTAACAACTGTAGCAAATACTGAATAAACCAAATTACATGCTACCTGCACAAAGGGTTGTTACATGTGCTCATCTAAGTAACRAGCTGTCAGTTTTGGATTTGCTCAGTAGGCTTGGAACACCTAGTTATTATTTTTTCTTCTTTTCTGTTTTCTCATTCCTTTTAGAGGCTTTGAGTCAGAGGATAAATGGAGCAAGTGTTTGCAACAGAGGTAGATAAAGAGTAAATAACTACATATTAAGGCATTTTGTGGTGTCACAGTGGTACATAAAGAGATACAGCATTGAAGAAGATATATCAGCATGGGTTCCACCATACAGTAGCTCAACCAGTGCAGACTTCTGCTGGCATCACAAGGGCAGAATTTGGTCCACACTCAGCAGACCAAAATTACATTAATTCTACYATCAAATGCCTTTTTCTGAAGGCAATACAGTGATTTCAGAGGGAAAGATGATCCTGGATTACTTTTTAAATTATAATTTCTCAAACATCACAATACAAATAGAGTTTAGCAAGGAACTGGGAGAGGGAATGCAATGAGGTGAGTCCGTTCTTAGGCTGTAACATTGGGAAGGGGTCTGCTGAGGGCAAAGCCCCCTCCAGTGAAGCGAGGAACATCAGGTCTGTGCCGAGGAAACTCAGACTCCGTGTCAGTCAAGGATCGTTCCTTCTCCCTTGAAATAGAAACAAAGAAAAGGAAAAAATTCTTTTCATTCCAACTGTTTAGAAACTAAGGAAATCTGTGTCCTCCAAAGTTTCTTTGATGCAACCATGTATCTAAAGATCATTAAAAAATTGTTGATTAAAGCCTGTTAAGCTAAACCACCAATACTAGGTGTCTGTTTGGATCTAATTACAAGACTGCTGACATTTTTTGTAATTATTAAAAACCAGAAACAAATGAGCTCTCTTACTGATAGCCCCCAAAATGGTTAGAGCACCTCATTAGAACAAGTTTGTGCATGAGCTCCATGACTTCAGATTTCTAATCATCATCCCATTCTGGCAAGTATACGTTTGTTTTCAAACAAACTGCTACATTCATCAAAGGCGCAATGGGGAGATATTTTTCTTTTGTTGAATTTTAATGAGTAAATACTGTTATCTGTCTTCACATTTTAACAAAGTTCTAGTGATAATTATCCTGCCTGCTACATTTGCAGAAAACAAACATAGTGCTGTGTGTGCACTGATAGCCCCAGGAACCTGCTCTGTCTGAGGACCCAGGAGGTCTTGAATTTGGTGGCCTTAAAAGAACAGAACAAGGGGTCACGGTTTCCTCTCTAATGAGGCTGGTGAGGTAAGTACAGCAGAACAAATACCAAGGACAGTATTTCATACTTGCTGTGATATACCTGGAGGTTTCAGAGTTATGTCTTGAGATATTTATAATTAACCAAATGGGGCTTTATGAAGTACTAGTTTATAACAGTAGTAGTCTCAATGATCTACAAAGGAGGTCAGTACTATTGCTTTTATTTCACAGGCACTGAGACTGAAACACAAACATGAGTGCAACTAGGCTTTGGCAAAATTTAGTCTTGAGTGATTAGTACCCCCAATCCTCCATAGGGGAATAGGAAAGACTTCCTAGAATTAGTGTTTTTCAATTTCTCCCTCAATAATACTATCTAGGTGAGAGAGAAGGAAGCTCATATGATGACTAGCTATGCAAGATGGCTCAGATGAACTGAAACCTAAAAATCATTTGTAAATGTTTTAGATGATACCAATGTAGCACTAATGGAAGTGCCAGCTAACACAACTAAGAACTAGCATGCTACATTTAGATGGCTCATCCCATTCCACTGTTAGACTTCCAACTCTGGGGACAGAAAGGAGTCCAGAGTCCATGCTCATTCTGGCTCCGGGCTCCCATGCAGACAGCTCAAAGAGGTGCTCATGGGTACGGAAAGTTCTGTGCAGCAGAACTGTGATACATTATGCAGAATTAATGTGCAAGCAGCCAGGTGCAAAACCTCTCAGTTACTACTGACATTATGCAGTACAGTTATTTACATGCATTGGGCTGAAACATCAGGTCTCTGGTGCAGATTTAAGCTAGCTTCACATTTTCTTACAAATCCTTACCAGGATCAAACTGACACGCAGGTGCTAGAGGCAACTAGGAAAAATAATGAAACAGAAAGGGAGCAAGAAGCAGGAGGAGAAAATGGGGAGAGTGAGGAAAAGAGTGCCAAAGCATCTGGGAAAGCTGACATTCAGAATCAGAAAGTAGAAAAAGAGGATTCCAAAATCACAAGCAAAATTTCAAACACTGGATTTTCAGCTTGAACTCAAAACAAAGCTAAATTCCTGTTGTCACTTATTATATTCCTTCAGCATCCCATGGAAAACTGCATTAGTTCAGTATCAAGACTTTAAATAACAAACCAGAACTGTCTTGTCTGAATCAATAAAAGCTTTAGATGATACCTTTGTGTGGAGTTATCTGAGAGTATAAATTCTCTTTCCTACCAGTGTAGTCAATAATGCTGCTAACGCTGTTGTCCTTACAGGATCCTCTTTCTATCAACAAAACCAGCCACATTTGTTTCAGACATGGTGTTAACATTAGCCAGCATGATAGAGACCAAATCAGTGGTTACCTGTCATTCAGGATTTAGAACAACCTGAGATTAGAAGAATCAAACAGCCCTGGCTCTCTGGCTAGTGTCTACATGCCAGACTYTGCCTTTACAGCACAGCCTGAGACTGGGAACGATGCAGAACAGCTGCACGTCAGGGGGTGAAAGACTCCTTGGGGAAGGGTCTGGCTGCAGAACTGAATCTCTATTGCAGAAAGCAAATGAAATGCCATGCATAGGGAGCAGTCTGGGGAAAGATGACTGCCTAAGACAGTTGTTTCTGTTCCACTGCTGCTGGGCAACACAAATAGGAGTCTAGAGATTACAGAAGTTGCAGTTATCTGGGACTGATGTGCCAAGTTATGCCTTGAGAGTTACTAGCCTTTAAAGCAGGATGTGGCCTAACAGGTCTGTCTGGAGAACTTCACAGTGAGGAACAACTCAGAGCACAAGTCCAGCACCTTGGCTGCCACACACGGCACAGAAGCGTGAGCCAGGGCTGAGGGTACAGTGCTGCTAGCTTCTGAGCCAGCAGTGGGTGTAAGGAGATGCTACGGTCCTGAAGAAGCACATCAACAGTATGTGGATATATTTCCAAAAAACAGGTGTCACAAAGACATCACGTTTATAGAACTGCAATCATGCCTGTTTACAGGCAGAACAACCTGTCACACTGGACTAAAGGCAGAGATACCTACCCTGAGCCTATAAACAGTGCAATGAGTCTGGCACTAACTGACACACACCAGGAAATTCCACTGACTGTGGATAATTAACAGACCCAAGTTCAACCACCATCATCTCACACAATATTTTGGGTTTCTTTTTTAAAGCACCTATGTTCCCAAAAAGGTGTTTTATTTAATAACTATGACAGAAATTAATTTAGGTAAGATACAACAACAAAACATTAGTGAATTTCTTCTCATCAGATGAACAGAAAGAAACATGAAGCCAGGATTCAAAGGCAAACATCACAACTATTGTGAAGAGGATACTTAGCTGCTGGAAATGGATTACTAGACATTATGGTAGCCTCATGTATTGATCCTATAGCTCCAGGAAGGCCATTAGTACTGCACTGCACTGTTGCTAATTCTAAACATTAAGGTAACCTTAYGTAATTTGCAGATGAACAAAGGTCACTGTTTATTACTGACTATTTTGCTAATTCAGTCATCAAAACTACTAGCTAAAATATGACTAAGAAAGAAAGGGATACAAGCAAATTTAAATTACATTCAGCAACACACAGAGCTGTAGTTCTTGGTGTATATGAGGAAGGGACCAGCTGAGGGAGCGAAGGAGTGGAAAGGCAAAAGGCATACACAGAAAAAATGGGTAACTGTATCAGCTGACTGCAGAAATCTGAGAAACTTCTCTTTAAAAGTCAAATAACTCAATTTTTAGAGGTGACTAGTAATTTTGGTGGCCCGGACTGGAAATTCATTATCAGAATAGTCTTATCTCTCAGCCTCTTCAAATTAGGTCACTTTAACAGATCACAATTTGAATAACCAAGATCCTAGTCACTTTTTTTTAATTGAGAGAAGGAGTTGAATGCTCAGTTGTGGACTGAGAGTGACAGAGAGGTGCCATCAAACTTCCAGTAGTTAAAGGAAAGACAAGAAATTCCTACAGGAAAGTTCTTATGCTCTCCCTTTGAATGATTAGGAAGTCCAACAAAGCCAGACTACAGGCAGTGCCCACTTTCCTCCATTTGAGGAGGAAATGATATCCAGCTTCAGAAGGGGATACTCATCAGTCCCAGCAATGACATTATTCTTATATCTGGATTATGTAGTTGCCACCTGAAGGAAGGTTATCCCTCTATATAAGGCATTTCATTTTAACAAGGTATTTCATATTAACACTAACTTGCATAATGCACTGAGATCCTTATAATGTTTGAGGATTTCTCATTAGATGTGAGAGAATAGACACTATTCTTTGTCCTCTGGGCACTATATCATTGGCATGAAAAATTTAACTGGACTGTACAACATGTGAGACACAGCAACATTGCTGCTGTGTGTTTTTGTCCTGACCATGGATAAAGGTAAATCTAAACAAGACTGAAGTAATATGAAGGGAAATATTCAGGAAAATTAGACAATAAAATTGTATCAGTCAAATTTGGCCAATTCTGATCAAAAGGATAACAGAAAACCAGGCTTATACAGAAAGATGGATAAACAAAAATCATTATAACTCCATACCTGGCCTGTTGTTCTTTGCGTTTCTGAGCCAGATATTTCTTTTTCACATTCAAAAGCTCGTTGGCAAGTCTTTCAATTTCGTATTTGTACTCTTGGCTCTGTGATTCATACATATTCAGTTCTGAAGACAAAACCTAACAAACGAAAGGCAAAAGCAGAAATAGAACATGTTAGTTTCACATACAGGTAAGTTTTACAAGCACTTTTTCCTTTCTCATTTGACCCTATAAGGCATCATCATTTCCTAGCACATCTCATCATTATCTCATCATGATGTTTCATTTGACCACCTCTGCCCCTCTAAGGACAGTTTAAAAAACTAAGGCTATGCCATCCAACTACAATAAAACATGTAAAATACACTCTAAGCATCACTGGAATAGTATTATTAATRCATATATTAGCTCTTAATATTCTTGGACACAAATCTAGATGAAAACTCAAAATTATGGGTTTAAAAAATAATAAGGTAGGAACTTTAAAAAGGTATGGGTGTTCATTTTTAACAAGTAATGTTTTCCTAGCATTTCAACATCTTGATTTTGCATAGCTGATGTAAACAATTTACAAGAGCAAAAGCACAGTCATGGCAGATTTGGACAGTTTGAAGAAAACTGTAGTATTTAAAATGAAAGTTCTCCAGTATAACAAGACAGAATTGAAAGTTATGATGTATAATGTGAACTGGACATTTCAAAATGCCTTAAATACTTGCAATGATGGAATTAAAGTTGTGCTTTCTATCTTTACCAGCTAGGGAAGAGGCTGCCAGTGTCTAGACTTTCAATAAATAGAGCAACTATTACTGAGAAATCTTTCCACCATCTGCCTTTCTGATCATAATCAGTGTTTCTAACTGATGGTCAATTTTAAAAGAATATAAAAAATCATCACATTCTACAGCATTAATGTACAGTTTTTGTACCACCTTTCTGAACCATCTTACATACTTGTTTCACGCAGACATTGTGAGACCTGCCTGCATGAAAGCAAACTGGAACTTTACTAAGGGGTTTTATTCACAGGCAATTTTATCTGAAGTAATTAAATCCACACAGGCAAATCTGAATACAATGCTGCTTCATGTGAATCAATAAACTTTAAAGAGAATAGGAGCATGCACAGTGTGCTCTCCTGCTTTGAGAAGGAAAATAACTTAACCTGGCACCAGAGAATGACATGCACACTAGTACGCTACAGCATACTTTGCCTCAAATACACAGAAGCAATTTACTGCATTAAGGAGAAATGGGAACCGTATGGAAAACTTCAAATCATATTCAGTTTAGCTAAATTTTGGCTTCTATTTTACATTTTGTACATTGCTTTTCTCTTCCACAGAAAGCTAAGAAGATTTGCATAACAGGCTCTTTGTTTTCTAAGGGCCCATCTGCTCCTGCATTTTTTTCCTCATGGTTAGCATAGACGTGATTACGATGCAGTGAACAGGAGATGATGACTTCAACAGAGAAAGGAGCTGTAAACGCAGACAAACTCCTGGGGAGAGTGATCTTTCATGCAGACAAGAAGAAAAGATCAACTCCTTCTATCACAGAATCACTTTTTTATATCATGCCTTCGAAGTTTTTCATAAGGCTCCTTCAGAACCAGGAAATCCTCCCTCTGGTGACAAGGGGTTAGGACAGGTTACTCCCGTTACCCCTGTAAAAGACTGCAAGTCTTTGCATACGTGTGTACACAATACATGTGTATGTGTTGCACGAGAAACAACAAAAATCTAAGATCAGTTTCTCAATATATTTCCACTAGCCTCTTAAAAGAAAATGAAATGCTTTTGATTTGCTTAATATAAGATCTTAATAATTTAAGAAAAGGAAAGGAGAATAAGTGCAACAGAAAATAGATTGTGTCCCAAAATACGCATGCACAAAGTGCATTCACAGCAATATAGTGCACATTAATATTCTAGTAAGACGTTTTTTCTCTTTTTTAATGAAACAAACAAACATTACGTGACAAAAAGCTATTCCACCACCATTGGTTCCCCCTGGGTGAGGATGCAATATTAACCTTATTTTCCTGATTTAATATGCTAAGGCACGTGCATTGATCACTGGAAGTCTTCTTAAAGCCTAGTTCTCCAGGATCACCAAGAGTATAATTCTGCAAGCCCAGCAGCCTCTCGGCCGGAGACAGAGGGCATCTCTTACTTTCAGCTGTTTTGTCTTCTCTCGGAGGGTGTGCCGATAGAGCTGCAACTGCTCCGCTGCTTCAGGCCCAGGCTGTCGGGCCAAGACATGCTTCAATTCCACATATAGCTTTTCCTTTTCCTAAGAAAAAGAAGGAAGGAAAAGCACAAATAATGCTCTTACTTGAAACTACTATAGCAGCAGCACAACCTGTGATGAAATCAACCTCACTGAAAAATGCAGCTAAATCAGGACGATATTTGCAGAAACAAATCTGCCTGTGTGTCAGTCTTTCCTTGCTAGCCATAAGGTATTTAAAGTTGTTGTGATAGCAGTAGGAGAGCTCATTAAGAGAAACATCCAGCTAGTTTGAACAACGTATGAAATCCTCTTAAACTCTGTCTTTAGTGAGCACACTTTGCCACAGAGAACATAACACATTTACTGGAAAAGTATCCAGGGTGGGAAATTAATTACTAGTAACTGTGTTTATTGTAATCTTTTTCCTCATGAGCCACACTGCCTTATATCAAGGATCACAGCTCCATCCAACCAAGGTGACCAGATTGTAGAAATCTCAGCAAGAACTATACAAAAGAATCACTCCTTCTTCCAAACAGAATTCAGCGAAGCACATAAATATACACACATACATACACACGTGTATCTAAATGTACATATACACATACATACATACACACATATGTATAAACCCTTAACCTTAACTGAAGGAGCCCTGAGACAGGGGAAGGAAGGACAAATAATAACAGCTAGGACTAGCACCACTACCAGTAAATAATTTCTCTTTGTCGTGTGTCTGCTCTTCCTTCACATTAGGACACAATACTTGTGGGAATTGGGTATAACCATTCCCAAATGGAAAACACTCTGTGGAGCAACTTGCAGATTTCTGTATTGAAAGATTGCTTTCAACTGTGTTTTGAAGATG
>NW_028185084.1:1448503-1500017 GCF_003343005.1 Rhea americana | reverse complement strand
AAGCACTGAACAAAGCCATTCTCACAGCTTTGCACATTTCAATATTTTTATCATCTACCCTGCCAGACTAAGACTGTTATTATTTAACATTATTTAGTAAGATCCTAATCTTACTAAAGATTAGTGACAGCTGGAAGTGAAAAGCAGTTGACTAGAAATTACACCTGAAGACAAAATACTTAAGTTCTTTTTTGAACTGAAGAGGACAAAAATAGCAAGAGGTAGGATATGTGGTTACTTACACCAGYTTGAACAAAATATTTTTGCTGACCTTCTTGGAAGCTCTGGCTGCAAAGCTTAGCACAGAATTCCCTTGTTGCTGTGGGAAAAGGAGCCCTCACAATGGCCATACAATGCTGCATTTGACTTTGCTCAGTGGTTGAGCTAGCATTTTCAAAATTGACTGGTTATTTTAAACATGTAAAATCCTGGGTGTCTAGTCTGTAGTAGCATAAAGAGTCGAGAGTTTTAGCACCTTAGCACCTTCTGAAAATCACACACTGAACAGTCACAAATTGGGGACCCAAAAAAGGAAGCACTTCCAATTACGAATCACTTTTGCAAACATTGCCCTCAAATTCTGAATAATACGGGGGGTTAACCACTTATAAATGCAGTGCATTTCTTCACAGTTCATCTTCAGAGTAATGAAGAGACCTCCTGAGACTCAGGCTGGAGTTTGCATTGTCTGAGAATTCATTCTCAGTAGAGAGTTGTTACAYCTCCACTAAGTGGCTTCTACTACTACCTTTTATTCCTGTGGGTGCAAGGTTTTCATGCAAGTTAAAAGTAACATCATATGAAAAGTCTGCCTTGTCAAAATGTGTCCGGTCAGTATTAACATTCTACCCCCGAAYGTACAGCAGATTTGTATTTTGGAAGTGTGCACTGGTAATTTGGATAAATATGGAGCAGTTGACGGACTGAAGGGCTTATGTGCAATTGCTTTCCAATTTATTTCTCTCCTAACCCTCTACAAGGGCCAACCAAGCTCTTCAAACACTGTGCAATGGTGTGTATAATAACCCCATTTAGAGACAAAGCATGCAATTCTATTACAAGGAGTATCTATCTTACGCAACAGAGACTCGTTAGCTGTCCAACATCTATTGTCTCCATAATCCAGCAGAGGCAGAACCAGCTGTCTTATAATGTGTATGCTGTCCGTCCTTGCTAAGCACTGTCCATCTCTTTTAAATCTAGTCAATTTATATGTCACTGGGTTAGAAGCACCATATGTTAACAGAATATCAAAAGAAAATCCTGGATATTTAATTCTGTCCTCATCAGCAGAAGTTTGTATTCACAGGTTGGCATTTTCTATCATCTTTGACATTTCACCCCATGATGCAAAAAGTCTGATTTGCAGATCACATATTATGGTGTTTACCTTTTAAATTAATTTTAAAACAGCATCTACAAGAGCAAATCTAAGGTGCACATGATACTATCAGAAAAAAAAGGCATTGCTTAAACCAGGTACTTTAATCTCCACATATATAAAATCATAAAATCAGGAATGTCTGCCAAGAAAAAAAGACAGTAAAAAATAAAGGAGAAAATATTTTGGCTTCTGCAACACTTCAGCTATACTGGAACAGCAGACAAGCTGTGCAATGTGTATTACATGCAAATATCTCATAAATATCCAGCTATCACCTAGAACTTGGGATAAGTGGAAGAACCTGCATTGCTTTCAATTGTAATGTGTAGACGAATTAATACTCTTAGAAGATGGATCTATGTTGCTTTCTGGAAAACAGATAAAATGCAAGYGCATTCCTTAAAATGTCTGAGAGAATCAAGTAGAGATGGTTGGAAAGAATATATCCTGGCGTTGACAAGAAAGTCATAAACTAGTAATGAAGATCAATAGTGTAGCAGTAATTAAAAAACAGGAGGGTAAGCTTACCTGTTTGGTGTCTATTGGAAATCAGTGAACACTGTTTTTGTCCAAAGTAGAAGCTGGTAGACTCCATTCATTTGTATTGRTGGCTATGCAAATAATTTTTAAGTAAATGCTACATGAAATCCTACACCCATTGTGTGGGAGTAAGTCAAACCACTATAGCATGTGTAAAAGAGGTTTCCCTCATGTGTTCCAAATTGCCTCCCCTCACAAACACCCTCACCCTTGTGCAACACTGCAGTCACAGCATAGATATTGCCAGAATTACAGGTTCTTGAGGTGAAAAGAACCTCAAGTCGCAAACACGCTAAGATGCATTACCCTTCTTCATGTCGACCTGAAAGAAGACTCATTAGATCTCTCTGTAACACCAGATTCAACAATTTTAAGCTTTTATTGGTAAGAGAGATGGGCATTTCTTCAGATTAAGTCTGGGCTAATACCAAAACTTTTTATGTGATCCTTCCTATGGTAAAATTCCCACTGAACTCAGCAAGTGTATCACTGTAGGACTAAGCTCATAATTTCAACAAACTAGATTGGTTTATTACACAAAGTAAGCCAAGCTTATGGTGGAGAGATGAGGGTACATTCATTTTGTGTATGCAGTGCACACTGGGAGGCTCAGATTGAGGGTTATGGTCAAATCTCAAGCATTCCAAAGAGAAATTCAGTGCCTCTGCGAATACCTGTTGTATATGTTGTGTAAATAAAACTCCACATTATTTTTAGAACAGCCCTGCCTGTCTTAGATTTGTTCTCCAGAGGAGCTCTRAGGAGCCCACAGATCTGCCTTTAGGCTAGGCCATGACAGTATGTTTCTCCATCTCTAAGTCTCTCTCCCACTAATTCTGTAGGGTTTTTTTTTGTTGTTGTTGTTGTTTTTCCCTAAATTTAACTAGCTGCTGTCTCAGTCAGAATCCTGAGTTCTCCTGGTCTGCTTGCTACGCAGCAAATTGAGAAAAATCATTTTCTTCTGTAGAGGACTGGCTGGTGTTTGGCATACCTCAAAGCATTGATTCTTCAGGACTCCACTGTCACAAGTTTGCTCAGTTTGCAACAAGAAGAATCACTTTTACAAACACAGCCCTACTTCAAAAAAAGTTATTGCTGCTGACCAGCACAGCCCAGTTTGCTCATCCTTCCCTGTCGCRCAGACCTAAAGTAACACCAAGCTATTTAACTGCTTTCACAAGGAGGGAGAGGCAGTTCGCAATACTGGGAATAGCCCAATGCATCAGGTATTAAGACTTAAAAAAAGCGACTCCATTTCATGTCATCTTCTTCCTTTCTAAGACACTAGGAAAATCATGAAATGACCCTACTTGTTAGCAATGCCCAAGGTATCACTCTAAGCCAGAGACGATGGATGACTATATACTTAATGAAGATGTGTTTACAGCAGAAATAGGCCATGAAGCCCCAGCTTTTTCATTTTTACCAGCTTGTCCTCCTGAGTAGATAATTCAACAGATTTACCTGGCATAGCTGCACACCAACAGCCTTCTAAGCCAGATCTGCAAAATCCTATTATACACTCAAGGCTCACTCTCATGCAAATCAAAAAACAAAAACCAAAAAACACACATACAAAATCCAAACCTTTCCAGCTTTCAGTTAGAGTAAATTTTCTTTGTGTTAGCTCCTATCTCCAGTAACTGAAGCTGTGCTGCCTTCAGCTAAAGAAAAAGCATGATTAAGTTGTAGAGCAAAAGTGTATAACGCTGTGTATGGTGGCAACCCCCAAAACATTTATTCTAGCTAGAAGTCCTTATTTTAATTAGTAAGGGGGAGAAAGCAACACAGTAACTCTATAAGTACACTACAGTTCTTTAYAGCTTTGCTGAGGAAAACAAGTCAGTCAACATACCACGGGGGATTTCTTGTTTATTGGCATTATAACCAAAATGTCAGAGATATGCTGAACWCCAGAGCCATTTTGTTTATGATGCCATGAAGCAGCAGAGCATCCTTGAGGGGTTGTGATCCCTGTTCTGAAGTGTTAAACAGGAGGCTGCAATCTGGTTTAAATCCATATAGAAATATATACATATATATACTTAATCATAGTCATTTTACCTTCATAAGCAGCATGCTTTTTTGTGTGTATGTGTATTTCTAATACAGTAGCTGTTGGCTCAGGACATTTATGATTAAGAATTTTATGAGGCATAGAAAAAATTAGCATRCACTAACCTTCACAAATTTTGTAACAATAGAAGAAAGTCGCCTCCAGTATTTTGAGAAATGTGCAATATGAACTTTCTCAATAAACACTTTTCTAAAACTCTTCCTGTTTCTTATCTATTTCCTATCTGTCAGTAAACACCTTTGCAAGTAGCAGTTCCCTAAGACAACCTATATTTTTATCATCATCTAGACACTCCTTTAACTGTCCAGTGTGAGGCTCTTACTGGGTAAATTAACTAAGGTTTGAAATGGGACGCTGAAGTCCTTTCTCTCTGTGGCGATACTAATACTGCATGAGACTCTTGGGGTTTTCTTGTTAAAATGCTGCCACCAACTTGAAAGAAAGGCTGGGACAATTTCCCTTTCTTTGGCAAAATTCACACCAYTCTAGATAGAGCTAAATGAAACTTGTGTGAGATAACTTAACCCTCCAGTTGATAATAATGCTTCTCAAGAGCAATTTTGTTTCCTTTGGCATAGAGCAGAGTGCACAAAATTGACTGGCATTTTCAAAACAACTTAATGAGGGAGAAAAAAAATACCTTGGAGCTTCTTTTAAGGTCTCCACCCTTGACTCTTATTTGCAACAATGAGTTGAATGCTGCATTATCACCATCTTCCAGGAACAACAAAATACAAACATTTCCAGCTAAAGTGCAATTGCAACTTAGGTACTAAGGCATCTTTCTTAGGAAGTGCGTGGGAAAACAGTTTCATTTCCAAAGGAAGATCAAATAGGCTATTTCTCCTCCTCTCCTTTCAAGACCTCTGAACTCCGACACACAAGGATAGCAAGCTATTAGAAGGAAAAAATGGCATGGATGCCTCTTGCTAAAATAACAGCAGCAATTCCCATTTTACTGTGGATATACACAAGAGCTTATATAGCTGTTAATCAGAGTAACTCTTTTAATCTCAGTGTTTATCTTTTACATTGCAGAAGATGACAAATTAATTATCCCCTGTTCTTCCATAAGTATTGACAAGACACACACATATATACACACAAAAAACACAACTGATGCAGTGAGGTATTCCCTGAAGTTGAGAATTACTACTGGCAAGGCATGGATTCATGTAAATATTCCAGCTACTTCCACACCTGCAGCTTGACAGTACAGACTGAAGAGAACTCCAAACAACCCTCTGTTTCATCKTCTAATGGAAACTCATTTTAAAGTGTCCTGGGTGAGAATCAGAAGTTGACACAAATCTTATCAACAAGGAATCTAAGTCTTCTGAGTGAGTCAAGAAGGCAAACAGTGGGAAATCCTGGGCTAATAACTATTATATATAAAGTTTCAAGGCAAAGTCCCCTCTTCAAAAGCACACCATTTGACTTGAAAACCTGTATATTATATCCTCAGTGAAACAATACGTCTTTTAACTATCTAATAGCAATTTAAACTTTAAAAATACTAGATGTATCAAATGAGAAGTACTAAGGCTCCCCTGTTAATGATAATTTGSTCCTGTAGGTGGAGGCTTGGGACAGGGACTCCCAGAAGACCTGGCTTCTGCTCTCAGTTCTGTCTCTCCTCTGACAGATGACCTCGAAGGGTGCCCAGAGAAACTGCACAGCAGCTTCTATCTCTTGGCACTCTAGAATTGCTACCTTTGAACAGCCATCTCAAAGTCAAGCCACCATTTAAACCTATAAATGCCTGTCTAACAAGGCRGCAAAGCCTACCCACATCTTTCCGACAGGATAGCAGAGTTTCCCTGCATATGCCAAGCACTGCAGGGACGAGAGTGGTCTCCTGTTACACTTTGGAACTTATTAAGAGGCAACAGTACATCTAAGAAACACACAGGGCGATTCTGAAACCATGAATGTTTTATGATACAGCCTCCCTCTGACTGTCATTAGAGCTAACCTCTGGCATGCTTCTCAGAGGTCTTTGTCAGCTCCCACTGCCTGTCTCTTAAATTCAAGACTAAAGAAAGGGGAGAAGGAGGGAATCCTGATATTCATATGAAGACAATTCTCTGTGCCGTCTCCCATTTAAAATCGCAGCTATGCATACTAAGCCAGGCCGAGGAAGGCTCAAGCTCCTCTGCCCTGTGCTTGGAGCTGCAGGATGGGGAGTGACTGGCTGAGTTGACGCACCCAGCCTGGCAGAGAGTCGCCCTCCACCCTCGATGCCTTGTGTTCGGCTGTCTCAGAGTGAAGGATGGAGGAACAGGGTTCTTTCCATGCCCACCTGGGTCATCATCTGTCCAAGCTATATGTTTTTTTCAACTGTGACACCGTCTATCTCAAAACAGCCTAAGCATTGCTGCATCTCTCTGTATGTGTTTTCCCAACAACAGCACCATTCACATTCTTTTGAGTATGAAAATAAGTGTCATGAAATAAATAAATAAAACCTAGCTTGTCCCTGTGAAATTTCTTTTTCTGTAAATAACGTACAAAATAATAAACCATCACTGAATGGCATGCTGTAGATTGTCTATATCCTGCTGCTGAGGGAGGAGCAGAATACATTTGCCTCAATGTAAGAATGCCTGCCAAAGGGCACACCTGAATAATAAAGATCTGCAGCCAGTTCTGAGCCACATAGTACAACATGGGTTTGTGAACGTATTGCTACACTGCTGCTGCACTCCTCTAGTATTTTCACTTCTCTAACAGCTTCTAGAGGGCTAACAGTCAATATTGGAYTGCTAACAGCGCTGCAAACTTCGTGCATAGCAATGTATTCAGTCAGCACAACAAGTCATTTAGCTTCCCTTAACAAGATAACTGGTTGATTAATATACTTTACCCTGGGGTGCACAGTAGATTTATTTCCTTCCTAGATACATGCTGAATACAGCAACRAGGAGTAAACAAGTTTGTTTTCAGTGTATTTGTTATTTACTGGAACAACTCCTGAATTTTTTACTCAAGCTTTATTCTAGCAAACTATCTTTAAAGCTAATGACAATTCCGCCTGAGTAAGAATTTTAGGAATTGGTCATTTTACAAAATATTTTGAGTTTAATGACACCGTATGTCCATGCTCAGGATTTCTGTGTTCAAATYAGATGCAAGAAATTTGAAGAAAATACTTTGGTGATCACTGTTAATTTTTGCTTCTCTGATGCAGAATGCAGATAACACTGATAACTGGATACTTATACAGCCTCCTACTTTCCATATCAGAATGCTGTTCAATCTTTAACATACTTACACTGTAATACTGCTTTCAGACAGGGCAGTGATCCTCTTCTCATTCTTCAAAAAGTGTTGGACACAAACAGTAACTACATGAATTGCCAAAGTTCACTAAAACTGGAAGATACACAGAAATGAAATTCAGTCTCCCAAGCTCCCAAGATCACCATGTCAAGTAAGTCAGCAGCTCTGGACTTTGCCTTTTAGAAACAGTAGGGCTAGACTACAGCAGTAGGTTAGAAACAACTGTACTGTATCTAAACCCAACAATCTCTCCTATTCATGCTAAAAYTCATGCATGGAGAGGAGGTGTATTAAAATGTAGGAAACAGATCTACACTTGACATTCGTGTCTCCAGGATGGGTTTTGCGTAATTAAATCAATCTTGCATAATGTGGAGGGATGGCATCTGATGACCCATACAGTTCTCTTTCAAGTTCCAACTCAACTAAATACACCAATTCTCTTAGAAACTTTAAAATCAGATCATCTATTCATGTACTTTTCCCACCAATAACCCTACAGAGATTTTACTCTCACTGCAACTTCCTCACCTTTGTAAATGGCATCCAAAATATTTCTGGGTAAAACATCATCAGAGCATCTAAAAATGATACACATCCCCAGAGTTTTTTATTTTGATCCATTTTCTTCCAATTTCTTAAATAAATTTGCATCTTGCTGRTGTCCAAACCCATTTATCATGGGAAATCTCTTTTGTTTATGAGAGCAATGCAACTGCACAAAGATTCTTCCACTGAGAAAATTCTCCATCAAAAATGTTTTGTTTGAGTGCTAAGTAATCTACTTTGCCTTCCATTTCCATTGCCAGATGTATTTGCACTACTATTTTTATTGGAAAACAATTTTCTTATTGTAAAGAGCAGCTGATTATCTTCAGCTGATGCCATTAAACTTATCATCACCTTTCCTGCCCAGTTTTTGAAAGAGCTATTTAAATAGACCATAAACAAAAAAAAAAGGGGGGGGAGGGGGGAAGGCTATTTTCATCAGAAGACTTTATTCTTTTCCATTTGGGATGCAACATACGTGGGAGGAGGGAAAGAATGTAAATGTCAGTATGTTTTTAAGAGCAGTTTATCATGCTGTAAGTTTCTACAGCATAGAACATTTTCTAATTCTAGATGGACTGAGATTAGAAGGGCTAAAATAAACTAATGAGCAAAGAAGTATTTTCAAAATATGCAGAAATAGAAACTAACTCCGTTCTGTGGAGAGGTAGCACAAGAACTGAGTAATCTTCAAAACACTATTTAATTTCTAAGGTTTACACAAAGCTTTCAGGTGGATAACATAGACCCTAAATAGATCTTCACATATGTGACCCTAACCCTTCTTGATCATGAAATGAGATTACTTATTACAACATGACAGGATTGCATGGAAACCTGGACAAATTGTACAGTGAATTAACACAATGATCCTAAAATTTGCTGTATGTGAATGGTTTCACTCTGCTCACAGAAGCCTACTAGATACATAATCAGTATCTAGGGCAAATGAGAAAAGACAAAAAAGATTGCAAAAAGAGTATCAATGTCAAAACAAAAGGGATCAGACAAATACTAAGGGTACTGAGAAGGCAAAGATTCACAAAAAAGACYCTAATCCTTCAAGGTAACACCAATACTAGAATATATAATATTACCACTTACAGGCAAAGTTAAAATCCTCAAACAAAGCCCTAGTTCAWCAATGAATGTTCCAAGCACAAGCAAAAGGTAAAAAAAGGACGTCACAAGAAGGAAATAACCTTAAAAAGTACTCCTGAAGGATGACTCAATGCATGAAGTACCTCCATACGCCACTTCATACTGCATTGGAGACTCCAGTTCACATCAGATCCAAGGCTAATTAATTTGACGGCACTAGCTCAGTACATCGAAATATCTTAATGGCAATTAGATATTTGCTGTTGGTCACCAGTTAGAACTGGGCTACAGCCAGAGTTCATGGGACCACATTATTCTTTCATTTGAAGGAGGAAMACTGATTCTTTTCAGAGTTCAATGCTGAATCAAGGCAATTCTTACAGTGTGCTTTTGATACACTACTGCATATCTCTGTCTGCCATTGGGGAAGTAAATTTCTGCTTTAGGATTCATATCCAGCTGAAAACCAAAAAGTAAGTGTTGGGCCTGAGTCCCCACTGTACTCCTCAATTCTGTATTTTTTCCACCAGCTGTGAACTGGAGTCATAAACTCAAAAATTATGCTCTATCAGGTGCTGTTTGTTCTCTCTCTCTCCTCCTCCCTAAGATGCATAACACCACTTTGTGTTTTTTATAAGGAGAGGAAGGCATTTTTCTGCTTTTTTTTATGTCAGGAATCATTTGATCAATGGTTAAAAGTTTTGCCAGCTTAGCTTTCTCGGTGAGTGGTGTGATTTTTTTGTGCTGACATGGCTATGCCAGCTACTTGGCTATGCAATTAGATGCAATGATACTGGCAGGAAAGTCTTCTGCCGACATAGTTTATTTCATTCAGGAGTTGGTGTAAGCTAAACCAGAAAAAGGACTTTTTTGCCAGCAGGAATGGTAGTTTTAAGTGTAGAAAAGGCCTAAAAGCTCAATATACTCACCCCTCTAATTGAGGGCTGAGAAAACTGCTGGCTTCAGCCTCAAGATAGAGCACTAATCCAGGGCTTCTAGAGGAAGTCAAATCCTCCAGGAAATAGAGGTAGAAAAGAGCCCAGTCCTACTAATGTATAAAAGGCCAAAAAAGAAAACCTTTTTTTTTTTCATTTTTGGATGGAAAAATCCCTTCAAAAGGCCRAATTTATACATAAATAATAAAGGAGCAGTATAGAAAGGATCATATTTTGGCAGTGGATTTTACAGTTAACCTGTAAATTTCAGTGCATACCAAGCTGTCTCCCAAACTACCTCTGCTAAAATCTCTCTAAAGGCAAAWCAGCAGAGAAACAATAATGGGCAGGTCAAAAGAGACTGTTAAGAACTCTACAGTCATTTGTTTCCTGAAGAGAATTGCAGTTATTTTTATGAAAATAGACAATTCTGACAAAAAAATCTCCAACTCAGATTATCTAACCCATGTGTAACATATAAAGTAGGTTTTGTCTTAACTCTGAGTAGAATCTATACTTGGCACCTGAAATAGATGAATGCCAGCTTTGAGAGAGTAAATTAAATCTCAACTATGTTGAAGTTGTAAAGATAATACCTAAAATAAAACTGAACTAGACCTTAAGAATACCAAAATAAAGACAGATAATAGGTGCATATTCCCCCAAAATATTCAAGTAGACTTTCCCTAGCAGGCTGTCTGACAAAAAAATCTCTTACTCACATTTGACCTGACTTCTCCGTATTACGGGCTGTATAACGGAAGCTACGTTCAGCACCGTGACAGCAGTGAAGAACCTAGCAGAAGCATGCTTCATGAAACTGCCAAGCTAGGGAAAGAAGGGATTTGCAGGAGGGCGAGGCTCTCATGAACTATGCAGAGAAAAGCAATACAAAATTGAAAAAACAGTATTTTATATAGTAAATGGACAGACAATTTTTATACAATAAACACATGGAAATAAATCCTATGGCACCTCCCTTACATAGGAGAAGGGTTCTTTGACTTCAGTATGCACCTGTAAACTCACCTGGCACCACGTTGCTCTAAAGCAGATTTCTTTATGAAACTATAGTATTAGCTCTGAGAAATATAGACATGTATCTATTCAGACACTACAGGCACCTCAAACTGAATAGAAAAGATCTACTACCAAGTAGCAAAATCAAAATAAAACATCTGCCTATTTTGACATCTGTTCAGCTGACATTTGTTACTACTGCATTGAATCATATCTCAACTTTCAATATGCTCATTCACATACTATTAGAAATGTGGAAATGCTTTAATTCCCTTTTCACCTGAGTAGAGGCGTGCAAAAGCTAAGTAACTTGCCCAAGGTCACAGAGAAAGTTTCTTTCACTCTCTTTTCCCTATATCTTGCAATACTTGAATTTCTGCTGATTTATGCCAGTGACAGTAGCATCCCCTCTGCCTCTCCTGCTCTCTGTCAGAGTGGGACCTTCAGTTCTTTGAGTGGGGATTAAAACGTTGCTAAAAAGCTTGCCTCAGTCCAAGGACATGTGGGTGTTACCTGGCCTGTAATCTCTGAGTCAGATATATGAGCTAATCACGCCTTTTGCCCTTGCACTCTGAAACGATGGTCTCAGGATGCTAACAGCCTTGCAAGATGACATCCTGACTCCTCAGTCCTGGCCTTCAATTGTTCACAACTTAAAAAAATATTGAATAAAAAATGATGTATATAGAAGAACAATACTTTCACTACTGCATGCAAGGGTTAAATGAGACACAGGTGGTGGGATATTGTAATTGTCACCACAAAACTTATAGCTCTATCCTTTCTCCCTCTGCCTTTGTCTCCTTCCCCCCTCCCTAAACAATCTTGGTTGCCTGTGTCTCTTTTACGTTTATGACCTGTCTTCAGAGATGACTGACATCTGAGGTAACTGACATAAAATGTGAATCTTCTCACTGTTATCTATGCTGAGACACGTAGTTGAATAAAATTCCACTCAGTGAGACATAAAATCAAATTGAGGAGTTTGCTTTGAAGAGAAAGAACTAAATATGAAACAAATAAAGCAGTGTATAATTCGTTTTTAATGGGGTAATTTTCTAAAGCCACACTAATCATAATCCTAACAAGGTAATACAGTTATGCTGTGAATTTACTGCACATCACTGTTCATTAGGCAATGGAGCTCCAGTCACATGAGGGATTTGCCCCACATACAAAGTGAGCAAGTATCTTTTTTCTTTTTACTTGTTTTTTTCCAAGATTTGCTCAGTCGAGCACTTCTGTTTATTAATAATTATACCTTATGGCTATAAAACATATTGTGCCTCCAAATATCCAAAACATTGCTTATACCACATGTGTTCACAAAGACCTTCACCCATCATTGAAATCCCTTGCTTAACACATGGCATATTTCTTCACAAAGCACTGCAGTATTATTCAGTGGCGTAGAAGAGAATCAAAGAATGCTGTATGTTTTAAAGCCTCAAATTCAGATGGAAGGTAATGACTGAAACTTGGAAGTCGGCTAACCCTGAAATAGCATTTCCTATGCCTGGCAAAAATGCCACTGGATCTTTATTAGCCATAAGCATTCAAGACCTTGGTTTTGGATCTAATTTTTAAAGCAGCTTTTTTTCATCAACACAGCAGCTCTCAACTGTGAGAATGACCCACGTTAGAGGAGAAAGTTTGACCTCCTGCTTCCAGGATGTCCAACCTTGCTTGGTGTATGAGAGCTAACAGACTATAGCGTAATGTGCTGTGGCTATAGGATACATATAAATCAGAACCAAAGAAACAGTTAATAATGTATAAAACGAGGGACAACTTCCTACACCTTTAAGTGTTCAATTCCAAAAGTCATTCTAAAAAAAAACCATTCATCATGTTGCATATTCAATATATCTCAGCAAGTGTCTAATATAAAAAACGTGCCCTGCTGACAGGTTAAGAAAGATGTTTTTGTCTGGGATTTTAGAGTCAAGCTGGGTTCCTCCTGGATAGACTACTGTCAGCAATCTAAATTTTCTGACTGAAATGTAGCGAATCATTCTTTTAATCATATAGCATGGATTCTAGGGTGCTTTTGCTGCTGCATCATTTTAAAAGAACTAACAGGTGAGAAATAGTGAAAAAGCTAACTGAAAAGGATAGGATCAAACACACATCAGGAGCAGGTGAAATAAGTAGATGCTTTTCTACATGAATCCATATACTGAGATCCTTACTTAGCAAAAAATTCCTTTTACAGGCCCATCTCATCCTAAAATATATCCTGTATATATCAGCTTTTTAAAGGATTATTTGTAAGAAAGACTGAAGTAACAGTCAGAAGACAAAGCTACAGTACATATGATACAAATAGAACTTATTTTTGTTACATAAACATTATGGCTCTGTGTGAGGACGGAGCAAGGTGAACACCCTACAAATCGAACTGCAGGTTGCTGACACTGGGCTCAATCATTTCCAGACATAGGTTATTTCAAAATTCCAAAGGTGTTTTTAACATTCAATAATATCCAACCCACATAGCTTTTTCCACATTTTTTAAGCCACATAATCCGCACATAGAGAAATCATAGACACAGACATTCACAGGCTTCACTTACAACAAATATCCTTTTTGCCAGCATAATGGCCACACACATAAAAGCTGTTATGTATAGCAAACAAGAGATTAAGGTGGTTTTAGAACAGACATGCGTAATGACTGTGCCCTTGTCTCAGGACAAAATGTGGATGAGGAGTGGGAGTGAAGATGTGTGACACATGCAAGCAAATACAACACGCAGAAAGCAGCAGTTGTCTGAACTAATAACTTTATATCCCTAAGCTCCTACAATCTGTGACTCTGAATACAGGAGAGGTTACACTAACTAGGAACAGGCAAAGTTGTAAGCAATTCCCATGCCTCTGCAAGGGATTAGAAACTGCACTGAATTTAACAGACTACCAGGAGAGACCCATAAAAAAAACCCTCCTCCATTTGGAAGCAGAGAGTTGGCCCACAACTGTTACAGCTCCAGTGCAAAGGGATCCCCATATTTCCATGTTATCACCTCCCACCAACCCACAGTAGCATTAAAAAAAAATTTTCTTTTGGTGACAGGAATCAAAAAGGAAAAGATTTCATTCCTTCTAGCCGCAGTAGACCAGTCACTGGGAGGCTATGACAATTCAGAAAAATAACAAAAGATGGCAAGGTGTCAAATGTCTTTAAGCACAAAAGGATTTATCAAAATTAATGAAAAATGAATGATCAGACCTTACAGAGGAGGGCTGCGCTATACACTGGGTGTTACATTGGCCAGAGAGCAAACTCACTAAGCAAGGGCAATTATATTGAGGGGAGAAAAATAAAAATTTCCAAAAATAAGGGATAAATTGATTCTGTTTACTAAAATTGTAAATTTTCATCAGGATCAAGCCCTACTCTGTACCCCTTATGGGTATGCAGATCAAAACCAGACCTGGTGAAGCAATCCTCTTGGTGCATTCAGTTCCCTCCAGAAAGTAACACTTTCAGAGTGTTACACTAAAGGAGCTTTTACTCCCTTTCCTGCTGCTGGAAAGGTTTCTCAGCCTCTCTCTCTCTCACCAGAGTTGGGAATATGATAGCATCAGTGTCATAAGTTTCCAGTGAGTTTTTTTTCTTAAAGTGGACATGAAAATGCTTTATAAAGCAAGTGTAACATGTATATAGGAAAACCAATGCAAAGAAAAACAAAATGACTTGTCCACAGTTATCCTGCCACCTAGTAGAAGAAGCTCAGACAGTGCCCTGATCTTCAGAGGTCTTGGCCAAAGACCTATCCAGAGGGATTTCTCCATCTCTGGTTACCTCTCCTTACCCACTCTCTCTGCAAAAGAGCCCTATCTCAATCTTTGTGCATGACTCCAAAAACACTGTGATAATTCAGAAAAGAGCTCAGAAATTTTGAGAGTGAAGCCTGTATACACTTAACAGAAGGCAGAGTGTGGCATTTCTGGCCTTTTCTTCACTTTCTGTCTCTCTGAGAAAGAACTTCATTTCAGCACTTTTGCCTGAATTAAGAACACAAAGGATCTCATTAACAATTCTAGATTTGATGCTTAAATCTCACACAGCCAAACTCTGGCTTTAGTCTAAGAAATTAATAAAAAAGCATTGCTATAGAAAAGATTGCTGCATAGATGGAAAGATTGTGCCAATGGTTATACAGTAACATAGCTTCAAACACAGGCAGGCAACTTAGTATCACTGTACCTCACTTCACTTTTAAATAAGGGATAATAGCTAAATGAGAGTACAAGGATAAGGAAAGAAAAGCAATAGAGACTATATAGAAATCTCACAGAGACAACTGGTATAGATAAAGAACAAAAAATTTGAAGTTGTTTTTGATACATTTTGCTTAAGCTAACAAACTATTTTACTGACACCATTATAACATGATTTCCATACTATGTAGCAAAGATTACATTTTTCCAAGAAAGGCATAACAATACACTGTACATTATCTTCAAAAGAAATTGTAGATCTATTTTTCCTACAAAACAATAAAGAAAGAGAGACAAACACTGCCTCAACAGCATCTGCTGAGCTTCCTTCTCAATTCAGAATGAGCTTCAGGTCATATTCTACACTTCAGGTCATACTTGGGTATTTAAAACCAAGACATTCAAGTCATACTTACAGCTGCTAAACACAAAATCTGGCTATCCCTAAAGCAAATACGGAGAAGGAGACAAATTCCCTGTTTGACACGTTCAGCCAGAAGCCCAAAGACAGTCTTTTTTATTATATTTGATAAAAAAATTTGCACCACAGGAATATAGTCTCCTTGAATCTAAAATATAAATCTCATTGGAAGAGGAAAAAAGATAAGCTATCACAATAATTATTTCTCAGCAAAGTTCAACACAAAGATCTTGAGGTCAAATATGGTTCAGACAACATATCTAAACCACACAAACTATAGCATTCTTTCTGCCAAATGCCAAACTAAGCAGAAATGAAATCAAACATGGATCTTCCTTCATGTCCAAGTAGTAATAGACAAGATAAAAAGGACAAAAAAGCCTGTTAAAAAAATTTAACACTGACTTGAAAACTAATCTATGTCATGAATAAACTAAAACAAGCCTTTAATTTTATTTTGCAGAGTTATCCAAGTATCAGTAACCACGGTATAAAAATCAACTAATCAGATGCTATTTGTTCTTTTCCAGTGAGTCAGTGCTGCCATCTAAAGCAACCTAAGGAGCATGCAAAAGAAAATCAGGGAAAGATCAGGCATCTAAACATTTTGGAAGCATATCTGAGCAGGCAGAGAATGCAGGGTAAATCAAATATGTTAATAAGATACACTAAACTAATGATGCTGCAGTACCTGAAGGAGCAATTCTTTTTCTATCACTTCACCTGTCTTGCTGATAAGCTGCTTCTGCAGTCTCTGTATTTTCTGGATCAGTTCATAGGTACTTGGGTCACTAGCCTAGACAAGAAGAGTAAAGCAGTATCAAAAATCATACATTGAAAGTTGATGTTTCTTACTTGCAAATGAAAACCCTAAGTGTCCAAAAGTGACAAATAAAAAATGAGTTGTTGGGTTTTTTCTTTTATCCCACCAAAAGGTAAGTTGTTTGAAAAAGGCATGTGTACACGCAATCCTGAACCTGGAATCTTTCCCTTCTGAACATCAGTCACAGTAAATTCATGCTTACACTATTAATCTTGAGAATCCTTTTCAAAACAATCAATGTAATTAGGAATCTTTAGGAGTTAAATCCCCAAACAAGCAAAGATTGGGAGAACCACATGGAAGGGAAGAAGAAGAAGATTAATGTATCATTTTTAGTGGAAACCTTGACTGACACATATGGAACAATGCAAGTGCCACATAGTGTTTCAAAAAATTCATACATACAGTGTCAAGTAAGTATTTAGGAGAGGGAGATTTTTTTCTCGAACCAAAAAAAGAGTAACTGCAATAGAGTCTTTGGGGACCAGTGCAGAAGCTAAGAGGAACAAATTGTGGAAGTACATGGACAAATTACTGTGAGGCCTTAAAGTCTTCATATTTGTGGCATCTTATTCTTCAATAGCATTAAATGCTTTAAAAGGGGACGGACTGTAGCCACTATACTGCTGCTCTCTATCTGCACCCTCTATATGGTCCAGAAGCTAGTACATGTCTCTCTCTCCTCCCTTTTTCCTTCTTTTGTTACACGTTAGTATCTGAAGGAACCTCTAAGGAACAAACTGCAACTCTGCGAGAAGCAGCCCAGCAAAGCTTGCCTTCCCATCACTTTGTATCTTCTTACTGTATCCTCTATTGTCTAATGAAGAGCAAACTGTGACTGAAGCTCTTCCCCATTCAGGGACTCAAAACACCTCTCTCCCACATAGTTTCTTTGGTGGCTCATAAGGATTAAACTCACATTGCAGTTTATCCCTCAATAAAGGTTACAGTAAAGTCCCTCTCACTGCACATTTTCTTGAACTTAAAAGGAACATGCTATCCTCTGCCATGTTTCATCTGAATTAGCTAATCAATTCAAGTGTAACCGGGACCCATAAATACAGATGCACGTACATCACTCCCTGAGAAAACAGGCTAAAAATTAGTTCAGTCTCCATGACCCATTCAGTCCTTGATCTTTCTATAGTGGTGCCCAAACGTACTGCCAGCCTGTGACAACTGTAGTGATATGAGGATGCTTGTTCATTAGGAATTGAACCAAAACCCTATCAGGATCATTTCACATGGATTTTGCCATCTGCTAGCCTTCCCATGTTCCAAATATAAACCAGTGACCTGAATGAAAAGACTTCATTTCCCATTATCAGTCTCTCAGTACCCTCATTCTTCTAACACTGGATTTTTGACTGGCCCATTGTTATCTGGAGCTGCTGGAGATCGTACCTAGATGTCGTTAACCCAGTTCAGCATCCTGTATTTTATCTCCTCTCCATGAGAAAAGTCCAGCACACAGTTCAGCCTTAAGCTCAGAGTAGAAAGATCAGAAATTAACTATCATGCTAGTAAGTACAGCAAAAATATTCAGCTGTGCTTCTGCAGGGACTAGAATGTTATCACTTATTTACCAGGGCAGCTAAGTAACCCAGGCATCAGATCAGAGATCCATGATCCATGCAAGAGAGAGATCTTAGCTAGCTCTGACTTGCTTTGAAAATATCCAGTGATGCCAAGTGATGTTCATATATTTGGTCTATGCTTGATAAATTTATTCTTTTTCCCCTTCATTTAGCAGGTATGAAAAATGTGAAGATTTAGATATACTGTTTTAGGTAACAGTTGACCTCCTGTTACCCAGAATGGTTATCTTTGTCCATCACTGTTTGTATGGAAGCACGTAACACAGATGCATCTTGTCTTTTTGAGTTATGTCTATTTATTCCCCACTCAGCCTGCTCAATGACCCTTTCTAATCTTGTCTTTTTTCCCATAAAATGCTCCCTAATTGGTGAGGATAGGATTATACTTTTCCCCTATCACCCTCTTTCTTTTCATCCATGTTAAGGAATCACCTCCTTCTAAATTCAACTTATGCATTCTTATTCCCTTTAGCTCTTTGAAAATCCCTCTGCAATTTTTCATTCAGAAAGTGACACAAAAATAACACTGATTGCATTGTAAAAGAAAACCATTCAGCAGTGAACCACTCTATTGGTACTATGGAAATTTCAGTTGTCTGCTCCTCCACATAATTTCCATAACAGTAAAATAAATAGGCTTGTGCTGTGTCATTGATTTAGAAATACGGGCTTTGGGAACCTGAAATGCTGAAACATCACCTCTAATTTTCTCCATCTGTGAACATTCAGGGGATTCTCCAGTTCTTCTTCCAAAGCTCTGCACCGAGTCCGTTCCCTTAAAAGTTCCTTCTGCATGTGATAAACCTCCTGTCTTAAGACCAGAATAAAACAAAAACAAACAAACAAACAAAGCACAAAAAAGCACACCAATTTGAACAAGGTATTAATAGAAAGCTTAACAATCCATTCCCTTATGCACTATAGCACTGGCAAAAAGACTCTTGTAATCAACCGTTGACACCAATAACACTACATGTTTGGTGCCATAATATAACACAGTTAGACTGCTTGACTCACTTTAGTAACAATAACTTAAAAAAGAGATTGTTCAGGAATTCCTAGAGAATCTACTTCACAGCCTCCTGGATGTCTCTGCCTAAATTTCTCCATGTGTATTAAGCCAAAAGGGGCAGTTAATTCATTTAAACTAACCTACAAACCACAGTCACAGTGTCATGCCCTGTTACCTCTGTATTGAATCTTAAAGGTGTGTTTGAAAGAAGTATTTCAATCTATATAGCTCAGTGAATCAAACACACTCCAGGACCTAAGTCAGATGGACAGTATTCTCTGGAGAACCCAAGTTTGATTTCTTTTACTATCTCTCCTCAAGGGATTTCAGGGGTGATTTGTTGCTGAATTTAAAAGTAAATGAGCAGCCCAAATATGCTTTGATAGCTAAGCCTCCCATGCCTTCCTATGGAAGAGAAAAAAGAACAACATATTTTCCAAGAGTCTAATCCTCATCACTTCTGTGATTGGATCCTGTAAGTTCTCCAAACCTGAAGGAAAATGGAGGCAACGATCACCACGTGCCTAATCACCCACTGAGCCTTTTCCCTCCAAGCTCCCAGTTGAATTTAGCTCACTAGTCAGAAAAAGACCTTTTTTTTTACTGTGAGGTTGGACAAGGTTATAGAAATGGAAAAAAATATGTTTCCAGTTGGCAAACCAAGAAAGCTAATTAGAAGCACAAGTGATAAATAGACTCTTTCGACAGGCAGTTTTCATGATGGTTTTGGACTTCATTAAAGTATGGGCTTGCTGATGTAGTTAGCAAGAATTGATCCACCCATCATGGCATGCATCGCACTATACTTCAATACCATCACTGAGTCTCAATACAGTAACAGGCTTTCCGCTGAGTGCTTTTGGGCAGCAAGTTCAAATACTATTCCTGTTTGCAGTCAGTCAACGAGAACTGCAAGTGCTAATGTTTCATGCCAAGTTCTATTTTCTGTTACCCCAAACCAGACTGGCATAACTTCACTGGAGTCAGTGGGGCTGGCCATCAACTGAGGTTAACTTGCTCTAGTGAAAGTCACAGAATTACACTGATATAGTTCAGCTAAAAATCTCACCCAAAACTGATGGCTATATACAATTAGTTTGACAGTTATCTGCTGAAAACATAACTGACTCTCCTTACAAACCAAGACTCATTCTACAGAAAATGGAAATAGTTTCCTGGCAGCAAAGAATATGCTTCAGGTATGGGAAGGTTAAAAAAAGAAGGGAAGCATTAAGTCAGAGTAGGAGGAGATAAATCAGTCTGGAGCTATTAAAATTCTGTTCTAAAGAAACACAACCTTCAATGAAAATTTAACTAAATCTCTCTCAGAGAGTAAGTCTACATATAAATCTYAAAGGAGAGAGCTCTGAAAACGTGTAGGGGTGTGTTATAAATATGTCAAGTGTTCCCCCTCCTCTGAGAATTGCCTAATAAAAAGCAGTTTCACTAATGTGGGCCCTAGGTACCACTAAGTAGGTCACTGAACTATGAACACTTTTTCTGCTGCTGTCTGTCATGTTGGTTCTGTAGCTAGTAACTCACGTTACAAGGTGAAATGTGGAAACTATTTCAGCTTTGACCAAGATGTCTTTTTTCCCTTTTTTCCTCCTCCTTATTTTTTAATTCTCTTAATCACTGATCACTTTGTTCATGAATTTAAACCAGTCTGTGTTTGAGGTAAGCTCATATAATCCTCTTCTCCAAGGTATAATATTTGTTGATATATATCTGATATATATCGGTGATGTATGTATATTGGTATACATATATATATGTATATATATAAGATATATACCTTTACCATCCATGAAACAAGTTCTCTCATCTGTCTCAAATGCAGCACCACAGCTGCAGTCATTACGGAATGTATTCAGTCAGTTTTTCTACCTGAGTTCCTCCACGTTAGCTACACTCTTGCCAAGTATTCCCTTCTCACGCCGAAGTTTTTTAATCTCCAGCTTGAGGAGCCGGATGTCTTCCATTCTCTGTCGGTACTGGGTCTCTCCCTTGTTTAAGATGGACTGCTGGATTTTGATCTTTTCATAGAGCAGAGCCAGCTCATCGTTGCGCCGAACAAGCTGGGATCCTAGGATATCTCTCTCGCTGATAACCTAAGGACTCAGTGCAAAGCAATAAACTCAATTACAGTTCCTCAGTGCAATTCCAATGTGTTGTGACTGTATCTTCATCAGTCAAARGCATTTGCATTAAGAGGTTTCTCTGTCATTAATGAAAGAAAGATTGGCAAGGACTTACAGCTTCACCTATAACAGTTCAGTCACCTGCAGTGTAAACTACATTATTCCATTCATTCCAGAATTTTAACATTTTTATTTCAATAGAACTATGAAGATTTAGTAGCATCATGATTACAGTAGCTGAGGATTTAGTCCTTAAAAAATATGTTGGAGGAACAAGGGATAGAAGACTGATGTAGTGTGTTGGAAAAGTCAAATTAAAGATTCTTACCTGGTCAAATTCCTTCTTTTGCTTCAGCCTCTCAGCATCGGCCTCAGCAATAATTTTCAGGAGCTTTCTCTCTTCCGCCTCCTGTTTTTCTATAAAGTGTTTGGTCTCTACAGCTTGTTGTTTCATCTTAAGCAGTTCGGCCTGAGGGAGTAAAAGAATATAAGTATCCTGTGCCTAGTAACAATTTCCCATTATATAAACCTGAGATTAAGGGTCAGGATTTAAATATAACCTCATACATTTATTTAGTTCTCTGAGAGATACATATTTTGCTTGTTTCTGAGAACAAATCACTAAGATAAGCAAGCACGAAAACCCATAAAGAAACGTTGTAAATAGTATTTTTATGCTGTTGTGTTATACACAAGAGAAATTGGAAGGATTTTTATCTGTGATGATGGCTCAAGTTGTAATTCAAATGTACTTCGTATAAAAAAAACAAATAAAAATTAAAGAGATCATATTTGCAAAGTTTTTCCACACAGTTGATGACACTCTATCATGAAAAGCTAGTAGAGATGAGTTCAAAGACAGGCTAGGATGTGAGAAAGGTAGCTGCCCTAGCTGGAGAGAATAACAATTTATAATATATAATACTAATTAGCGTCAACTCAGAACAGGCTTCAGACTGGAATACCAGATTGGGGGAGAAGATAGCAACCAGGTATGGAAGAGAAAAATTAAACAGCTTTAGCAATTTTTAGTTTGGAGGGTGGAAGAAGATGACTGGGAAAAAAGGGGCTATGTCTAAGCAAAGGAGAAGTAATACAGTGTAACAGTGTTTGTACTCACACTAAATTAAACCTAGATTGGAATTTGCCCAGTAATTCTAACTTATTGTCATGAACTCTAAAATTCAAGAGATGTTATTTGGAGAAAAATAAGGTCYTTTTGGATTATTAGGGTCTCTAGCATTGCTAGGCAATTAGCTACTGTCAAGATGGAACTAGTCAACATAGATATAAAAACTTTTAACTCTTGAGATAAACAAAAGAAAAACTGCCACAACTCTGACTCTCATAAAGGGTGATGTTCAAGCTGCTTTTTGAGAAAGAGCATCACCCAATGCAGAAAGAATGAGGCTGTGATGAAGGCTGCATCTGCAAAAAACAATGATTCAAGCCAGAAACAGTTCCACTGTCATAATAAAATACCTTGTTCCACTCTTGTTTTCTTTAATAAAACTCTCATTTTCCCATATGTACAACAGTCATATCTCTCTTACTCAGTGTTGGATGTTCATCAGAATCCATCAGCCGAACAAAAATGCAAGCCACTTCATATTGAAATGCAATCAACAGTGTGCAAAAGCTGTCTACAAATGTAAAACTGCTCATGCATTTGGCATTGCTGGATGATTTTTTTTAATATATTAAAATTCTATGTTCTCCTTATGTCACAAAAAATATGAGTCGTAAACAAGATGTGGCATTAGATGTTGGCAGTAAACACCGATATAAACAAATCTCAGTGGAATGCATTAAGTTAATATAAACCTCAACTGTCTTGTACAGTAAAGAATATAAATACTTATAGCTACACAAGGGCCCCACAAACTAACAGGAATCTGAGTGAAATTAGTGATGCTAAAAACTACATATAGTACCAGTCTCTCTGTACATTAGGAAAAGGAAAAGAATATACACACAGTTACTATATAAGCAGAAAAAAAGGGACAGGTCTGAAGCTCCTGTAAATCAGCACAGCTCACTTGAAGTTAGTTCAGAGGGTTTGTAAGAACTGAACATTCAGCAAGACAGAAGAATCCATATGGGATCCATGCCAACGTCTCAGAACAAATTCAAATCAAATAGTTGTTTAGGTTTTGAAGTATTCAGAAAACCAAATGGGTTTTTGTCTTTATTCAAGAGGTAGGAAGTAAAATGCATTAGGTAGGTAAATATAAATAGGTACGTAGGTTAAATAGGTATGTAGGTAAATGTACATGTATGTAGCTAAGTGTAGGTATAACYGGGACTGAATACAGAACATTGAAATAATAACTCAAAGGTTTTACATTCAGATTTCTGGAAAATGCTAAAAAAAAATCTCACATCCATGAACACAAAATATACAGAAAACCTTTGACAGCTGCTGAAACCTGGAGGACCACATTTCTTAGAACTTTCAGATTCATACTTTTCAACATTTGGGTGTTATGCCAAACTAGCCTGATCTGCAAACCTGTATTGTGGTCAAATGAAACCAAAAGATAGCATTGTACTGGTTTTAATGGAGTTTGGATGTTTCACTTACCATGATTACACATTTTTAAGACACTTACACCAGCTAAGCCAAGCATAAACCCAGTGTGTATACAATCTCATTCCTCAGTCCTCTGTGCTTTAGCACGTCCTTTAAACTGATTTCCCAGGAACAGCTTGCTTCCTTCACATCAGTGCAACTGYGACAAATTGAAGCTGGCTTGCTACACAAATAATTGGGTTCTTTGGTGCCTGTGCCAATCAGTTCCCTCTTTGTATTCTCCTCYGCTTTAGTATTCGGCAGAGACACTCAGGTAAAAGACCACAATGCCCTGAAGCTAGTCACTAATGTGATGTCAATCCATGGACATACCTACTAGTGAATAATTGAGTGAGTAAAGCATGTAACAATCATGTGTTTGTCAAAGTGCTGGCAGACAATTCTGAGGTGATGAGACTGAATTGGGGACAAGTTAAGGCAGAAAGCTGCACACAGAAAATGAGACGCTGTTTGACTTCTCCATCACCGATGAAACAACTCTGAGAAAGATCAAGTAGAAGAACCTAAATTTATCACCTTTTTACAAAGCTCTATTGACATCTTGTCATAACTGTACTGTGCTGAGAGGGGCTGAAAACTTGAGGAGTAATTGGAGCATAGCAAAAAATTGACAAAAGAAAACATTGTGGAAAGTGGCTGGGGATTGTTGGGTTTTGAGAGGTTGGTTTGTTTGCTGTTCTTGGGTTTTTTCTACTGCTAAGTGAAGAGAAAAATGAGCTACTATGGACACTCTAACTCCTTAAACCTTTGGAGAGATCAGTAAATTGGGTTAAGATATCAACACAAATCTAATAGCTTATCCAAGGAGAAGCTGAAGCCAGTGCGGAAAAAAAGAAACAGAGTATATACTCAGATTTTCTCTGATTTAAAACAGATTTTTGTTTCTTTATATGATACACATAGTAAAACAGCTTTCTTTCTGTGTACCTACCAGAAGATACTACCTAACTCCCAAGAGATTAATGCTTTCTAGTCACACAGAAATACAGGGTTGTGAAATACAGCATAATGGAGTTAGCACTTAAAAGCACAAGAGAGAAAAGGTTAAAAAGAGGAAAACTGGAATTTTAAAGGGGTATATTAAGAAGTGCTACAATCAGACTACCCCCAAAATCCACATTTCTGCAGGCAAAATGGAACTTTCAGTTCTCCAAAGAAAATTAAAGACTCCAACAGCTAACCCAGGACCTTCCTGACTTTAATTATTGGCAGAGATGAAATTTGTCAGATACATTCAAGATTTGTTTAACTAATATCTCTAAAGGATAGTGCGAGTTTGTGCTTCAATTACAGAATAATTTTATAAATACTACAAAGCAACTGCCACAGACTAAGAATATGATGCAGTCTGTGCAGTCACGTTGCTTCTTTCCCAGAGTCCTGGAAACCATYCTTTGTAAGAAGGTGTATGTGTAAGGGCTCTGACCTTCAATGATTCCTTCTCCCTCTCTGTTCGCTGATGTTCTAGATGTGCTTTCACAAGGGCTGCTTCTTTGGCTGTTATCTCCTCTTTTAGCTGATCCACCTGATGTGTCATAGTTTTCAGCTTTTTCTTCATTTCTGCTATCTCATCCTAATAGCATAGAAAGTGATCACAAAGAGGGATTAAAAAAAAAAAAGAAAAGAAAAGAAAAGAAAAGTAACTTTGGGCTTAGGTTCAGGTTATTTTGACATCAGAAAACATGACCACAGGGCTTGAGAGCAGTTATGCTGTACATACCACAAGACATTACTTTCTAACTCAAAAAGAATAAGATAATTTCATTAATTGATAATTTGCTGTTTATGTTAGCATGACATTGCAGTAAAAAGGCCTTTAAAGGACATATTGACAATAATAATGACCATTAACAAAGAGTATAATAAGACATTTCTTTTAAAGTACCAATCATATAATAAGAACTAGCAGTCAATCCAAATTAATAACAATATTCTGATCCTATTCATCTGTTTTCATGTTTTAGCAGTGTGTTTTTCTAAACATTTATGTACAGCTCTGCACAGATGTTTGGGGAGAAGCTGGTTTCGTGCAAATGAAAGTACCCATGTGCAAGATACCTACCTGTGTGCAAGTGAGTGTAGCAAATTCCTATACTCATTTTGCCATCCTTTACATTCTACCTTGCATTTTAGAGGAAAGAYTGTGTTCAGAAATAGAAAAGTCCCTGACGTGGGAATACTTAGCACATACTTCAGGCTTAAACCATAGAGCAATAGGCCAGATAACACTGCAGGTCACTGAGACTATTTCTACTCAGAGCACAAAGGTGCCTGCCAGCATAACGCTAAAACTTTTTCGACTGATTCCAGTGATTATATGGATTGTGACATGAAATGGAAGCTAACAAATTCAATGCACAAACAGACAGCTCTTAAAGATCTAGCAGAAGCAGCTTTCAAAACTACTACTCCTCTGCCAGAGGCCACTACCTCACAGAGAAGACATCATAACCATTTGTGTGAATACATTATTCTTCAGTACAAAATCAGGTTAGCTTAAATCCCTTTCAGCACTGTCCATCACAAATTCGGATTTACTCGATAAGCGAGCAACRTTTTCTTGCATGAAATACTTAACAAAATTAAAATCATGAGTTATGGTACTCTCCACAAATAGTACTGAGAAACTAACACTGCGCTACTGWTTGGTAGCGGATAGCTTAATATCCCTCAAAAACAAAATCTGTGGATTCCACACTTATTTGGCCCAAATACAGTCAATTAAATGAACCAGAAATGTATGTAACAAATATACTGCTAGGCCCATCTGTTTGCATGTTCAATCACTCCTGTAAGTGTAAAGGTCATATTGAAAGCAATCTTTGTTGGACAGCCTATAAACCTATCCAATACTATGAAAGGACAAAAAGATATTTAAAATCTAGCGCCCAGATACATACTCAAATACAGTCCTATTTCTGTATTCATTGAAGAATAAGAAGAACACACAATTTTTTCAAATAGGTTTCCTAATCAACTTGCTTAAACAAATAAGCTCCTAATGCCAAAAGAAACCCAAAGGATGAAAGCGTCAGGTTTAAGGTCTGCCAACATGTCTTTTTCTTGAAATTTTACAGAGCTGAAGATTATGGTGGCCTGGGGCCACTAGCAATATAGGCAGGGCAACAGGAGCCTTTTCATATTAAGTGATCCTGTACTACCTATATTTTGCTTTATCTGAACAAGCTTGTGCAAATTTGTTTTACTTCACAAAAGAAAAAAATAATTTAGCATAGTTTTTAACACAACCTCCCATTCTTTTTTTTTTTCTTTCATGTCTGGCTGGCATGTTACTGAACTATGAATGGCCATTTTTTCATTGCTATATATAATGTGGTGTAAGCATAGCCCAAAAGATCTTTTGGACCCAGCTATCTTCTCACACAGGGTTTTCTACAAAGCTTTCATTATAAATCAAGTACTATTAAAGTCAAAATAACAGCTTCTAATGACTGAAATCATGAACAAGTTCCTGTAAGCACTATGTATATACACAAAACATGCAAAGCCTTATAAGTTACAAAATGAGCTAAAGAGTTCATTGCTTCATTTTTCAACTCAGCACATACCTGCCACTTCTTCATAAATAAACAAAGTTTTGCAGTACGTTAAAAATTTTTAAATCAGTTTTGCAGTTATTCAGCCTTATTTTAGCTGAGAGATTGTTTGGGAACAGTGAGAACCCTAATAAAACTTCCACTGACAAGAGGTAGTAAGAGTCATTCCACATAAATGGCATATGCATTCTTTCCTAATCAAATCAAGCAGTGAGTAGGACAGGAACTCAGACTGTTCATTCCTATCTGCTTCTCAAGCAAAACACCTCCATTCTGCTGCCTTTTCAAACTAAGTATAAATTTGAAAACTGCTGTACACATTTACATTATAAAYCCTTATTCTCAAATAACCCAAGGCTATAAATCAGAGCTATCCAAAGTCCCAGTCCCTGTCAATTACAATGGAATTCATGTAATGTTTTAGCTTTTTACATCAGAATAACAGAGTGTATTCTTAAGTGATTTTATCCTCTTCCTCTAGTATTGTTATTGAGATCCCTAAGGAAAAAATAATAGAGAGAATCATTATCTGAAGAAAATGACAATCCCTGAAAGGAATGAGCTGGAGGGAAGCATTTAGTTCTGTCAGAAAATTCTACTTCAGCCCAGAAAGTTTTCCCTCTGCTTTCTAACTCATGACTCACAGTAATGTGCATAKGCATATAGGGCTAAGGAGGCAATCCCATACACACAGACTAATCCTAAAGGGACAGAGTAGAGTCAGGAGGGAAAAGAAGAAGTTTCTTCTCTGATAGAGCATTATGAATCCATAGCTCCAGYGTATCATGATCCTTATGCCTGGTTTGTAGAAGGCATATTGCCACATGATGGTTGTGAATTCCAGTTTCCAGTCCAAAGAGACACTGTCCAGGCAAATTGTCAGGGATCTAAAACATTAATTCCCCCAAAGCACACAGGAATGCAGAAGATGATTCTGCACTTTACCTAGTGAGTTTTTCTTTCAATAAATTTAGATTAGATTAAAAAGAAAACAATAACAGTGAAAGAATTGCAAGGAAAAAAAGCTTTCTTCTACCTTAGCTTCGATAAGATTTTTACTGTACAGATTCCTCTCTGTTCTCACAGCTTCACACCGGTTTTGTTGCTGTTTTAATTTAATCTCAGATTCTTCTATTTTCTTCTCATAGTCACAGATCTGCATTTCCCGCACTTCAAYATCTTTCAGGTGCTGGAGGACCTGGAGTGAAAAGAAGGAAATGAACAYGATTAAATCATCATCACAATATTATTAGGATGAGATTGAGTTTGTGATTTTTATATAAGGCGACTTCAAATCCCTGTGATCAAAAGTTGTAGCTATAGCTAAAATCACTACAGTCCTAGTACAAGTTTAACCTTTCTGGATAGCTTATTTGGGGGAAGACTTTATCGCAACCGAAGGTTTTATTCAAGAATAAAATTTATAGATGTGCAGAGTTAATTTAAAAATAAGCCATGAAAATACAGCAAGTAAGCAGATTCAAAAAAGTCAGTGTAAACAGCATTCATCAGGAAAAGCTTTAAGTCACTTACAAAGCAAAGTCAGATTCTGTATGTTGTTTTGGATATCAACTGCATGACTGAAAGGATAAAAATGCATATAATTTTCCAAGAAGTCCTGCATGTATTCCTCCCATGGAAAGTGCAGTTAAATGCTAACAACTCAACTAACACCTGGTCACAAACTGCTGATGATCACAAACAGTTGATACATAATTAAAATAAGAGATTCAGTTAATTAAACTTATACTTGATCTAAATAATTAGGAAATCACCATTAATGGCTTCCATGAAGGGCTGGAAGCAATGAAGTGAGATGAGTTAAAAAGAATGTTGGAGAATAGACTGTAGAGAGAAGATGCATTGTCAAAAAATGAAAGTAGAAAATCTCATAGATGCCTTTATTAAAAAGTTACCATTACCACCATAAGAATAAGAATTACTATATTAAAGGAGTGAAAAAAACAAATAATTGCCAATCATTATGATGGGCTTCTTAATATGCTTTTTTTTTAAAGTAATATCTTTCACCCTGCTGTATAAAGTTGTTAACCAAGGAGCAAAAAYAAGCAGTATTCAACTGGAATTCAACATTACAAAGAAAGAAAATAATTTAAAAAAATATATATGAAGCACATCTGTCAGGGGCATCATTTTTCAGGTTCACTGTATGAGAGAGAAAGCAAGCCATCCTTAAAGCCAGCAAAAAGATCAAAGTGTTAAAAAAAAAAAAAAAAAAAAAAAGCTGATGAATCACATGGACAAAATGTGGGAGAGAGAACCTCTCTGAAGGTAACAGTTTGTCTTGAGATTTATACCCATATGTCAAAGCAAAAGAATATAGTAGTGTTTACATCAGATAGTCAATAACTGCAAAGTTTGCAGTTGGCAAAGTTGTTCTTTGCTCTAAGCAGTACAGTAAAGTCTTGAGAGGTCTAGCTACGGGGCAGGAGCTTAATTAATTGATTATTCTATCAGGTACCTCCAAATACTTGGAAGACAGGCGACAGCTAAATACAGAAAGTTTTATTAAAGCAGCAGGAATACAATTCCAGCACATTTGTAGCTGACTGCAGAGGATCCCAGGAAMTGCTTACAGTGCAATACAAAAACACAATCCCAGTTTATAACCTATTCCCGCCTTTCTTTTTCTGTTAAAACAAGCTGCCAGTAGTAACAGCAGAGAGAAGAAATCGATAAGGCATGTTTTCAATCTGCACTATGATGATCATATAAGCTGGAGCAAGATTTGAAAGTAGGTCACTGCATTTGTATCTCTTTAACTTGGATTTGGTGCAATATAAGTGCAATAAGCTTATGGACCAGGTTTTCCAAGTTGGTGCTCATACACTGGATGCTGACTCTGCTTTTTCAGAAGTGATTTAACTCAAATAATTCTCCTTTATAAATACAGAAAAGATGCATGCAATGTTTCCCTACACAGCAGTCCTGTGGGACGCTGAGCATCCCCTATTCTGATTGAGTTGATGGCACACTGTACCTCTCAGATATGGTAGTGAGTTGCCAAAGTTCAGCAGAAAATATAAGATATTCAGTTCTCTTCTGTAGCCTCATATTTTTCGTCCGTGTGCTTAACCACATTCTACTGTTTGTTACCTAGTTAGCGCAGTGAATCTAGCCAAGAACTCAGTAACAGTACTGTACTTATTTGCTTACCTTTATTTAACCATTCTGGAAAGTCTTGCCCATTGTCTTAATGGTATGCCTGTTGAGCATTAGGTTTTTCCAGAAATGATGCATATTAAAAAAAAGAAATTTGTTCATGAATTTTCCTGGACATGTCGTTAAATTTAAAATGTCTTTTTTTGAAAAGCAATGTTTCTGAGACTGTTTTTGCACCTTCTCATAAGGCACGGTCAGGGAACGCTTCAGGTGAGACTGAAGTGCATGCTTGACTGTTTGTTTTCCAACAGCCTAAACCTGCCACAGAAAATTAAGATTTCATAATCTAAGAATTCCAAGTGAAAAAAGGAGTATTTTACTAACACTTGTAGATGAGTAATATATGCCACACAAGCAGGAGTGAATAGGCAGATTTTGCTCTCATTTGTGCTGATTAATCTCAAAGTAACACTACCGAACAAGAACACTGACTTAAAAATGGTACAAGTGAGCAGTCAATCAATCAGGCCAATAACTGGAACGGTAAGTCTAGCATGACTTCTCACCATTCAAATCCTTTACCACTGTGGATATAACTTTGCTGACCCTATTTATCAGTTACTCAGGAATAAATGAAGGTTTTTGAAAGAGGTATTCTGCAGCTTTATAGATTCAATCATGCCTTAAATAAACAGCTTTCAGAGCCAGCATGGCCTCATCTGCCTTGTTAGAGTCCCCAAAAGTCCTTCAACATATATGGATTTCGTTCTTTACCAGCAATTTCACAATTTAGAAGGTGCACACTGAGCTCCTTTGGAGGCTGCTTATTTCTCCTAGGTGGTAAAAGGTGATGGAAGAGCCTTGACTGCTTCTATAATCACTGTCCATCAGTAGCCCACTCTTCACCAGTTGTCAAATGGTTCCTGTATTATGTAAGCTTTGCACAGTTTGTCAAGTTACACAGCTGAAGGGATCAAACAGTGAACCTAAGTATCATTTCATGGATATAGTAATTCTGATTCTCTCGCCTYTTTTTACCCCTTTTCCCCTGTTTTATTCTTCTAAACAATGAGTAATTTCATATTGAAAAACTCTGCAGAAACAAGATTATTGTTTCACATGCTCCCTGCTCAGTATTACTCCTTCTGCTCTTCACCTACAAGTTGAATCAGGATTTGCCCCTTTAGTGAACTGCAGAAGCATGAAACTCCTTTGAAAATTTGAAATCTCAAAGCAAGCATCATTCTACAAACAGCTCAAGTGTCACAGCCTATTTACTGAGGCTCTGCCTTGTATAATTGTCAGAAAAATTGCACCAAAGTGGCAGAACACAAAAAAAGAAAAAGAAAACAAGCAAACATGTGTCATTTTCGCCCTCAAAATATTGTGAGCAACTCTAATCAGAACTGAAAGCAATAGCCTTGCAATTCTGAGTGTTATGAATTACTGCCCAGCTCTAGTTTACRGAGATCTTAACTCATATCTATATTATTAGATGCAGTATGAGGGAAAGATGCAAAATATGACTTTGCAACAAAGACAAATCTCACTTTCATGGAATATTATTCCAAGGAAATGACACAAAGTAACCCAGAAAAGGCAGCGTGTATCATTCAAAAACAATTTAAAAGCCCCTGGTCACACTAAGTTGCAAAAGGTAATTATAAAGAAAGAAGACTGCAAATAACTTGCGAGCTGAAACAGCCTGAAAGCTAATCCTAGTAAATCAATGAATTTCTTGGAGGGCCCTTCAATACGATCTTSAGCAATTAATGGAATATGTTACAATCATACTCTTGAGCATACCTTCAGGAATAAAGTTTTACATAATAACGGGCAGCGGGCAACACAAACCTTATGCARGTTCATCTGTTTTTCTGCAGATGAAAACCTCTGTTTTGCTGACTAAACTGAATATGTTCAGAGGTAGCTGATGTTTTACCCATATTGGAATTAGTCCTTCAAAATGCTTAGTCACTTATGAAGATGCTGAGCACTGAGAGCTCCCAATGGCTTCAAGGGAATTTGAGGACACCAGCACCATGCAAGATAAGGCCCTTTGCAGATGAAACAGAAAAATCAAAGAGTAAGTTCTAACTGTATACAAGAGGTTTGTGGGACTCAGCCATATGAAGGCAGAGGCCTTGGTTTAAACACTGACCCTAGTTTCATTTCCCAAATGACAGGTGAATAAGATAAACATGTGGCCATACTCAAGCCTCTCACAGAACATACACCCATCAGTGAGGTCCCCCAGAGAGACCTGAAACACAGTACAGGGCACTACGCACTGAGAATTGGAAATCTTTGTAATTTGTCTGAAGACAACTGATACAAGCTCCCCCTTGCTGGCATGCAAGGAAACTAACATATGATTTTTACACCCGTGAGAGTAAGAGAGGCAAGAACTACTTGCACAAAAAACTGTTCCTACCTTCTGTTTGAGTTCGCCYGCTTCATTGATGTAACAGTCTCTCTCCTTCTCCAACTGGTAGATAATCTTCCTTTGTTTCTGAGCTTCATTCTTATAATTCTGGATTTCTTCTTCCAAGTTCCTTTTKGACTGTTCATGGAGCTTCACCAAATTCATCTGCTTTTGAGTGGCACCAGTAGCCTTGACTAAGTTCTGCAGAGGAGACCACAAAATACTGACTCCCAAGCTGCAAAAGCAACAGTGCCACTACTATGGCAAAAAAGATACTGTCTAGGAATTCCCACTGTTATAATCCCTTACCTAATTTGCTCAGYTGAAATACTTGGGCCTCAAATATGATAAAAACTTTTAACTGAACTGCTATTGGCAGTGCTGCTTGTGATTTGAAGCTAAAAAACTACTGTCTGCTTTACAGAAAAATAGATAGGATTGTTAACAAGAGGATATAATGATGGATTGGACAAACCTTGTCAGCTTCAAGGCATTTAGACTGTAAAACATGCCAATAGCCAGTAAAATAACAAATGAGCTCAAATATTCATCCTTCGTATTTCCTAAATAGTGGGTTCAGACTGTAAATTAAGTAAATTTTGCTTAGAAGATGTGCATAGGGATTAAAGAGAGAACACTGAGATAATGTCTTTACAAAAATCAGTCTTCTGGTCCCTCTTTAAAATTTATTTCCAAACTACACATTAGTTATTTTCTCTCTCCAAAATCTGAGTCCCTGCTAGAGTCAAGGTGCAGGACAATGAACCTGTACTAAATGGTGCAACTCAGAAATCATCTTTTAGCACTAGATTTATCAGATTTCCACTTTAGGAGTGCCCACAAACATGAGACACTATTACATAACACTAGAACCTTGACTGATCAAAAATGATCAGTATGAGAAAAGGACTTAAAAGGAAGGGTTAGAATTAACACAGCCTGACAAGCAGGTATCTGATGTACCAGCATTTTGGGTTTTTACTAGCACCATCTCAATTTGCCTAAGTTAATATTAAACTTCACACGCTACAGTGAATAAAAGCAGAGAAGTAATCAACTCAGCATATCAGATGACAGATTCACAATAAAGGTGAATAGATGTATCACTTTTGAACTCCCTGGTATGTTAAAACTTCGAAATCTCTTTTGTGCTTATGAGTACTGATACCATTTCAATGCACAGAAAAAAAGGAGTATAAGCATCCAGTTAAGGAAATCCACGTCTGACTCAGAATGTTATTTAATCTACCACACAAGTGTTTCTCTGTGAGGGTTTAAACAACAGACATTTCATTCTCAAGGCAAGAGATCTACTTACCAGTATTACTAAAGTAAGCTCACCTTGTTTAATATGTCCCTTTCCCTCACAAGCTCATCTATAGCTTTCTTGTCAATCTCTGCCTGCTTTTTAGCAGCCTCCAATTCTAGGGACAAGAAAGAAAGAATATCAGTCCTGGGTTCAAACTGGTAAAAATACAGAAACGCCTAGTGGACATTTTAAAAAACCTTAATGATAAATGACCAGTTCAATTAGCTCTGATAAAGTTTCGCAGACTCAGGTATCAGCTAATGATGTTAAAGCTTATTTGGATATTTAGAACTCAGGTACAGTGATTAATGATATGAGGACACATTATATTTGTTGTTCAAACACAGATACTACAAAGAAGTTGGATTTTCCGAAATCATGGAGCACATTGAAAGTCAGAACCTTTCAAGAAACTTCAAAACAAGCATCCAAAAGTTGAGGCACTTTCAGAAATAGAGGCTCTCAGAGTTATTCTGAACTCTCTATGTCAAATCCGGTTCTCCTSTGAAACAGTGTGATTCCATTGGGTTCAGTGGAATTAAAACTACTTAACACAGGTCATGATTAACACTGTGTATATACTATTAAAATGTTATTAAAAACTGAAGAGAAATATGACTTCATTACATTGTAAAATTAATTAAAACCTGCTGCACTAACACTGCAGTTCATGAAAGGCAATGCACTGGAACGCTAAAAAATGAAGGTAGGTTGAGGGCAACTCTCTATGTGACACGGTACAAATTGGCACATCTCAACACTCAGTTATGTCGATCGTATTTTCACCGCATATATGCTGCACTGCAAAAATCCTCTAACCTTAAAAGCTTTGTGTAAGGCTACTCTACACTCCAACTGTCATTAATATAGTCCCATTCTAGGCACTAAAGGGGAGTGATCTTAAGAGGAAGATGCACTTTGAATGAACAAATTAAGGATAGAAGATAGATCCATTCATCACTTAGACAACTACCTCTCTCTAGTCCAGACATTTGGTTTTTCAGGGTGTCTCTCTCATATTCTGCATCGACTTTCTGTTCCTCTGCAACACGCAGCTTAATCTGGAGAACATCTCGCACTTTGTTCAGCTTTGAAATTTCATGACGCATCTGATTCACTTCATCATCTCTGACCTATAGAACAGCAAAAAGGAAGAGAGAAGGAATCTACAGAAAGAAAATGCCTCTGTACTGAGTATACAGTTATTCTGTGCAATTCAGTGCCCCAGGAAAAAAGGCAAAAGTGCTGTCAGTGGCCTGAGAGGAGATGATTAGATAACTGAACCCTATTAAAAATAATTTAAATAAAGACAGCTAGGGCAAGGAAAATGATAATCAAATCTTATGCCTCAGGGCCTACAATGATCAATAAAGAATCCTCAACTGCAAGCCATAAGCAACACTACAAAATTCATCCTGTAGATTACATATAGTCAGCTTTGCTTTCCTAACAAGTGACAGTGACTGTGATGAGTAAGGTATCTGTAGTGTGAWGCGATGCCATAACTCCCGTGTCCCTAATAGCAAGTATCTGTTATCCCCAAACCTGTTATAACCTGTGGCTTTAAAGCAAAAGCTAAATGTAGCATTCATCTAATTTGCTATGTAATCAGAGGAGAAAATAATCAAAACACTGCATGAAAATGCAGGAACTAGTTACCAGGAACTGGAACCAAGAATCATAACAAAAATATATCCTGTGCCTTTCAGGAGGTAAACATAACTTCCTCATATGATTTCAGTGCCACTGTTAGGTTTTACAGCCATCACAGACTACAGCATACCATTTACAGCCTCAGACACTGATTCTGTAAGATGGAGAATCCTTCCGAGTATGTCCTGGGAGGACATGCAAGTATGTCCTGGGAGGATACGRATCTCCACAATTTTTACTGACTACAATAACCTTTAAGAGATTCATGAATACTTTGACAGTTTGGGTTGCCCAGCATCACCAGAGTTGCCCAGCAGACTGCAGGATCTAACTGCAAGCAGAGGGCCTCTCATGACTGGCGTTCCTAGAAACTTTGGCAATTGGCATAAATAATAACCGGGCAACATCTTCTAATCTTTTCCTCCAGAAGTTCACATACATGACTCTATAAATTCCATCAAGTTTTTCTGAAGTTAAGATTAGATTATAGAACTAAAATCCTCCTTTTAAAACACTAGAGCCTCCTACTTAGAGCTCAGTTGGACATTTTGTAAAGTTTTAAGCAATGATGATATTGCTAGAAAGATAAAGCCAGATGACCTGGAGAACACGGTAATTAGTTTCTTAAATAGGTAATRAAGATGTCCTCCGATCTGCCCAACAAAACATAACTGAAAACAAACTCCTAACATACAACCCATTTAGGATCCAAATGAAGATCTTCTGTGTCACATTAGTTCTGAATTGAGCTTTTAATCTGTCAGTAGTAAGTTCTTATCATTCTGACTAATAGTGCCTACTCAAAAAAGCTCTCTGTTGGCAAACAACCTTTTTATTTAAGTGTATGGTTATACTTAACTAAAGCTTGATAAGATAATGGTTTTCTACTTTATTTTCTAACACACTTAGCGCTGCAACTGCAAAATGCAAGATATGGTAGCCATAAAGTAATAACAACTAACATTTAGACATTACCCTTTATTCACAAATGCTCTCAAACTACCCCAAAAATTATATGAAGGAATCATTTAATCCTCCCCCAGTTGAAATTCAGCTACCTCTGAAGTAGTACAAAACAACTATTTAACAACATAAAGTCAGTCAAGAAAACAATYTAGATCAGAATGTAAACACCAGCTTATTTATTTATTTATGTTTAACTTCTTTAGCAGATCCTGTTGGGGGAAAACAGTAGCATAGGAAGCAACTCCCTTTAGTGGGAGATAGCCAGGATACCATTCTTACARTGTATTACTATTTATTAATACGTTCTGGCAACATTTAAGTTTTGTCAATCATTATAAGAAAGTCATTGCTCTTATCTGAAGATCATGCAATTCAAAAAAAGACCTTGTGCTGGTCAAAAGTACCATGGGTCTTCTACAACCACAGCCTGGTGGGTGCTTTGGCTCATGTGCTAAGCACAATTCCTCCAGCAGCATGAGTGCTCTCCTTTCGGGTGATACRCTTGGAGCCTACACTATGGTACTCACACAGAGAGAATGGCACCAAATGAGAGTCAGATCTATTTCTATAATCCTCAGATTTCCCTATAAGTACCAATTGGGAACTATCAGCACAAGAACTGAGACTAGCCTTGTCCCAAGTGGTATGACTGCAGTCAGAGATAAGGCTGATAAAATACATATATCTTCTGGTACTTACTTTCAGTTCCGCTGTCTTTTGCTGGACATCCTGCATCACTTCTTCAAACATGATATTGTGCTGCTCACTCTCTTGCATGAGCTTAGTATTTCTAATCTGAAATTGCTCAAGTTCCTTGCCAGCTCTTTCGTTCAAGATCTGTTGGATTAAAGAACAATCCTATTAATTCTTTCTAATCTGATTACAACATCTACATATACATGAAGGCAGAACTTTCTGTCTCCCGAGGAGATAAAAGCTGCTGCAGATTGTTGTCTGGTTAAAAACCCCTCATTATTGCTGATGAAATTACTAATGTGAAATATGATAAATGTTTGTATTGGCTAGGGAAAAAGATAATTTCTAATGAATAACACAGACGATGTCATTTCTTTCTGGGAGCTTTGTAGGTCTCCCTCACAGGTGGTAGATAAATATTTTAATTCCTGTTTGGCATTTGGCAGGCATCACATAACACGACAACGTGCTGTATGTAATCACTACAAATGAATATGAGATTCAAATGACTTCAATCAGCAGAGGGCAGGGAAGCTCTTTATCTGAGCAAGCAAATCCTACATTAACATGCCTGTAACATTTCTCRGAGCACATGGTTTGCTGAGACCAAGACACAACCATTTTCCTCTCTAATTTGTCTTCAGTCAAAAGCCCAGAACAGCAATTTCATAGTTTATGTAGAGAACATGTATTTCAATCTTGGAACTGCCAGTCTTTTCTTTTGCTTGATGGGACTTTCCCTAACAGATATTACACCATAAATGAGGAAAGAATGATCATCATATTTTTGAGTTTAAGCATCCATGTGTGACAGACTGATAAAGTCAGTATGTACCCTACTCTTAAAAAAAAAAAAAAAAGGAAGTGAGAACTCCCTTTTCTAAATGTATATAGAGAGCAAAGACTACATAAAAAGTGAGAATATTGTTTTTCGTATCACAAATGTCAGGATTACACTGTGTTTCAGGGGGTTCTTTCTTGAGCGGTGGGCATGGGTGCAATGAAGCATATAGTCACTGTATCAAACCATCTACTGTGCAAGCAAGGATACTTTATTATAAATTTGAGCAGTACAAAGGCAGGCATCATAGCCAGCTACAAGTTAGCTGATAAAAAATAACCTTATTAGGTTGCAATAGCTCAGTCGCCTTCTCTTGCACATGTACAACCTGAGTCTTGCCTGTGCTTTGGAGAGCCTTCCTGCAGCACACAATGCAGGGCCTCCACAGCCAATTCAGGAGCCAGCAGGGGCAATGAAGGTACCGCAAGCACCCTGCCAATTAGCCTAGGCACTGCACATCACATGAACTACTAGTGTCCAGGATAGGTTGAATATCCCTAAAATCTGCATTTAGAAAGCTKAAAAGGGACTTTAGAAAGGGGGAGGAGGAAGAACGGAATGCAACCAGGAATTGTAGATATCCCACTTAAAAACAACATGATTATGTCAGCAGATCATGGAGCTCTGCCCTCAAAAGCTGCATCCAATTCAGTCATATTCAGAAAAAYGATCAACCTTCTCTTTATCTCTTTATGTGAAGTATTTTACCAAGACTCCAYGGTGACATAACAAAAGAACTATCACAGGCCTCTCCCCACCCCAATTCAGGGACCTGAAGGAAAAAACAACCATAAATTTACAAGATGCACACAGCTCCGGAGGAAGTTTGCCTCGAGGTAGGACTGTTTTACAGTGATGAGATCTGTTCTGCCATTTACTGAAATTGCTTCTCGGAGAGTTTCTCAGAGTCAGGGGAAATACACTGAAAACCTGAAAATTCAGACTCTTGCAGAACACTGTGTTAGGACATTTTCAGATAAAGTGTTCGGAAGCAAAAGGAAGGAAATCAATCAAAAAAGTGTACTAAGAAAATTCTTTGCCCTTTGACAGGAACTATTCCACAAGCTCAAGAGGCAGGTAAAAGTTATTGTGACAGAGAAGAAAGTAATCAGAGATAAAATGACTTTACCACAGGTACTACAGTCAGTCAGTGGAAAACTGGGAATATATGCCAGAAACTCCACTTGGCAATTTCCTGCTACTATCGTTAGATCATCCATGCTCTTCRTGGATTTTGTCCTATTTGTGGTGGTCTTTTCAATATGATCTCCAATAATGTCATCATGATCCAAGCAGAACACTACTGATTTCTATGAGGAATTCTAGCTGAAGTCTGACAGCAAGCTTTAAATATTTATTTATTAATTAAAAAATGTATATTAAGATTAATTATTTATCAAAATGTATTGACTTTAAAATAATCTCCCTCACTCTCTCACCATGAAAAAGTCAGTTTTCTTTTTATTTTGAAATTTGACCCTAATCTTAGACCTGGTGAATACAGGCTGCCACATACCCTACCTTCTGCTCTTTTAGATGCTGTTCTACTTTTAGTTGCTCCTCTTTGTTTTTCTGCATATGTTGCTGTAAAGTTTTAATCTCAGCTTGTTTGTTATCTATTTCAGATAGAAGATTTTTCAGCTCCTTCTCCATTTTTTCCTTCTTTCGAGCCTCTCGAGTTGCCTCATTCTGACGTAACTGGATTTCTTGCTGAAGCTGTAATAACAGACAAAATAGTTAAAGTTCTGTTGCTTTTTATTCAGGAAAACAAGGCCTCTGACGTCACCTTTTACTATGTTAAATTTTGAAAACAATAGCTTCTCTATTGCTGTATCCATTGCTAGATGGCATATGTAAGATTTCCTCAGATTTAAATATGTTCTCCAGTGATTGAACTAAAAAAACTACATAAGAGAGTTTATCTATTGATGACAATAGCTTTTTAAGCATTAGTCAGTCCATCCAAGAAGAAGAGTCTGACAGAGTTCAGATGTAAAAACATTCCTCTGGAGATACAGTAGCACAAATGGATTTTCAGTTTTAAGTTACTTGTACAGTTGTTTTTTCTGAATACAGAGTTAAAACTAACTTGGCGTTCATTTTGTACTTTAAGTATTTTTATTTTGATTTTTCTATCTTACCAGCAGAAACACTTAGCACACCGATTGTAAAGGAAAGGAAGAAACATCAGAGCAATGTTCATTTTCACAACCGCTCTCAGTCTTTCTGCTCTCAAAGTTCCGCAGGAACTTTGAAAGAGTAGATTTCTGTCATACATAATAGACTGTCTTGTGACTTCTGTTCTCTCTCTCCCCAAAAATGTGATGGAGCAGAATCAGCAGAGAAGAGCCACAGGGGGTTTGATCCACATGGAAATGTTGAGTGCATCCAGGGACAAGCAACTGAAAAATGCTACTTGCTGCGCTAAGCCTGAACTAAAAATTCCTTTCGCTCTGAGATCCACAAGTGAAAAGTTCCCAGAACTGACAGAGTCTTAAGTAGGATTTTCAAAAAGACATAAACAATCCTAAATAAATAATTCTGAAGGAAAATAATTTCATATTGAGAGAACAGGAGGTTCCACATATTGTAACATTCCTGTAAGGTTAATGGCTGAGGAAGTAAATGTCAGAAGATTTTAAGTTGGTAAGATTCAGTAAGTTCTGATGAGAGTTTCACTCTGCCCTCTTTTCTGCAATGCTTCACAATGCTGTCAGAAAAGCAAAGATTTATATTCTTTTCTATCACATTCCCAACTATCTGTTTTAGAAACAGAAATTAGTATTGTCTAYGGAACCTGCACTGACCATTACTCTCCTATCTGTGATCAATAAAAAAAGTAAGCCAAATGCTGTTTCCAGCTCTCTTTTCTTGCTRTTATTTGGCCATATCAGAGTTTTCTATCCCATTTTCCACTCTTTTGCACTTTCTCTCCATTTAGTGAGTACCCTACTGATTCTTGGCCTTCTGTTTCTCTAGGTTTAAATGAATGTATACATACCACTAAGCAAAGAAGAGCCTTCTATTCAGATGGTCAGAAAAACAGAGAAACAAACTGAAAGAGCAGATAAAAAGAGCAAGGCTGAGATGGAATACAGCTGCTCTCTACAAACACTAGGGTGAAGAAAAATTACTTGAGCTAAAGAACAGCACGTTTAAATTAGTGTGACAAAGAAAGTAGGAGGTCTCTAACCATCAGAAAAGTGGGGTTCTGGAAAAGCCTCAGAAAAGCAGTCGGGGAGCAAACATTACAATTAGTTTTTAAGTCAGAATTTGATATCTTCTTAAAAATGATGATATGACATCATACAAAAACAGCATCAAAAGCAGGGGCTTTATGATAACTGTTCCAGGTCTATGTGCTAAGTAGTTGTCTGGAGGAATGAGGATTTACAATGCAGAAGAAAAACATCTTCAGTATGAAAGAGAACTATGATTTAGGCAGAAGAACTGTGGCACCACTCAGGGTACTGAGAAGCCAGTAAATGACAATATGCTTTGCAAAGGACATAGCCTAGAAATAGAGCAAAACAGAAAACCCATTCATAACAGACTCCCTGCTGAGAACTCTTGGAAAGGTCTGAGATGTGAAATAACAGGGAGTAAGTAGTACAGGAGAGTAGTGAGGTAGTAGTCAAAGGAGATTAATTGCAAAGGTGGAGAATGGTTCGGGACAAAGTCTAAAATCGCCACCAGGTGACCTGCACTGACCTGCATTATGGATTGATCTGCCTCAGTTTTTGCTCTCTCTATATCCTGTTGCTGCTCTGTAGCTTGAGTTAGACTTTCACGTAACTTCACAACCTCTGACAAGAGTTGAYCTCGCTCCTTTGTTATGTCTTCTTTAAATTTGAGCAAATCCCGGACACTAGAAGAAAAGAAATAATAGCTGAGCCGTGTCACGGACACTTTGTTCTTCCACCAATACGAAGATCTTCCRTGAAAAATAGGAGCTTAAAGGTGTTCTGTTCCATTTTAAACTCCTCTTCGATTAGGCCTTCACTAGTCAATCAAATTATGTGCTCCAGCTACTGTAATCATTAAAGAGTCACCATCAAAACAGTTTTAAAACCTAACCAAGTCCAATAAATAACAAATAAATTTCTTGTTATTTGCCATCCTCCTGAGTCTGAAGAGTCTTTTACTTTCCCAAAATGGTAACAGGGAACAAAACTCCAGGCCCACTGCAGAATTAGTCAGCAACYAAAAGCTTGTTACATTATTGCAAACAACCTCTCTGCAACTTACCTAACTGAGCATCTAACTGAATGTCTTGCCATCATCTAATGTAAGAATAAAATAGACTCCATGTTTCTACACATTTATACTTTGAAAGAAAGTCCAAGCAGTGCAGTGTGGGTTCAAGTTCCACCTTAAAACGCATGGTTATTATTCTGAATGACTTGGAAATGCCATATAGGACTGAAAGCCTACAAAAGAACTGCTGAGTCCCATTGCCTTATCACTCAATAGAGTATTTAAATATTGAACTGGACAGCAACACAAAAGGAACTTGCAAAAGAAATCCTGCTCAGACAGGTCTCTGCAGCCTGCTAGGCAGCTGGCAACTGCAGGAGTGATGCCTTGACAAAGTCATAGCTCCGGACTCCTCCAGGAGAATCAAAAAGCAGCCACAGACAGCTGCCTCTAGGGAGAGAGGGAGAGTTTTACTAGAAGCAGGCTGGTCAGCCAAACCTGTAGGTTCGGAGAAATCTGTTACGTAGGACCAAAACAGCTCAGAGCCAAAAGGTGGAGGAGTGGATTTCTCAGGCATTTAGATGGTTTATGTGCTAGGTCTTGGAGGGGAAAAGTTAGAATGTACTGAAGGCCAAAATTGTAAACCCAGCTCTCATTTATGCAGCCTGGTTACACAGTGTGTGGGGAGATGAGTAGGCCCCATGCACCAGCAGAGATCCTGCATGCCTAACATAAATGCCTTACGCAGCGTGAACGTTTYGAGCCAGAACAAGCTGGGCTAACTGCCAGCAATCTGGACAGAAAACACACAGGTCTTAGGGGCCAATATACTTAATCTCACCTTCGAGCTTGCGCTTAATCTTGTAGCCTAAGCACAGCTAGAGGACCTGATCCCACAAACATTAGATTTTGGGGAGTATTTAAAATCTCTAGGATCTCTGGATCATTATTTTTACACCATAGCAACTAGAGGCTTCATCTAAGAATACRGTCTCTCTTTGCTCGTGACTGTAGAAGTATTCAATAAAAAAAGCAACCATATGTTAAAAATCTATAAATATAGAAGACAAAGAAGAATACAGAAAGCGATGATGCTTTACAACAAAGCTGGGAGCAGAAAAGATGTCAAGTCTCCCGCTTCTTGTCTTATCTACTTGACCCTGTTGCCATCACATGCAAAAATGTTCACAAGATCCTATTCTCAAAGACATTGKGTGTTGAAATGCCAGTTAGATAAAACAGTACAACAGATACTGAAGAAATGCATAATATTGATTTTTTCTTTGATCTCTCAGTTTAATCCAGTGCTGAATGAACTGTCTCTGAGCCTGATTCTCTACTTGGTCATTGCATTAACACATACACCAATAAATGTGCACTCATGAGAAAAGTAAGATGGAGTAAAGACCTCTCTGATTTCCACTGTCTTTGTAATGTGTAAGTAGCTAAGCAAGGTRCAGGATGACAGAAAATCAGGTCAGGCTTTCCTCCTTCCTGGGGAAAACTTACTTGTACTCCTGACCTAGGGATAGTTCAGATCCTTGCTCCACTAATTTAGTTAGGCGTGCAATTTCCTCTCTTAGTGAAAGAATTGTTTCTTTTGCTTTCTGCTCCTTTTCATAGGCTGCATCCACCATTTTCCAGGCCTTTTCAATCTCCTAGGAACAAAACAGAAAACACTTACTTAAATTAAATGGGGTTGAAAATGAACAACAAATTGAAAATTAATTACCTTGTATTTTGGTTAATTAAGGAAATAGATTTTCATGTCTTTTCATGCTTAGATTCACAGCTGTTCTTTCTGCCAGTCCTCTGTTCATTTGGACCAGCACATATTAAACATTTTAAGACATTCAAGCTATGTCAATTTACACCACAAAAGAGCGCTAATACATTTTTTCTAGCACCCAGGSGTTAACATCAGATCTCATTCTGTGAGGTTTTGGTTGTGTAAGTCCCACTAATATAAAGAATTTACTGAACCTTCCAGGCCTACAAAGGCACCATTTACTTAAATAGCTTATTTGAGTCTATAAAAATTTTATTATGACAAAGAGCATCTAAATCACTATAACTGAGAATAGAAGAAAAGAGATGTTAGTCTGGGGTTTTCCTCCCTCTTTGCTCACTTCCACCTGTGAGGACTTTGAGTATTTTAATTTTAAGTGTATATTTAGATGAGTCACAGTTCTGATGCCAAATTTCAGCACACGGAATTATTTGACTGCCAGGTTGGCGAGCCACTCACAAGCCCAGAGCTTGATATCCACAAAGAGGGACAGCGGATGAGGGATCGTTTATTTTTTCAACTTCCTCTGCATCTCTCTCTCTCAAATCAGATCCTTAACAATTACACAGCAGGCTTATTGCTTTACAGATTTAAACATCAACAGGTGACTCCTCACGCTCTTTTCAGCTCAATTTGGTTCTAGAATTCAGTGCTAAAAAGTTACATAAATTCAGAAAACAACTGGACAAATCTGTGGAAGTCATCAAAGACTCATTAAATAAAGAAGACACTACATCTAATTCCTGAAGACCCTGAGCTGCAAATCACAGCATGCTTTCCTGTCTCTCATACTCTTCTCTCAGCATCCACTGTTGGCTGCAGACAGATTGCTTAACTTGATGGCCACCTTCTCTGTCCAGGATGGCTGGTCTTCTGGGCAGATTTAGACTCCTACCATGTCAGTGCAATTCTACATAAGCATTAGGGTCTCCACAAGCAGAGCCAGACATAAACATCACTGTATCAGGATCTCTTTCAACTCTTACGTGCAAGAAACTGAGATTGATTAAACTAAAAATTGAAAACAATCTCAGCAATGAAGAATATTAGATATTTTAATTTATATCAAACTGTTCATAGCCATTCTTTATTTAAATTAACATTTTTAGTTCTAAAAACAAACCTATTTAACATTAAACYCAACATGATAAGAACCTATATAACAGTATATACTTAATACATTTATTGAACTCTTGTATATTAAAAAAAATGTAACACTAAACTGTAATGCCTAAGTTAAATATTCAATCAATTGAACTAGCAGAAGTCTCTGGCTACTAGAATTTGCTGAAAAGCTATCATTGCCATAGCTGTTTCAAGCTAGGAGAGAACACATTTTCATTTCCATTTTATTTATTTAACTAGTTGAGCACATCCAAATTTGAGAAACCAGCTGGAGTTTAACGATCAGGGATACGTGCTCTTATGTGTGTTCTTATCCTTCTTTTTCAGCCTATTAATAAAGAGTTAAATGGTGAGTTCTACTTGCTCTGATATTCCGAAGGAGACTATAATCAGTGAAATTCACTATCTGCAACAGTAGTTTCATTACTTAATAAATTACTTAGTTCAAAATCTAATTGAAAAATGTCTTTTTTCATTATGTATCACGCACATTTAAAACAGTTTTAAATATTAAAATCAATTTGGCAATATTTTATACCTTTTAGTTCTAATTTCCATTCAAATGCAGCAATGATCACACATCATGTATTAAATACTATCTAGCAAATAAGAAATTTTCATTCACTATTCTCTAACATAAAAACGTTAAATTAAGAAATTTAAGTAAATGTATGCTAGACTGAAATAATGGTACAGACAGTGTATCATCTTAGCTGGCAAAAAGCATAAAATTTAGCTGTAAACAAACATGTTTCAGATTAAGCAACCAATAAGAAGCAACCAACCTTTCTCTAGAAAAATGCAAATGAAAAATAAGATTAAAGTTGATTACTTAAATCAAAGCTTCCTGCTGACTGATGAGATTGTGATTAAAATTGGTGAGTTAAATTGCTATGATTGAAGTTGGGGGGATAGAATTGCCAATTAAAATCAATCTGCCCTTTGAGAAGTCTTTTTACTGGCTTCAGTGAAGTTCGATTAGGTGCTTATTCTTGTATCTGCACCTTGTTCTGGTGCATATTCACAAAAGGGATTCCYTGAAGTCAATGAGACCATTCAGATAAGCAGTGACTGCAGGTCACCTTAAGATGTGCTTTCTGAGCTTTAGACTGCTTTTTATGTGTGTCAGGATAACTCTTAGCAATAGGGTTAGCAGRCACAGATTATGGTCCCTGTTCATAGAATCACAGAATTAGAATGGTTGAGGTTGGAAGGAACCTCTGGAGATCATCTAGTACAACCCGCTTGCTCAAGCAGGGTCACCTACAGCATGTTAGACAGGATCATGTCCAGGTGGGTTTTGAATATCTCCAGAGAAGGAGACTCCACAATCGCTCTGGGTAACCTCTTCYAGCGCTCTGTCACSATCACAGTGAAGTAGTTTCTCCTCATATTCAGGTGGAACTTCCTGTGGTTCAGTTTGTGCCTGTTGCCTCTTGTCYTGTCGCTTGGCATCACTGAAAAGAATCTGGCCCCATCGTCTTTACACCCTCCTTTCAGATACTTATACACATTGGTAAGATTTCCCCCTCAGTCTTCTCTTCCCCAGGCTGAASAGGCCCAGCTCTCACAGCCTTTCCTCATGGGACGGATGCTCCAGTTCCCTCACCATCTTCATAGCCCTATGCTAGACTCTCTCCAGTAGTTCCATGTCTCTCTTGTATTGGGGAGCCTAGAACTGGATGCAGTACTCGAGATGAGGCCTCACCAGGGCTGAGTAGAGGGGCAGGATCACTTCCCTCAACTTCCTGGCTACATTCTTCCTAATGCACCTCAGGAGACAATAGGCCTTCCTGGGCACAAGGGCACATTGCTGGCTCAGAGTCAACTTGTCATCCACCAGCACTCCCAGGTCTTTCTGTGCAGAGCTACTCTCCAGAAGGTCAGCCCCCAGCTTGTACTGGTGTATGGGGTTATTTCTCCCTAGGTGCAGGATCTAATGCTTGCCTTTGTTGAACCTCATGAGGTTCCTCTCTGCCCAGTTCTCCAGCCTGTCCAGGTCTCTCTGAATGACAGCACAGCCCTCAGGTGTGTCRGCCACTCCTCCCTGTTTGGTATCATCAGCAAACTTGCTGAGGAGGCACTCTGTCCCCTCATCCAAGTCATTGACAAAAAAGWTGGACAGGATGGAACCCAGTACTGAGCCCTGGGGGAAGCCACTAGCCACYGGCCTCCAACTAGACCCCRCACCACTGATGACAACCCTCKGAGCTCTGCCTTTCAGCTAGTTCTCAATCCACCTCACTGCCTACTCATCTAAGATGCTTGTTAACAGCCAAAATCTAAACAAGAATTTGCTTCAGCATCAGCAAATTGGGCTTTGTTCTAGTTCTTCGTTTCTTTCCCTTTGAATAGAGGAACAGTAGATTGTTTCCTTTAAATTCAAAAGCAAAGAGGAGGTAAGTTCTGATTGGTAGATGCCTTCATTAAAAAAGTAATCACTTTGTTACTCAGCAAAGAGGTGGAACAGAAAGAATGCAGAGCATGTTGGAATCACAGCATAACTGCAGTATGTGGTTAGGTATGTAACATGCACTGCAGTCCGTTGCATAATTAGAGATGGAAACACACTGGATGTTTGCAGTCCGAATCATTCAAAAACTTTTGTAGAAGTACTCTGCAAAATGTGAAGTAGACTTCACAAAGTGTGACCGCCTTATTTTATTTTCTTTAAATAGCCCAAAAGATCACATCAGTTTAACTGCTCAAAGACTGAGAATTAATGAAATGCTTACTTAGTGGATTGGACTGATGGCCCTAGAAAGTGAAAAATTGGTAACTCCAAGTGTTCTTCCACTGCAGCCTTGTGGGACAGCATCCCTAGCATTGAGAAATAGAATTGTATTTCCCTATTGCTCAGTTTTGCTCTTAGCTTCTCCGGCATGACTGTCAACAGCAAACTGTTAAGTGAAATGTATTAAAACTACAAAAAAGCAGTGAACAGACATCAGACAGTAACAGCTATTGATTATTATTGTTTTGAGTTCTACTAGCAATTGATTTGGATAGTTAAATACTACTGATTACAGTAAGGCTTCACAGGGAGAAAGATTTTGCCTCTGCAGCTCATGTTGTAGACCTGGAGCCCTTATCTGGATCTGAACCAATGACCTAGAAAAGGAAAGTTGTAAACCTGTTACCTTGATGAGCCATCAATCACCATGATTTAGGACTTTAATTTGAAGCAACTATACAATTTTTACAGGAACAGCCCCACTAGGATTCTCCTATCTTTTACAGATAATGAAATATCAGAACACATTGTTGGTTTAATTTAGCACACAAGATCATCATCTTTACTATTTGAGTGCTTGAAACTTTGTCAGCACTTGTCTTAGGCACCTGTGAGACATATTTTTGTGTGCTAGCAAAATTGTAGTGAAATACTACAGCTGTAACGCAACTCCTCTTTGGAAAGGAGAACAGCATAAAATGTGAAGGGTATGCCAAACACAACCCTCAAAAATGACAAGAACATTTTAAACGTTATCCAAACAGCTCACAAACTTTTAAGAGAAAGACTAATTCTTGTAGCCAAATTGAAAAAAATATCACTGCTTTTTACCTGGCCCACAGCACATCACTAGAATTTAAAGGTCTTATGCTGGATATTGTGTGTTTTTTCTAATAGGATCATACTATCAAACAGCTTCTTTACTACAAAATCTTTCAGCTGCTTCAATAGTGGGTGCTATTGCTAAACTGGACCTTGTCTTAACTTCAGATCGGAAAGACCCTCATTTTTCCTACTCTTACACTCCTCAGTTTTGTGGATGATGTTTCCTCAGGTTGGGAACACCTTCAAGGATGGCCTCTGCAACTGTACTCATTCAGAATATTGCCATGCACTAACAGAAAGAGAATGATAAGGAACATTGCAATTCTTGACAGCCACCTACCAAGTTTTGATTAGCATCAGTGAAAATCAACAGGATTTTCTAGACAGATTTCATCCTCCTTGAGGATGCTTGAAGCAGCATCATGAGCTTGCAAGCTGCAGACTTAGAATGACAGTACTGCCAGTTATGTTTACTCAGAGTGCATTTTCTTCATAATTCCAAGGACAAGAAACTTAAAGAACTTCTTCCATTTCTTTAGTGCTCATAGAACAGTCTCTATAGTTAAATCAAATTTATTTTACTGGAACAAARTAAGTCTATAGTGTAAAGGACATTAATCATTCTTTTGAAGCATTTAATAATAACTGTAGACTCACCTCTTCTAAAAAAAATAACACTTAACTACAGGGCATAGGGGTTTCTCAACTAAATGCTAAATTAAAGTCTGTCCACATATCACAGCTTAAGCTTTTAAAACCATCAGAARGAAAAAGAGCTCAAAATACAATCTTTAGATTATTTGGCAGTTTAGTTATGGTAGTCAAATCTCCGTATAAGGCTAAAAACATTCACTGTTCTTTAGAGAGCCAAGCAATTTGATAGAGTTCAAATCAAAGAATATAACAGAGCAAACTGGTAAAATCATATTGAAATGATATATAGGATTCCTTTTCAGACACATCGTGAACCATGTATTTATATGGGTTGATGACACTTCCCTAGTCTACAACCCATATTGCAGCAAGTAGACAGATTTTTCATGTTCTGGCAACAGTTAATGTCTAAACAGCAGTTCAGAAATACTAACTAATCCAGTCTCAAGAACTGTATATTTAAGTACATAATCAAGGTACGATATTTTACAGATGAGAGAAAGCTTAAATACAAATAATTCATGAGTAACTGAAAGCCAATAGATTCATCTTAGTTTTAGCCCAGTGCAAATAAACACAGAATTTGACTGAAAGGGGTAAAAATAGCAGGCTACAGAAAGAAAGCAATTGGTAGCAAAGTAGAGGTTAAAGGACAGGAGATGCTCTACACTTAATCCTCTGGCTAGTTCTCCACATAAAACAAAGTGTTCTTGCAGCTGCTGTTCTTTTTACCGTGTTTTCCATTAGCCATTTAGGTCATACTTAATTCTACTGAAAATCTTACCCTCTTCATTGATGATATAGACACCCGATCATCTTTAGAGAGCTTTGTGAGTGCAGCTATTTTAGATGAATTCACTACAAGCTCAGCATTCAGCTCCCTGCATTTTTCCATGAGACGCTTTTCATTTTCATGAGACTTTTTCATAACAGCATGGAGCTTCTCATATTCTATTCGGAATTTCTCCAGAGTTTTATCTCCCTTCAGTAGTTCGATGACTTCTTGGAAGTCTTTTTCAAGTGCTTCAACTGCACTTTCCTCTAAACATGGTTTGTCAGACTTTTCCTGAATGAAATGAGACAGATAATCAATTAACAACATCTCACTTATGACCCTAGAATATAAAAAAGCAATATATGGAGTGTGTAACAGTTCCCTAATAAGAACATGACAAAGATTTCTGTAATAGTAGTTCTCTCACTACCATATGATATTCACATTGCAGGCTATTTTTTTCAAATACATCTCCACTGATTTTACTGAAATAACTTGTGCTTTAACAGTCAGAGCTCCTGTAATTGAGCACCATGACTACTTTAAAGATAGATCTRAAAAAAAAAAGCCATCACTGTGACAGTGTTCAAATAATACATCAACTACCCAGGCAGCCTAGTACTTTAGCCCCAGTTCTTCACAGTTCCCTGAAGTCTGATTAGGTCACGCTTTGTATGAAGCCAGTGTCAGCAAATCACTTTCATATAGATGTATCCAAAAACTCCAAAAATTACAATACAGACCAATCCATCCTCTGCGAGAAGTGCTCCTTTTAAACTTATCACACAGGGAATTGTTGGTCTAGCTCAGTTCTGAAGCCAGAAGCTTCAGGGAGAAACTGGCAGAGGCAAAAGTAGCCTCAACGTTGGAAAACATATGCCTGTAGGTGCGGAATAAAGTTCTGTGTGGGACAGCGGGAATTTGGGGCCTTAATCCCTCCCAGATCSGCTAGGTGGGCACGACGCGCCCTGCGCACTGGGGGGAGGCGTTGGGGCAGGCTGGGTTTTCTCATTTTTCTTTCATTCTCCCCTCTCTCTGATGCTGAACCTGTCATTTTGCGTCGCCCCCGGCGTGACCGGCCAGGTCGGGGCCGAGGGGGCCGCGGGCAGGGACGGGGGAGGCGGCTCACCTCGGCCATGGCG
>NW_028185084.1:1441126-1448328 GCF_003343005.1 Rhea americana | reverse complement strand
GGCCTCGCGGGTGGTCGCGCTATCGCTGTGGGGGCCCGGGGCTCTCGGTACGCGAGCGGCGCCGGCAGGGTCCAAAGAGGCCGCGGAAGGAGCCATATTTTTCACACGGGSCGCGGGAGGTGGCGGGGACCTAGTGGAATAAAATGAAACGGGATTTGCGTGGTTCACGGGCAGCCTGCTGGGTGCTCCGTGCGGCCTCTCCCAGGCAGCAGCTTCCCCCGGAGCCGCGACGCCTCCCCTTGAGGCAGCCGCTGCTGCCAAAATAGTTATTTTCCTCAGTGTGGAAGCGGGTCAGCGGCAGCAGGAGGGTCCCGGCTGGGACTTCAGGGGAGCCGCTTCTCATACCCGAGCAGCGAGGCGGCCTTGGGCGCGCAGCCGGAGCCCCGGCCACACACAAGGCAGGGGTTTGCGTCACGGACACACGATGTCCTTCTGGAAATAAAGTAGCGGGTTAAAGAGGCCAAAGTCCGGGTGATGTAAATAATAGTAAATAAAATATTTAATAAAAGCATAATATAAACCGAGGGAACCTCGGAGAGCCGTCACATGCTTTAACAACTRTGCTAAAGTAGGAGTCAGTTATTGCCACTTGCCCCTAGCTAACCATTGAAATAGCTGTTTTATTTCCATGGGATGAGGAGTTATGTATCTGTTCCGCCTTTTTAGGGCCCGGAGGGTGTTACGCCGTGTGCTGGTACCCTTCCTAGCACTCAGGATGGTGGTTACAACCGCGAGGATCCTCTCAAAGCCAGCAGCAGTGCAGGAGAGCTTTTCCTGGTTTAATGAGGCATGAACAGTACTCTCTCGTTTTGCCAATTAGACGGTAAAATAGGTGATTTCAAATGGATGCTTTCAAATGGCCCGATTGTACCATTAGAGTGGGAGAATGATACCCATTTTATGTGCTGTTTGTGTGTATGGCTTAATTTACAAAATGTCCTACATGCTGAAACACAGTTTCAATCGGTTCAAAGCACACCTCTAATGAATGAATGACTGAATAAATAAATAAAGTACCCTTTCCCAGGTTTTCCACTCTTCTTTTTTCTTTTGTACTGGTGTTTCTTACACAGTATAAATACCGGGGAGATGATAAGGATAAATTCCTTAATCCTAGGTTCTCAGATTGTCAAGCGGTCCAAACTTTTAGACCTTTGTTGCCCATGTAAAGAACAATCAAAAAATATGATTTTAGTTTTGATAACAAAATCCTGCTGGAGGAAGAGGATAGGCTCAGGAGCAGAAAGATGGATTATACAATAGAACAGAACAACTTCAAGTATCTTAAATATATCTCCTGGATACTGATAATACCTCCCCTACAGCTATAAAAAGAAAACAGGAATGGAAACTAGTGAAGGGAAGTACCTGTGTGTTTCAGGGTCACATTTATGCTTGTGGGTAGCACCAGAAATATGTCAAAAAATAATATCCTTATATTGAGGGATGTTCATGGTCATATATTTTTCAGATTCATGGTGACTTGTGTCCTGCRAGACCCTCTAATGGTGATTGTATAGGCTGGACTTCACAACAGGTGCCATTTAAGCTAAAATTATTTCAAAATCAACTAGTCCACCRCAGGGGTAGTTGTGCCTGTAACTGCAGTAGGGTGATGGTATTAGGAGCCTGCAGTGACTCAAGCTGAAGCCTGATGCAGTGACAAGCCCRTGGAAAGGACTGATGTGTTAATGGATGAGGAAAAAAAAATCAAGAGGACACCTGGGTTTCTACCTTACCAAGAACATCCTGCAGTTTGGGATGAGCCATTTAAAATTCCCTGTCCTTTATGTTCATCAGAAAAGTGGAGATAATCTGCCTGTCTTGCAGTAGTGTTGTGACAGTCCTGTCTGTAAATGATGCACTCACGTAACCAAGTGAAGAGAGCAAGACAGAAACGTAGACGGGATTGACCTCATCAGGTGGGATTGCTCCAAGCCTCTCTTTTAAACTGAGCCTGTGTTGATAGCCGTGTGAAGCTCTGTATACTAACAAGAGCAAAAACCTCACTCAACCACAGAAGAAGAAAAAAAAATCACYTTCCAAATATAATTTCATTAACAGCAAGGATCAGCTTGACCCAGAAAGTTTCAATTCATTTAAAGGATTGTTATTTGTTTCCCTAAATAACTGACTTTTTTCAGGAGAGATGTGCTTTTTATGGTAAATTAGCAGAATCACCTATTTCACCAGCTGCATAAAAGAGATGTTCACAACAGTATGTGTGTGTATAGAAAGGGTTACTAGAAAAGAAATATTTGCTTACCGATTTATTTGAGGTCACAGCCCTCAGGCATTTAATTTAATGCACTTTTTAAACTAGCAGCATAAGAGTGATTACCTATCACCTGCTGAGTGTAAGGATTTACGGGCTTCTGCAGAGATACAAATAAATAGAGTAAAATCTCATCATAACATCACCCAAGAGAATRTAAGCAATTTGGGGGACAGGACTGTGACATTTCATGTCTTCTAGAAAGTGTAAATGAACCTTTTCGACACTGGAAGGTAGTGATAAAAAGTAATAAGAGAAAGACCAAGAGTTAGGGGTTGAAATGTGTTTCCTTTTACACCATGCTGTTTTAAGAAAGAAAATCACTAGGTGGCACTCCACAACCACAGTGATTTGATGAACTGCCCCCTAAATAATAGCTATTATTATTTAATTAGCTATATTATAACAGCTATGCCCTGACAACCCTTTATATTTTCGAAACATGTGTCAAGTATTAATAAATACGATGGAGAAATAATGGTGAGATGAATGTGTAATCATGGATGAGGTCCTGTATTTGCATTAAAATGTTTTTAATTTTATTTAGCCCAAATAATCAATAAATCAATGGGAGATTACCATTAAAGAAAGCAAATTTTGCCCCCAAATTGCTAAGATTAGAATATTACTTTTACATATGTTACAAATATTACAAATATATTGTGTAAACTSTATAAATATTACTTCTTTAAGTGCAAGTCTTGTAAATTCCCCAGTGATATGGAATTCCATCATAATCTTATGGCTTCATAAACCAAAAACTATAAGGATGCTGTTGCTGGGCTGATGTTCTGGCATGTACAGAAGGTACACTGGAATCCAGTATGCCTTCTCATAGCTAAATTGCTTCTGCACTATTAAAAGAAACAATAGCTTATTAAAAACAGTTCTCCCCCCCCCCTTACCAGGAAGTGTTATGCAGTCTTTGCTCACTTAATTTCCCAACTGATATTTTTTCTATTTGATTTTTGAAAATGCTCTCCTTCTGTCATTTTCAAACTACATGGTAGTTTCTTGATGTAGAYGCTTGTTCACTTTAAATTGCATTTGTGCTTCCTACTCTATTCATGAAGAGTCAGACAGCAATCTCGAATGTCAGTAACCTTCAGTCGTGTTAGACACTAGAGCTGAGMCAATGATTTCAAGAGAAAGAAAGGTGCCATAGCCCATTACCATTTTCTTGAAAAGTTAAATCATGGAATTGTTTTCGTTAATAGAAATGCCTAAATAAAGAGCTAGGTTMATTTGGGGACAAAAGCTAAAGCTGCTAAGCAGTATGTGTGTGACACACAATTAAAGGCTCTACATAAATAAAATAGGTAACAATTATGGAATGCACCTGAGATAAAGTTGATAATTCTGGAACCAAGCTGAACTTGCCATTCCCCAGCATGRCTTGAAGCCAGAGAACAGTTTCTAGCTCTTAAACACTGCCAGAAAAACACTAGCTGTTATACACAGACACACCAAAGTGTTTTTCCTCCTAGTTCGGTTTATGAAGGCCCCACCACACTTATTAGAAAATTCTCTTCCACCTTCATCCATGCCAAACCCAGGGATTCTCTGAGGCTCCAGGAAGAGCCCAACACTCTGCGCACCCCCATTGCCACTGCTACCCACTACAGGCCCTCACCACCATCAGTGTTATGATTTATGCTACCAATCTGACCCACAGCTTTAGAGAGTAAATTAGGGAGCACAACTTAAAGGGAACAAAAAACATCTGCGTGTTTGAAGGCTGTGTCTAGCTGACCTCCTCCCACCCCATCTGCCCCAGCATTATTAATCCCTRGAGAAGCTATGAAGGAAGACCTACAAGTTAACATTAATGCACTTGGCCCTTCACAGTGCTCAGGTTTCTTGAATGGATGCCTTGCACTATCTGCTCACCAGATCTCACCCATGGCTCTCTTCCCAATCATGAACATTTGGGTGTATTTAAAAATGAGTTTCAATTATGTCTAGAGTTATCCTGCGCTCATTAGCAGAACCAATTTCCACCCATACTTCCAGCAGTCACGCTGTTCCAGCAGCAGAATCCATGCCCTAATCCATGATTAYTAATTCCCTCTTTCACATTTTATTCTTCAGCCTTGTAGTTCTCTCCCACCAAACCTTCCCTTAGTTGAAAATCTGGCATCTTTCCGTACTTGAGTCCTCTGTGAGGAAGAAGCTAAAGAAATCCCTCCTCTCTAAATGCCTAAGGAAGGCCATAGAAATCACARAGATTTAAGATGTTTAGGTGGTCAGGTGTAAGGGGGTAAATGAGGACACCATATGGTGAGCCTGATGCTGTGAGGAGATGACCCTGATTCCCTGTGCACTTGCTGGCACAGTCCTTAGGGACCATGAAATACTCCAGAAGGAGGATTCATCCTAGTCCCTTCTCTGCTGGCTCTGGGACCCCCTGCACTCCACGGCAGGCAGCAGCTCCCCAGGCTTTTGGGCAACAGCGGCAGCAAGGGAGTCATCTGTGTTGAYGGTAAGTAGCTGTCCAGGGCGCTCGAGCGGACCGCAGACACAAACAGGCAGTGCAGGYATGCAGAGGGTAAATCTGCAGGGTCACACTGAGCCATGCCTACTCAAACASTATCCTGCCATGGCCTAGCTTTGCACAGTCACCTGCGGTATAAAAGGTGGGACTATAGCAAGGCCTGACTCGAGTGAAGCTTTCCCTGCGTTAATGTAAATCCCACTATATGCACCAGCCTGACAACCACGCGTTGTGTGCTCCTCATGAAGGTGACGACTGGATGCTGTTAAAACCTGTTGCACTACCACCTATCCTTGATCTCTCTATTGTGTTCTTATTCTCTCTTTGCAGATCTTGCAAAATGATTTATTTTATTTACTGCTTGTAATAATATAAGGAAACATTGCTCATTTTCTAACAGATTAGGAGTGCTGTTGGAAAGGACAAAATAATTCCTCTATCTTCTAAAGGATCTGAAAACGAATTAGAAAGAGATCTAGAATTTAACTCTCAGTCGAAACCTTGCTCTTATTTTACTTCTGCTGGTTGGATCTTAGACTATGTTTTAGAAATAATATGGTCATAGCTAATTTCTGCTGCAGTAGCATCCACGTGACTTGAGCTACAGGCTACATCCCCTGCGCTCTAGGAACTGTGCTGCTGCTATTCCACTCAGATCTTACCCAACATCTGAGTAAGGTTAGCGGAGCTTGGCTCATTATCAAGCAAATTACTACCTTTAGTAAGATAATGATCTTAAGCTTTCTGCAGTGCAGCAGTACTCCAACAATGAATCATATGCTGGAGTTGTCAAGATATGTGTTTCTAGTTTTCCCTGCTCTTCCAAACTACTGAATTGCATCAGAAACCTAATACAAATAAAATGAATGTTTCTTGGTTTGACTTTTCCATTTATATGTATCACCCTGTTACATTTGTCGCATGCCATGACAGGCAGCACAGAAAGTAGACCCTGAATGGGATGGTGGGTAGGTAATACGCTGTGTTGGGATGTGAGCCTTGCTTTGAAAAATGCTAAGACCTTTCCCATGCTGCAATGTTAATATAATTGTACCCCAGCAAAATTTTGCAGATGTATGTGAATCACAGTCACTGTAAGCTATAAGGACTTTTATCATCCTATGTGTGCATATTTATGTACAATAAATATAAATATATATAAAATATATGCATGTGTGTATATATGTATATGGCACTTACTACCTTGTTAGGCTTTAATGCCTGTGACATTTAATGGTTATTCTTTTTCAGCTTAGGTTACCAATATCTGTGATCCTGGAGGAGAATCTGGTTTCTCTCCTGCTGCGAAGTTCCCAGGGGAAATAAATAATGCRCTACGGCAGGCTGAGTCCTGCAGCGCACAAGTGGAGAGATTCCAGTATTGCTCTTGCTACACATAATTCTCGTAGATTACTGTATAATGAGAAAGGAATGTACTAACAACACCCAGGTTGCCAATAAACTTGAATAAACTTGATTCAGACACTCAGGAAATAATACCCATACATACACATTTGTGAACACAAGCCTTTTGAATAACATTAAAACTGTTACTTAATTCGATAAGCACTTAAGGAAATTCAAAGGACAGGCCGAAATAACACTCCTAGTTATCACTTACAAACGAGATGGCTTCAGTGCAAAGCTACACCACCATGTTTGCCTGGTGTCTTTTGTCTTTTTGATATTGCAAAGTCTTAGAGTAACCTAACGTGCAGATTATTGGCAAAATTCAAACACTGGATGTTTGGCTGTGCAGCGCATGTTTACTGCCTGAGCTTAAAGCATCGAAACGGCAGTAGTGGAGGATGTGCAACGTGCCACAACAGTGCTGAACGTACAACATTAGCCACAATGCTACGAAAACAGGAAGAGTGCAGCAAAGGTTGTACAGTTCCYCTGAGTCAGATCGATGTTACTGTGATGTTGCTCAAATGTGTTTCCCTTAAGCTTCTTTGTGGAACTGATAGTTGTTTAGCAAACTTCTTATTTATCTGTTAGAACCTGCAAAGAGGCATTTTAATCTTTGAATGAGGGCAGTTTTTGGAAACCAATTTATTTTAAGCCATCCTTATGGCCTTTCTTTATCATTGGGCTACCCAGTGCCTCAGTTCCCCCACCCGTAAAATGAAACTAATGACACCCCTGCRCTTCTAAAGCTGTCGGGCAGATTCACCGGTTCCCACTTGTGCCAGCTTTGAAAGGGACAACGGCTCGGCAGCCCTGGGATCTCCTGCCCATTGGGTTGGATAAGAAGTGGAAATAACTCTTCAAGCTGCTTTCCTGGCTCCCCGGCATGAGCACCAGGAGCTCGGGATACCTCTGGGAAGCGACATGAGCGCATTTCCTGCCCTTGGCGATCCCTTCCTTACGAAACCGCCTGCGAAGCTAATAGGGGAGCTGGGGGAGGGCTCAGACAAGCAGCTCTGCCCC
>NW_028185084.1:1401950-1440896 GCF_003343005.1 Rhea americana | reverse complement strand
GGGCGGCGCCGGTAAGTCGCGGGGCCGCGGGGCGGGCGCTGCGGAGGCGGCTCGGAGCAGCCGGGCCGGGAAGGGCGCTCGCCGCCGCCGCGGCTGGGCTGTTCCGGCGCTGCCGCCGCGCTCTGGGGAGCAAAACTGCGGGAGCCGGTGCCGTTGCTGCTGGTGAGTTTCTGCAACAGGTTGTGCCGCTGCGGCCCTTCTCCGGTTCTTTCCGTGAAGTGGAGGCGCCTGCTAAACGCGTGTGCTGTACTCTAGCTGTGCGTGTGTGACCGGGCTCGACGGGTGTTCAGGCATCGGGAAGAATCACGCCCCTGAGGCAGATTCCTGCACCCGCCAAGGTTTCTGCAGGCCGCGAAGATCTTCCAACTTTTCCTCTCCTAGCAGCCCAGCAGGAACCAGTGCAAGGAGAGAAACCAGCCTGTTTTCCGGTGGCCCCGCGTAGGGCTGGCTGTAGCACCCTGAGCGGAGCACGTTTGAATGAGGGATCTCATTCCCTCTGCAGGATCAAGTCGCGCTGAATGGAGTCCCTGGAGCCACCACTTTTTGCTGGTACCCACAGCACGTGGCGTCCGTATGCCAGTGGTGATCCCGGGAACATACAGCCGATGCAAAATGCATCACTGAGCCTTGTTGCTTGTTCAGCGTTGTGTACGAGTGGCTTCGGTTAAACCTGTTGTGAAACTTTCCTGCCTTTCTTCTCAKATCTCTTAGCTCTCTCTGCTGAATACTAGGAGGAGGAACAGTGCTTTTAGCAGAAGTGCTGCTCGCRTATATGTGTGTATGAAGGAGCAGTCTTCCACTGAAGCAGTTCTCTTGGGAACTGCCATGTTAAAACCATCCAGAAAAATAGGACATGTTGCTTTTGGTGCCTGWTATGTGATCAGGAAGGAGGAAGATGAGCACCAGGCTTGTCTCTGAGAAAGCATTACTAACAGTRTGCTTGTGATAAAGATGTATAGGCCTAAACCATACTAGAACATCTTCTTCAGACACAAGTATTTGCCRTAAGCTGCTAAGCAGGAACCTGAGCTGGGTAGCTGAGCAGCACTTGAGTGAGGAGAGCAGTTGTAGCAGGCTTTTGTTAGGCTTGTGAGTTACCTGGTTTGGTGATGATAAAGCTGCACGGCCCTTTTGCAGCTCTGACTAATGTTATTTTATCCACCTTCATAGACTTCGGCTTTCAAAACCTATGGTCCCAGTCTTCCTTGGCATAGTTGAAAGGGGTTTCTTCAATCTTTGAGGAAAACCAGGGTATTGGAAATAGAAATGGAAACTTAAAACCTTCTCTTCAACCTCATTTTAAGCACAACAGACACTTCACAGTGCTCCCACATCGGGAATACAGGTATTTACTGTGGTTGCCACAGATGTGGAGAGAGGTGAATTGATTTGTGAAAAGTCAGAGAGCCAGAGTCAGCTCCATGGCCAACTTTGAGGGATTCTTGGCTCCTAGTCAGTAGATCACAATATTTTTGCATGAGCAGGGTGTGCAAAACCTAGTGGTTCGTGTTTTAAACAGCAGTATCTGTAAGGAGGAATCAACCTGTGCGCACAGAAGAAGCTCTACCTGTTTAACAGCAGCTCAGGCGATTACTCCTCCCCACCTAACTGTCTTTGTCTTTTTGTTGCTTGGAGCACTGCAGTATGTTAAGATGAGCCTTGGCTTCCTCCAGGTCCAACTAAGTAGCCCTGGTCACAGACTGGAGTAGTTTGCTCTTCCTGAGTGATTGGTTTGGGCCCTCTGACAATTAGGGCCAGCAAAACTGCATGTTATGGTCCCATTTTGGATTCTGTTGATTCACTCCATGAGAATAAGAGCTCCTGGGTGCCTCTGCAACACTGAGGTCTCTGACGTATGTCTGTGCTTGCAACCCCAGTTACGTGGCAGTGAGTAACAGAGAGAAGAAATCTGACCTGCAGAAATGTAACACTAATGTTCAGTGAGCTAATCCAACGAATTTATGAGTTTGTTTTTTAAGCAAAAACTTTATGGTTTTCATTAAAGCAGGACAACTGCCTACCTTGTGACTGCTAATTCAGTATCTTGGAGCTTGCCTGTAAATAAATTTTTGCAACTAGAGCAATACCACAAACACACTTATTGGATTATGCCATAGCTCACTAATTATTTTGCCGATAGCTTAAATCAGTTCCCTGAGTGCAATGAGTGCACCAGAAAAAGGGATGGTTTATTTTTTCCAGTTTCTACTGCTCTCTCCTGCATCCCCCTCTAAAGCCACACTTCTKGCAAAATGTAAGCATAAAATTCAGTCTCCATCAACAAGAACATTAAGAAGCAGTTGTTCTGGGAAGCATTGATCCACCTGAAATCCATAAGGAATCTGAATGAACCTCCCAGCAACATACTGTCTCTTGCACTCTCAGCTCCATAGAATTATAATTTTAATCCATAACAATGGTGCAATGTGGAAGGGATCTGAGGAAAGGCTACCAGGTTGCTCCTCCAGACCCCCTTTAATACAGACTGTTGGATGGGCCAGCTCTTTCTCTCCTAAGTGTTATTATAATCCCTTTACATTTGGAAGCAGTGAGTTTGCTGCCAGATAGCATACTTTCCATCAGAACATTTAATTAGTGGGTGGTGCAGAGAGGTAGAGGCTGTGGTCTTCAGGCTGGAGAGAGGGAGGAAGAGTGGCCAGGGTGCGTGCTGGGCGGCATTGCTGTGTGCAAAGCCATGAATTCCACATTTAGCAGGGATGCCGACTCAGCTGTGTAAGCAAAACCTTCTGCCCATTCACTCCTCAGYGCAGGAAATAGGAAGGGAGGCAGGTAGCCAAGATTGGAAGGAAAGCTAGTCCAGGGGTGCAGCTGGAACAGGCCTTCCACCTCCCCAAGTGTTTTGGTTTCCATGCACATGTGGACAACTCTAAGTTGACTGAGCCATCCTTGCTGTGCTGTGTTCTTCTGGCTGGTGGTTTGGTGAAACAAACAAGTCCTACTGCTGTGTCCTGAAGACCAAAGTAGCAGCTTAGCTTTGTTGGAGCAAGAGCGTGTTTGATTTCTGGCATGGAGAAAAAGCTGTCATACGGGGCTGACCCAAACTAAAACCTGTGCCATATGCCTTGGACTGCCTCTGAGTGAGGAAGAGTTGTTTTTTGCCAGCATGTGAGGATAAAGAGCAGATGGATCCTCTGTCAACTGGGACCTTAAACCATCCTCTGCTGTTCCAATCAGGATCTCTTCCACATCCATAATGAAATAGTAATAGAGGGAGAACCTGGCTGAACTGCTGAGTTAAAAAAAATATTTTAACAAGTGAGAACACAGAATCACAGAATGGTTGAGGTTAGAAGGAACCTCTGGAGATCATCTAATCCAATCCCCCTGCTCAAGCAGGGTCACCTAGAGCATGTTAGACAGGATCACATCCAGGTGGGTTTTGAATATCTCCAGAGAAGGAGACTCCACAGCCTCTCTGGGTAACCTCTTCCAGYGCTCTGTCACCATCACAGTGAAGTAGTTTCTCCTCATGTTCAGACAGAACTTCCTGTGTTTCAATTTGTGCCCGCTGCCTCTCATCCTGTCGCTGAGCACCACTGAAAAGAGTCCGGCCCCATCCTCTTTACAYCCTCCCTTCAAATACTTATAGACATTGGTAAGATCCCCCTTCAGTCTTCTCCAGGCTGAAGAGTCCCAGTTCTCTCAGCCTTTCCTGACATGAAAAGTGTTCCAGTCCCTTAATTACCATAGTAGCCCTGCACTGGATTGCTTCAGTAGCACCATGTCTCTCTTGTATTGGAGAACCCAGAACTGGACACAGTGGTTGAGATGTGGCCTCACCAGGGCTGAGTAGAGGAAGAGGATTGCCTCCCTTGACCTGCTGGCAATGCTCTTCCTAATGCAACCTAGCATACCACTGGCCTTCTTGGCCACAAGGGCACATTGCTGTCTTATGGTGAACTTACTGTCCAAAAGGACATGTCCCTTAGCACCAGTTGCTTGCACTTCTTCCTGTCTGACAGCTCAGTTCTTCTTCAGCTCCTTTCTTTGGAGCTGAAGTCCCTGCTGTAGCTTATGGGCTTTGAGCCACCAGTCTTTGCAGGCCCTGAGAGCTGACAGATGTATACTGGGGCCATACAGTACAGTATGGATCCAACTTTTCTGGGATTGCAGCGCTCCRTGAGTGGCAACCTGTGCTGCTGCTTATAGTGACATGGTGCTCCTGATACACTAGAAGATCWGGGCAGAGATCTGCTATTTGGACCAGTTTGTCAATTTAGCCTCACAGACAAAGAATGAAATGGAGAAGTGAGACTGCACATGTGTTTGGTCAAAGCAGTTTCATGGGAGGAGGGAGGGCTGATCAATCTCTTACCCAAGGGCTGCCAGATTGAAGTGATCTTCATTCTCATAAAGGCAGTGAGGAGAACAAGGATGCATTGACCTAATACTGAGTCCTCAAAGGAMCCTGCTACAAAGCTCATCTCAGCCCACAGAAGGGCTGTTCCCGATTTCTTTAGGCTCTGGATCAAGGCTGTGAGAGGGTTTGAAGTTGCTGTGATCACAGCTAGTTATGAGGGTGGTAGACTCCTCTTCTGCAGCTCCCCATGCGTAGCTGCATAACTGTTTTGTTTATCTGCACACAACTAATTTATCTGGCCAATCAACTTCTACTTCTGTTCAGAGAAATTAACTTTGTTTCCTRTTTCATCTAATATTTCTTCAGTTCACTCCCTTTCTAAAATGAGTAGTTTATCTTTTGTGGTTCTGCATTTCACATCTTCCGTTATGCTCTTAGACTTATTTCTTGTGTCTTCTCTTGTGTTTCCTGTTTCTCCCATCAGCTCGCTAAACYAAGCCCACCTAGCAAGCATTTCTACTTTGCGAGCTCCTTTGAAACATGTTCCCTGAGACARGCTAATCCCAGACAACGGTCCCAGGCTTTACAATTTAYGCTGCTGCTAATTTGGCCCTAATCCATTTTTAAAAGAGAGGGTTGGTGGACGAGGATCGAGCCTGAGGAGGGAGTTCCTCTTCTGTTGATCTGTCTGCTATGCTGACAGACCTGTGGTGTGACTTGCACATTTTCTCATGAAAGAAGCTGTTTTAACTCTTCCATGATCACTTCAAAGAATTTTTTTTCTGGTCTCTTGAGTTTCTATGTTCATTTTATTAAGTAAGGGGGTGATTTAATCTCTATTTTAATCARTCCCTAATTTAGATAACTACATTATGCACTCATCTTCTGCCTGAATTTCTTCATTCATTCTCTTTGTGTTTTGCAGACTTCCTGGCTATGCTTCAGTGGTGAGTGACTGAATTTAAGTCTTCTCTGCATTGCACTGGTAGTAGTAATGTGACGTTTCATGAGCACCTGTGAAGTCCTGTAGCAGGTAAGTGCACCAGGGGTCATTCTCCTTTCCATGATTTGGAAAACAGCTGTCACTAGGAGATCTTGAGCTATGCAGCAGAAGTGCCAGAAGGAAAGTGATGTGGTTCATGTTTTAGTAACCTTTGTGTTGTTCCCAGCAGTGAGGGTCAGACAGCACTTGTGAAGCCCACCCAGTGTAGCAATACTGAGAAGGTTTAATTTGGAAATGGCTTCAGTTTGGAAGTTCAATGTTAAAAGCTTTTCTCTTCTGGCATTCGGTCTAGAATTGCTCTGTGTGGTACCATTAGGGGTGAGGACAGCAGAGGGTGATGACAAAGAGAAACAGGCTAAAGGTTGCAGACATGCAGCAAATGCAGCTGCTGCTGCATTTACTGTCGTGCATGAGACCTTTCCAAAGGTACCTTACCAAGATCGAGAGAGCACTAGAGCCCCCTTTTCCAGGTGTCGGGGAGATCTGACTCCTGGAAGTGCCTGGACTAGTAAGCGATGACAGCAGAGGCAAGAGCTTTGCCTGGATGGAAGTGAAATAGCAACTTTTACAAGTCAGTGATGTTTTAGTCAGGGATTTTAATGGTCTGGATGAAATTTGTACCAGAAACCCTGGGAAACCCACTGAAAGCAGAGCTGTCTAGTGAGCCTCAGACCTTTGGCAATGCTGAACTGCAAGTGTGTGACAGCAGGCTCGTGGGTAGCAGTGGTAGAAAGGGAAGAAATGGAGCTGGTAGTATAGGGAGCCAGCAAAACAGCACTCCTGGTTGCTAGAATGTCTTCCTACAGCTCTTAAGTACCTGCTATTTCATATGATTTTTACCTTTTATATCTATATATATATATATTTATTCTGGATCTGCTCCTGTACTGGGTGGTGTCTGTCCCCTTCTTCCCATCCCAGTTGGTTCAAATGGCTGCTCTGCTCTGGCAGAGCTCTACTCCAAAGCATTTCCTGGCAGGCTCTTCTAACCTGCCCAGATTAAAGCTGTGAGAGTTGGCCCCTTGCCATCCTCCTGTGTGCAAATGAGGCGCTTTCTCTTTCCCCCACCATCTTTCATTACTATCCCTCTTCTAGAGGCAGGTTTTTCTGGCTGATCCAGCATATTATTTGTATCAGTGATATTTGCCTCAGGGCAGAGATGCTTTTTCAGCATAAACAGTGAAAATATCTGATACACCCCACTGCAATGCATGCGGCTTGGAAAAAACAACTTCATTTGGCAAGGCTGAGGGCCACAGAAGCCAACTGTTTCTGAATTTAAGCCCACTTAGGCACAATCTATGATTCATATGGTTATTTCAGTTGCCTGGCAAATAAAAGCATACCGTTCTTTCCCTTTCAAAACTATGGTGTAAGGCACGTAGAAAAGGTTCTTGCACCCAAACAGAAAAGTGACATGTGCTAGCTATAAGACGTCAGTTGAGCCAGCTGTGTAACCAGCTGCATCTTTCCCTGGGTTGCCCTAAAAGATGGTGGTACCATCACTTGAAAATGTACAGTTTGTAGACAGAAGCAAATGAAAACAATGAAAATCAGCCCCCCCRGCTGGAGACTTTTGCTTTCAGATCTTCAAAATCACAGAGGTTCTGGTGGTGCTTGGTGAGCACCTGATTAGGAGTAGGAGCAAAAAGTTCCCACGCTGCCTGTGGGGAAGGCAGCAGCTCCCTAAGACAAAATGTCACATGTATGTGCCAGAACCTCRTCAGGGTTTATACCTCCTTTTGGAAAAAGCACGTGCAGTGATTAGCAGTCATTCCTACAGGGAAAGGTAGTTAAGCGCTAGTCTAGACTGTCTTGTGAAGCAGACATGGTGTTTTGCTGGAAGCTTTTCAGAACACAGTAGACAAAAATTTGCCAGAAATCATCCAGGCAGCATAAGCCCTGCCTGTAGGCCGAGAGAGAGAGAGAGAGAGCTTCTTGAGAGCTCTTTTATCCCAGTTTTTAGACTCCTGTTGAATGTTAATATAGACCAGAGATGGAGCTAAGATGTTCTCAAACCTCCTGTGAAACTTAATGTTTACAATATAGTACTTCCCAGAGGGGCTTATATTTATGTGTGTATCTGCATTCAGATATATATATATATATATATGTATATATGTATATGTATTATTTTTTAGGGCAAATGCTTCCTTCCAAATCACTAGCTCTTGACTACTACTGGTTTCAGGTGATTTCCCTGGAATTTTCTGTAGTACAGCTACTTCTGAAGCTGCAGATTGCAATACATTCATAAAAATTAAAGAAGACACCTCTTTGTGAAGGCTAGTAGAGGCAAGGATGAGCTAGGTCTCTATTTTCTGGGTAGCTGAAATCAATCAGCAAACCCTCTTCTGGCATGAGAAGACAATGGTATGGGTATTTGCCTCAGGTGCAAATCTCTGTAACACATGGTGACGTAAATTATCTGGCACTGTAGATGACTTAGGGATGTAGAGCTTTACTCCAAGCCTACCTAGAGAGTTGGTTATGCTCAGTCTAAGTATCAAGGCCACCCTCTTCCAGTCAAGGTTGAAAGGCAGTCTGAAGGCCCTGGCTGAAGTTCATCCAACCTCCTTGTTGAGCCATAGGTACTTCACACCTGGAACAAGTGCAGGTTGTGAATTTGAATGCAGAAGGAGTTGTGGGAGGAAATGTTGACTGAGAGGGATGTATCKGCATCGTAAGTTGTCCAAAATGTGTTGTTAGCTCAGCCTTGCATTTGCTGCTGTCCTGGAAGCTTTCAGATCACCATGCCGAGCCCTAAGCAGTTATTGCTGCTAAGCTAAGCTCCTTGATTGCTCTAGCAAAGGGGATTTTTGTGCCCGTGAGCAGGGGCCTCACAGCTATGACTCACAGTTCCCATTGCACTGTAAATTAGCCTTCAGTTGTGGCAAAGAGGCTGTCCCTTGGCTTTCAAACAAAGCCTTCCTTTGTTGTGCTTATTTTTTAAAGGAAGCAAGCATTTGTGTTCACCACACACATGTCCAAATGAAAACCACGTGGCTTCACAGCCTTCACATGTGTGTTCAGTAGTTCTGCTACAACAGTGAACATTGCATCACTTTTATCCCGTGAAGGTTCTTTTAGAGATATTCTTTCCCAGCATTCAGTTAACAAACTGTTCAGGGAAAGGAAGAGCTTAAAGATGGCTTCTTTGGTCGGGACTGAGCAAAGGACACATGAAAATTATTATATACCTCATGGGTGCATGTAGCAATAGGCTGGTTTCTGAGCCGCATCCTAGGGTGAAAATGCTTAAGATAATAAAAGGATGAGCCTCATGGAAATATTGTATGGAAGTGGGACAATTTGTTTACTTGTATGACTTTTATTTTCTCTTCTGATTCAAACTAGTTTTAAAAATCAGGGTTAGCCAGCAGTACTGTGCAGCCAACATATTTGTGCATGCATGTGTCTCTTGGAAATTTTTAGGTTCGTGACTAGTAAGCCAAGAATGGGTTTACTGCTTCTGAAAGCATTCAAGTTATTTCTTATGTTCATTTTTAGAGTCATCAGGTAGTGAAATAAGAGGGCTTGCTTCTTCCCGTATACACTTTGTGTAATGTGGAGTGCCTCTGCTTAGATCAGGACAGTTATCCCAGCGACAGCAGAGGAAGCAGGACATTGCCCTAAGAGTGCTTTCTTGTTCTCTCTCTCCACACATTCTATCCATCCCTGCAGCATTTTCAGAGCCTGTTTTTTGCTTTATTGGGGAACTACAGCATCTTTTATATAAAAGCTAGGATTTCAGGCGATGAAATAAAGTATTGCTTTTCATTTTCATGGTGATGTTTTTGCTATAATTGCCAACTTTTTAATGCTGTTCCTCCCTAACTGCTTGAATACCAACAGCTGTAACTAGTTATCAAAACAATAGTCCAATATTATACAAACCACTGATCCCACCGAATATTTTTGAGCCCTGTTAAACTAGATACATAGGCTTGCAGGTCCCCTGACATAGCTGTGCTACTTTGTCACTGATTCAAGGCTATGATGGAGTAGATCTTGAATCAACCAAATTCTCAGCCCATAATGACAATTTCTTTTTGCTTCCAAAAGTTCAGTATCTCAATATGGAAGCATGTGGCAACTCAAGACTTTCTACTGTCTGTAATATGTAAGTGCTCATTGTTAATGGTTGAAATGAGACCTTGTAGTTTCACATGTAAAATATAATCATTCTACAAGTCACATCTGAGCTGTGCCAAGATCCACATGTGCTTTTCTGGGATGTGCTGGAATGGTGTATCCATGCTGGGAAACCAGCTTTCTAATGATGTTTACTACAACCCTTTGAATACAGAAGCGTTCGTTTCAATGGATGTACAATATATAGTTTACCTGGATGGGCAGGGATGTAGTGAGTATGCTTTGATTAACCTTAGAACAGGCAGAGACAGAATAACCACTGGCTGATTTAACTGCACTAGTTAGATTTTCTCCACCCTTTTGAGAATTAACTGGGGAAAGGAGGGTAGATTTAAAGAAGCTTCTTGGCAATTGAACCCTTTTTTGTATTCTCAGCTCCCTCCTACTTCCCTTTCTGTGAGATGACTGACCGCTTCAGATCTAAGAGCCACAGCTGCCTACGTGTACAAAGGGAAAAGTTAGATGACAGAGAGCCACAGTCAGAGTGGGGCCCCATGTGAGCCACTGAGCACATGTGCTGTGACATTGCTCCGTACGTTGCAGTTGGTATTATCAAGCTTCGATAAAGCAATGGGGGGTCATTGTCACTCGTGTCCATCTGCACCGATGGAAGATGGTGCAAGGGAAGGTCCAGCTATTGTCCCGGTGCCTGTCCCATTCGGGTACAGAGGGAGGGAACAGGTGAGATTAGTAAGCCAACTTTGGGGGGTTTTTTGGTGGGATTCTCTTTGTCCTTGTAAAAAGGCAAAAGTTCAGTCCGCTCCAATTGTTCTTCTCACAATTAAAAGGCAGAATTTATTTGGCTTGAAAAGCCAGACTCTTCCTGGCTGGGATCCCACCACAACAGCTAAGTACGTGGGTGGGAGCCACATGCACACACTTCCTACCTTTCCCCTCATGCCTCTCTCATAGCCAGCAGCGTGTTTCAATTTATAAAAACCCTTCTCAGCCATAGCAGGGGGTACCTGAGSCCTTGCAGAGCATCGTTCGGGATGCTGAGAAACATACTCACCACACTAATAGCTTTGTCTTATGGTCTCCATGTACATCCCCTCTTGTGCCAGCCTTAACGTGAAACAGTGAGTATTTCGGGGGCATGACCAGGTTTTGCACTTATTTAATAGCTATTATACCCATCCTTGACAGTGGCTCCTAGCTTCTGGAGCAGAAAGGGAAGACCAGAACCATTTTCTTGTCAATGGCACATGAGAAATGGTGACAGAAATATCCAGATAAACCCTCCAACTCAGYGATGAAACTGAAAATCTAGCAGGTACCACATCTCTTTGGGTTTTGGAAAAGAGCCCTAGAAGGCAAATAACTCCTTTTATGCCATGATAARACCACTCTTTCTTCTGTATACGTTTTGGGGGAGTGGCGGGAAAGAGAGATCATGGGCTTTTCTGGGAAGATCATAAAAATGCATCTGTATGCAGAGAAGGCTGATGCAGGAGCAGCAGGAAGGGTCTGGGAATAAATTAAGCCCTACTGCAAAGAGGAAAAAAAGCAGTCTGTCCTACTCTTACACAGTGGTCACTGGAAGGTTACGAGTTCACACTGCAGCAAGGAAGATTTAACTAGGCATGAAGAAAAGCTTCCTAAAGGCAAAGATAGTGAATGACGGGAAGGTATGAGGGAAACTCTCTGTCCTTCCCAGAATAAGTCAGACACTCGTCTGCTCAGTCTGCACCTGGAGCTTTGGAAGTCCTTCCTGTGAGGCATCCTGGAGCCCACAAAGTACCCGCTCTGCTGGGCCTTCGACCACATGGTAGCATCTGCCTCCTGAACAAAGTCTGTGCTGCTCACGTGYTTATCTGCCCCTAGTCTGCCTATGCATGGGAAGGGAGGTCTACCTAGTCCTGTACACAGGATGACCATCAATATTTCCATGGAAATACCTGATCTGGTGACCTCGAGAGGAAAATATTGCTTCCGAATGTCCGCAGCAGACCTTCTGAGCAGGATGTCCGACGCAGGCCGTGCAACTGACCCTGTTGACACTGAAACAGGCCTGAGACAGGATGTTCACGGATGTTACAAAGTCTAATGTTCTCAATCAAATGGCAGAACAATAGTTATCAGGCAAGTGGCCTTGTCCAACTGCTGTCCTATGGCCATGCATCTAATCAGGGGTGGGGCTTCCTAGGCATGTTCTGGAAGGCAACTGCTCTCATGTGTTCCAGTTAAGTACTGCGTGGTGAGCTAAGAAAGTGTGCCGTGTCAAAGCACGAGTAGTAGGACTGTAAAGCATGTGATCCTGAGATCCAATCCCTTGCTCTGCCATACCCRCTTTGTGTAATCTCAAGCAAATTACCCTCACCAACTGGCTTGTTCTTTTSAAAACATAGTTCTGGTACCAATCTCAACATCCAAGCCTCTGCACCTCATGTACTGATGTATTCRGTCCTTTCTGTTGATGGCCTTGGTAGAGAACCAAAGACAGAGCTTCATCCCATCAACCTATGCAGAACCAACTCTAATTGTGCTTGCAACTGAGATTTAGTACTTCACAGCACTAATATAATGTTCAAAAGGGCAAATCAGAGCATGAATTGTAGCTGCTGTAGCTGGTACTTTCTGTCCCCTGTCAGTAGCTCATCCCATGAATGTCCTGTATGCTGCCCATAAGCTTAATTCAATTTCTTAGAGGATGAAATAACAAGAGGATTTTGTGCTGCTAAGGCTGTGTGTTGTGTTTTATGGCTGCTAATTTTTCTGGCTGGTCTCTCTGTGCTACTGCTGACTGCATGTTCAAGAGATGGGAGAGCAGGAGCCTTTTCCTGCACTGCTTGTTCTCTGGGTGTGCTGCGTTGGGTGCTGCCAAAGCAATGCTGTGTGTGGTTATGCCGTGAGATACCCTGAGATTAAAAACTAGACRCAACCACGTGTGCTAATGCTTATACAGCTGGGTGGAAAGGATAGATTGGATTAATAAACTCCTAATCACTTTGGGGTGTGTTTCGGTAYGTAGGCTCTGCACGTTCGCCCCAGCTACGAGGGCCCTGCAGCCCCCCCGAGGGTCCGACGCCACGCCAGCMTGACCTGGTGCTGCAGCCCCACTTCTCTGACTCAGATGAACCTAGAAACTCTTGTTTTGTGATGTAGCTCTTCTGCATGACCTGGAGAGCAGAATATCGACCTGAAAAYAACAAAGTGATGAGGGTGGCAGCATCAGGGGTTGGGAAGAACACAAAGTTTAAATTAGTGTGCTCCCTCCTGAAATTGGAGGAGAGGCTTGAACACCAAATTCCCTCATCCCAAGTAAATGATCAGCCTCTAAGGGCAGAGATGTGTGCTGTTTTTAAATATGTGCTTTTAAAATTAAAACCTGGAAGATTTCTGGTTCTTCTCAGTGCAAAACAGGCAAAATCTGAGCAAACACACTCCCAGCAGCTAATGGCAGAGACAAGTCTGATATCTTTAGCAGGATTACCCTCTGTAGTGGTACTTTAGTCTTTTTCCATGGACCTCCATCCAGTGCATGTCTATACCTGAAGCTTTATATGTGGCAGCTGGAAGGAAAACCACCCTCACTATCTGTCCTGAGCCAGCAAAGGCCTTTTGATTGCTCTGTAAATGTCGATGGGGAGATGGAGGTAGAATAGCAATGATGTCAGTGGTGCACTGTTGACTAATTTAAGTGCATCTTTCCAAGCTTTTGTCAGGAACAATAATACAGACGCAATCTCTTTACAATTCCCAATTCTCTTTCAATGTATGTGTCTCTTACCATTCAGAGTCTGTAGTCCCCAGTAAGAGGAAACTTTACTTCTCTCTGCAGCAGCCTGGCAAATCTCTGAATACCTGCAGAGATGGCAATGGTATATGCAAACTAGAGAAGGCAGTAGTGTATTGCAAAGGCTTTTGAACAAGCTTAAAAGCTGGCAATTTTTWTATATATATTAAAGCTGTTTAATTTGTGGTTTGATTGGATCTTCATAAATGCAGTATAAGTGTTTTCAGAGTATACACTTGAAGGCCAAAAGGCTGAAGAAGAATCACGGGGCTCCCAGAAGCTGAGTGATTAGGGAACAGAGCTGGGCTGGGCTAGGCTGAGCCCCAGATCCCTAAATTAGAAATTCACGTCTTCCTAGCAAGAGTGTCCGAAGCGCAGCTTAGTGGCTGTTCTGGGATATTACTCTCTCCAGGCAAAACAAGTGGGAGAGACCATTCCAGACCTCAAAGACCTTCCTAAAAGACTCTGAGAARTCATATTGGTTCCTAGGAAGTTCTAGTTTCAAAAACTTGGCAGCTTTCAATGAGAAAAGCTCCCAGCCAGCTGTAGTTATTATCATCTCTTCAAATCGCCTCTTTTTTACAGCCTACCAAACTGAAACACAATGAGGCAACTACCTATTCATTGCCTTTTGTGTTACCCAAATTGCAGGAAGTAATCGAGTGTGTCATAAATGACGTCTTGGCATATTTCAGTGTATCACTGAACCACATTCAGCAACCTTTCTTTTTCTAATTTAAGAATCGAAGCATCAACTTGCTCTTATCTGGTTTATTGCTAAAGATCAGCCATAGCATGTTTTGCTTCCCATGATTCAAAATTTAAACAGGGGAAAAACTGTAGAAGTATGAGATGCTCTTGGAAAAGGAAAGGAGCCATTAATGAAAGGGAAATATTCTCCCATGTCTTCGGAGAGAGTGGAGGGTTATCTGGGCTCAGGGTATAACAGCTTGGCTACCAGCTTAGAGGGAGGCAACTTTTCAGGCTGCAGTTCGAATCTCTTCCATTTCCATTGCCAAGACCCAGCAGGCAAAAGAATCTGAAGCTGAACTTGAGAAATACTTAAGAATTATAAATCAAAAGCTGAGGGTGTCGTAGATGGAAGGGGCAGGACATTATTTTGGCTTTGAGCATCATCATCTCTACAGAAGACCTTGACACTCACCAGGAGACACCCTATAGGAGGGAAGCTGGTGGGAAGGGGGAGACTACACACTCCCACAGGATGTGTAGCTGCCCTCAAATCAGCCTGCACAAACATCTCATAAGAGGAGGAGAGCTCAGTGATACTCCCTGGCAAAAAGGAGACGCTCAAGGCACAAGCTGAAGGCAAAGCTGAGCTCCATCCCCATGACACACAAAACATCACTAAGCAAAACCGCTTGCTTTAATGTGCACCACAGGCACTAATTGTCTTTAGGGGCTGACTACAGTCAGGAAGCAATGCAATGGCTATTTTTATTTTGTCTTGTAATAATCTTTGCATATATTTTTCCTTCAGGCCATGTGCTCAGGGGCCTGGGTAGCCTGGGTAATACAGTGACAGTTACTGGAGAGACGCAGGCTCTGGCAGAGCTGGTGTACAGAGCTCCGCTCCAGTTGTTAGGGTTAGGAGGACGAATTTATGTTCATGAAGAAGCACAACTCTGCTTTTACTCCAATGCCCAGGGACTCAGTGTGGCAAGCAGGTCAGATCTTGTTCAACTGACCATGCTCCAGAGCTGCATTCCAGCCTGGGCATTGCTGGCACTGCTTGCMTGCAGCAAACATGAAGAATCCTTTCCCAAAGCAGTTTTGTGGCAAGCGTCTCTGGGCATACTCCACTCTTTATTTTTATGATGCCAGTGTAACAGAATTTAGCCCGCTCTTCTGAGCAGAAGGCTTCCTGGCCCCATGCAGCGACTTTCTCAGCCGTTGCTTGACCTTAGCCAAACCACGTCCTGCCTGTGCTAAGGCTTATGCACCTGCAAATTTAGTGTACTGCTTCTCTTTCTTTGCCACACTCTAAGTATAACCATGCTACAGGCAAGCAGGTTAACCAAACATTACTGAGTCACGCAACGAAGCACTTACAGAATGGCTAGTGTGTGAACTGATCTCTGTGTGCATGTGTCTTCATGACGCCCTCTTGAAGGGCATATTCACAGTGTCTTTTCCCTCGCCTTCTCAGGGGTCCCTGCATCATTCAGGACCTGCACTGGGCCCCTGCAGGGCTGAACAGGATCATGCAGCCAAGAGGCTGCRTTAGGCTTGAAAGAATGAGGCCTAACTTACCTGGGAGCTGAGCGTTGAAAGCTGCGGCTGTACCTGGTGAAGCCGTTGAACGTGCAAACTGCTGTAGGATGCTCCTGATAATTGTTTCTAACTGGCAACAGAGCTATCAGCTACTTTGATCTCTCTGTGTCCTCACTCCCCCGCTGGAGAGCAGGGAGGACACCTGCCCCCTCACTTCTCAGGGTTATTTAGAATATTTAAAATCTATGAAGCGTTCAGATACTGAGGTGGAAATGCCCAKGAGGAAACTAATAATTTTGATGTCAGAGCAGGTTTGAACAAGCAGCATCACATGTTCAGCAGTGGGCAGAAAACTAAACTTTGCATAGCTACAGTCATTGAGCACCAGCTGCTCCGGGCAAGGGGAGAGATGGTTGGGCCTCACACACCACTTGCCCCAGCCCTTCTCATTTCCCCATGCCGCTTTCCTCTCCCTCTCRCTGTTTCTTTCCCCATTTTGTGCTCTTGAGAGCATGGGGGGGGAGGGTGAGATCTTCACGCTCTGCCCAGTCGAGCAGGGTGAGGGCAGGCTCAAGGAGGTGGCCTGCCTGTGATGCCACGAGAACCAGTGTACTAAGTTAGAGGAGGTTTTGAGAGTCCTGAAACTACCACAAGAAGATCTGTAAAAACGTAGTTAGATGGAAGCCTATTGCCAGGTCTAGGCATTGTCTGTGCTTTGAATAGATAAAAATTAGCAGAGATGGAAAATTGGAACAAGTTGAAGATYGCTTTGAGAACTTGCTGTTTTAAACCTTGTATCTACATTGATCATATGTGATAYATATAGCAATATATATATATTGAAATATAGCAAAATTTGATATATAGATAAAGCATTAGTGTTTCTTTTTCTTAGTCTGCTTGGAAACATTTGAACTTTCTTCCTCTTCTCCACACAAAAGCTGCCTCAGCCAAGGCAGATATAAATATTTTTATCATCAACCTTAAATTGCTTGGGCTGAAGTTAAAAGCAAGGGAAAAGAGCGTCCTTTGTTATGAGAAGTGCTGGAAGCTCCCTTGATACATGAAGACTGCCCTAGCAGGCAGTGCTACTGGTTTCACCTGTATTATTTAGTCTTTCCATACTAGCCAGGAAACCTGTGTCTGATGAGACGTGGGAACGCTCTGCCTATACCATCCTTGCAGCTGTCAAGGCCAGACTCTGCTGACTTTGGTCACAGAACATCATTCACCTTAAGCCTTAACTRGGCTTAATGTTTGACTTCTTTAGCTACTGAGGCTACCATGGTATAGCTAAAGCAGTATACATTTTCTGGTGTGAACTAGCTACAGCAGTAAAAGGGCAGCAATTCAGCTGCCCTGGCCAGTGATGGACTTGGGGATTTCTGGCCTGAACTCTTCTGCTAGCAGAGCTCTGGGACAGGTAACCCCTGGAAGTGGTGTGGCCATGGGCAGCTGGGCATGGGAGAGTCTTGAAGGGTACAAGAAGATCCAAAGGAAGCTGGCTTCTTACAGCCTTATGCATTTAAGAAGTATTATGGTAACAATAAAACATGCCATCTGCAGGGACAGAGGTCTGGCAGGGCAAAGAAGCAATGTCACCCTGGTCAAAACTGCAAGATGAGGCACCTGTTATTTTTAACCTTGGAAAGCAGATATGCTCTGCAAGAAAAGGAGCTCACCAGCATTTCCTGCCCTGTCCTGCAAACTGATAAAGCTCTTTGCAATACAGGGTGACTTCAGCTYATTTTTAAACTTTGCCCTAGAATGGAGCTCAGAGAATAACTGGAACATCCAGCTTTGAGCATTAATTCAGCTTTAATTCATTACTTAATGACTTARAGAGTTAATTTAAGTGTAGAAAGGATGAGAAAGGCAGGCAAACATCTCCAGAGCAATGCTGGTGTAAGTGCATGCATCTGTGCATGTATTTGGGATCTAAAAAAAGAGTAAATGTTGTTAGTAAATGTTACACAGGGAGGGGCACTTACTATCCTGAGCATGATGTGAGCATCTTGCTGCTTGGGCAATGCATCTCAGTCCTGTTCCATTCCCTTGCTATTCCAGTCCTCTCGTAAGCAGGAATAATTGCATGCTGAAGGATACAGTTCCCATATACAGTAAGCACGCCCAGCAGAAACCTAGGTTCCTGCAGTCAAAAGGCAGCAGTTTGCTATGTGCTAATGATAACAAGGCCCACTTGAACAGATGTATCTTCATCGCGTGCTCTCTGAAGGCACAAATGAGATTACCAGAGATGTTCTTATTCTTGTCCAGATGCTGGGACAGCAGGATTTCTGTGGCACCTAAGCAAGCTGGGCTTGGGCCAGGAGGTAACTATTGCGGGAGTAGGAGATTGCAGTCCTGAGCTTGCAGTACATGCAAGTGCCTCACCATCTCTTGGCTCTCAGTGAAACCCACAGCAGAATGGATTGGTTTGTCAGGAATGAGATGATTATTTCTGGCCTAAATGATTAGATTATTCTGTTGGTAGACTTTATTTCTGTAGCAGAAACTCTCTCAAACACCCTCTTGAGACATACACGGGCTGAATTAAAATGTCCCAGCAGTAATAAGAAATCTCTTGCTTTTCTCTAATCCTTCTAATCTCCCTGTGCTAGAACTGAGGGGAGACATTGYTAGAAAGAAGAACTTGTGAATTTGCTACTTCTCAGCACTAGGTGACATTCCCAGATTGAACTGCCCTGAGAAGGCATGTGAGATATTGATAGGGGTGCCAGCCCTCAAGAAGCAAAGAGTCAGCTGGGAGGAAACAGCCCAGGCTTTAGTCCAAACATACTCTGACCCAAACCTTTGGGAGGCTTCATCAGGGCCAGGTAAWTGCACTGGTAAAGGGACTGTGCCCAGAAAACTAGGAGTTAAATTCTTTCACAGTGACCCCCAAGGCACGGAAAGCTTTATTAAACGTGAAGTCTGAGCAGCAGAGCCAGTAACCACACAAAGCAATCCCAAAACACTATGGTATTTTCARTCATGCCAAGAGCCAGTGAAAGGGTGACATGTGAGATGTGTGTGCAGATGAGCAGAGTGACGGCAGGAGCCTGGGTGCGTTTCACAACAGTACCGAGGTCACCTCGGATAGGAGCGAGCTGGCTCCGAGTACAGCTGTGAAGGGGGGTGTGTGGAGGAGATTACTTAGATCAAAGCAGTGGTGTTTATTAATGTCTTCCACAGATAGATAGCCAAGTAAGCACCAATAATAAACAGCCTGATGCTTTTAAAAACATTGAGTTAAAATAAACCCTTTCCAGTTTAGCAATCTTTCTGGCTCTGCCCTTTTTCCAGGGTCAACAGTCATGAAGCATCATAGGGGCCAGGAAGGATGTGCCACAGCATGGGCCTGACACTGTTGTAAAGCAGGAAGAGTTTTGCCTGTATGGCCTGCTGAGAAGCACAGAACTGTGCAGGCTTGTTCCCACCTAGGTGTCCATAACCAGCACTAGCAGTGAGGACTGCCCTGATCCAAGGTAGCTGTGCGGGTCCCCTGACAGGCTGCGCATAAGTGATCAAGCTAGCCCTGCTTATGCTGTTGCCATGTCCACCTTAATGCATCTTTTAGTCTCATGTTGAGAGAAAGCAGTGGTTATCACCAGCTCTGTTTTTTTTAGATCCAGGGATATCTGCTTTTGTTCTCTGCAGTCCAGTGAACTTTCAAGGAGGGAGGAAGCATGTGCCTGCCYACACTATTCCAACAGCATCTCATGACTGTAGCAAAAACCCTCACAGTTCTTTCGGTTTTAGAAGTTGATTTGGTGATAAGAGAAGGAAACTTTCACCCTCGCCATCCACAGAGATAGTCTGATGTCACCAACTCCTCTATTTTCACTCCGTGCCTGTCTGATACAGACTTCTTGGGAAGCTTAGCTAATAACTGACAGACACAGCCATGGGCCTACAGGCTTCCAGATTCAAGCATGCTTTTCAGGGTTAGAAAGGGTTGCTAAAGTTTTTATTTAAGTGGGAAGTTTTTTTCATTTTTTCTTCTTGATGGAATATACTCCAGGTCATGAGTCATTTTCCCTCTCTTTCTCTTTCAAGGAAGGAACTGCCATGCCTCTAGGAATCTTCCGGGTGTGCCTAGTGGTGATTACAGCTATCGTCAACCACCCGCTCCTCTTTCCTAAAGAGAATGGCACTGTCCTCGAGAACACGGAAGAAATCATCCAGAAGATGAAGGAGCGAGAGGAGAGCCTTCGACTGGAGCAGTTGCGCTTGGAGCAGGAAATTGCAGGGCATGAAGCCAGGCAGAAGGCTCTGGAAAAGGTTGTAAAGGTAGAGGAGGAAAGCAAAGAGGAAAAGGTCCCRTGGGATATGTGGACTGCAATTTCCATGGTCATATTCCTGCTGATCGAGCTCTGGAGGCAGGATTTCCAAGAAGGGAATTGGCAGGACACAGGAGGTGAAGAGGATGATATGGCAGTCCTGGGGAACGCATTTAAAGGAGTGACCTTCCCTGACAAGGCTGTCTTGGCCAGCTTCTATGAGAAGCGCATCCTGGGTACCACCGGAGACATGGCGAGGATGCGGGAGATGGTGGAAGGCTTTGCAGATGACTTGCTGGAGGCCTTGAGGAGTGTTTGTAACCGGGATGCTGACATGGAAGTGGAGGACTGCATGGGTGTGGGGAGCATGTATGAGAATTGGAGAGTGCGTAAACCTTTCGTCTGTGATCTGATAGTGCCTTTTGCCCCCCCAGAGCCATACTGTTTCCGGTCCCAGACCTGGTGCTCTGGCGATTCTTTTCCCCCAGATGAACAAGGCTATGGCACTATCAAGGTCTGCAGGGCAGATGAAGGTATGGCAGGCTGCATCTGTGACAAGACTAAACTAGGGGAAGATATGCTGTGTCTCCTCCATAGCCAAGCCAATACTACCAGGCCCAGCAGTGAGATGGAAGACCTTCTGTGCTTCAAAAATACTCAATATTTGGATGCGGACCAAGTCATGAAGTGGTTCCAGATTGCGGTCACCAAGGCCTGGAACAGAATCTCCCACAAGTACGAATTCGACCTTTCCTTCAGCCTCCTGGATTCCCCGGGGGCCCTGAAGATAAAATTTAGGTCAGGGAAATCAATTGCCTTCAACCTCACCCCTGTGGTGCAGTACGAGAATTCTGATGTTTACTTCATCTCTCACTTCCCTCGGAGTGGTCTGGCAGCAGACCTGCCCTCCAGCACTCACTGGTTTCTCACCTTCGCAGTATACGAGAGGAGGTTCATCCAGTTGGTCTCCAAAACACTGCCTGCCAATGCCTGCCATGTCAGCTGCCTTCAGATCCTCTCCTTCCTCCACGGGAAGCAGTGCAGCTTCACAGGTCCAAGTGGACTCACCAACTACCACCTGAAGACCGTGCTGCTGCATCTGCTACTGGTGCGTCCCTGTCAGGACTGGGCCCCAGAGAAGTTGGAGGCCCGTCTGCAAGACATGCTCAAATTCCTGGAGAAATGCTTGCATGAAAAGAAACTCTGCCACTTCTTCATTGGCAACAGAAAGGTACCAGCAGAGCTGGGTTTCCCCATCATATTCCAGAGGGCTGAACCTCTCAACCTTTTCCGTCCCTTTGTGTTACACAGGGATGTTTACAGGAAAACAGTGGACACATTCCATGAGATGCTCAGGAACACATCTGCGCTGATAAATGAGTACACAGTGCACATTCCCCTAGCACACACAAATGGGATCCTTAAAGAATCCCTTTAACCAAAACCAGCAGGAAAACACTTGTTCCTCTAATCATAAGTCAATAGGGCAGCTTTTTGAAGCCTCCTGGAGTCAACTGACTTTGCCAGTAGAGCTTGTTGTCTGGAGCTGAAGCTGTCCTGGGCCGTGGTTTCTGCAGTATGGGAGAGGGGATATGGGCAAGAAAAGGAGAAACTGGAAGATGTGGTGTAAAAGCGAGCCTCTGCTCCACTGGTGTGCTGGCTGGGTTTTATGCAGCTAAGAATATATTTTTCTATTTTGCCTCAGTCATGACACAGTGGTAATGAGCAACCCGTATGACTAATTTATTCAGATGCCTGCAATGCAAAACAGTGGAGGTAGCCAAAACTTCATTTCCTTTGGAAAGGAGAGATAAGRAAAGGGTGGAGGAATCAAAGAAAGGATTTGGGGACTGCGGCAGCCTGTCTGCTTGCAAACAGCAGGAGCTCTGCAGCTCTCTGCAACAAAGCATAACATGAAACTCAATGCTAGTGTAGAAGGAGAGTCACTGCTGAGGTCCCATGTGCAGATCTCAACCGGAGATCTTTAAATCAACTAGAGTTCTTTAATTGCAAGGGCTCTGCAGTTGTAGAAAAGCCTGCTTGATAGGCTACTACTGCAGCAGTAGTTTTAAAAGCTTGTCCTGTCCTTCAAAACACCCGCCTCCTGCACCCTGCACATTTCTTCTCCATAGTGGTGGTGGYGGGGAAATGTAGCAGAGCAGGCAGTCTGTTTCTTCAGACCATTTCATCTGAGTCTTTCATTTCCTTCATGGTGTTATGGCTAGTGGGATTTCATTTTGGCTGTTTTCCATGGCCACCTTAGCTAAAAGAATGAAACGCTCTTGTTGGCTTTTTGGTTTGTTTGTCTTCCTTATCCCTGGGCAGCAAGTCTGAGAACCAGCAGGGTTTTAATGAGGTCAAAGCCAGCAAGATGACTCTAAGTTGGGAAGAGGGGATGAAAGAGGTACACACAGAGCACAGCTTAGAAACACTATCTCTACAGCTGCATTGTGGTCTGTCTGYCATGCCTTCTGCTCCCAGGAACCCAGGCAAAAGCAGCCTGTCTGCCTCCCTGTAGGATTTCCTCCGTCCTTCTTAACACTGCTGCTCCAATGAGGTTCTCTGTCAGAAGCCCCAGCTAGTGGACTGTGATTTGCTGAGACCAGAGTACAATGGGGAAATGACAGCTTCTGGAGGCTTTCAGGATGGAGAATCTCAGGGAATTTGCTAAAAAAATGTGTGCAGAAATCTCCAAGGCAGAGGTGGCTGAACTCCCTCAGGAAGCAGCATGTTACTGCGGTGTCAAGGGGTTACTGAGCCCTGGCACAGTGGCTTTTTTTGGAGCAGAGTGCCCAGTAGCTCGTCTCCTTTACGTACTTTGTGCAGGATTCAAAACAGGGTGTCTCTGTAGATCTGCCTTTGGAAGTCCCCTGAGGCATGGCCTCCTGTGGTAAGGCCTTATCTACAACATTCTTAAACCAGGATTTCCTGCAATGTTCCTGCACTAGGCTTCTCTGAATCCTGTTTACAAATGGACAGTTGTTCTGGTTGATGAGACCCACAAGGTGAGCAGAAAATGAGGACTAGGGAAGCAAAATGAGAGCTGAGGCTGCTGGCTTATCCCACTAGGAAATAGTCTTGAATCATCAGCCCAGTGTTTRCTTCAGCATCCTTGGTGATCTCTGCCTGGGAGACTGCCAGGGCTGGCAGAGCAACAGGACAGACCTAATTGCTAACGCTAACCAGAAAGCCCCTGGCTTTCATCAGCACAACAAAGCAAGCCTTCCACAGCAGGAAAGGGCACAGGAACAATTTCAAGGGACACAACAAGCAGGTAGCGACAAGTRAAGGCGCAGGAACAGTGGGTGAATACTGGAGCCTGAAGGCTACGTTGGAAGCCGAGTAGCATGTTTGCAAACTCAAGCAATTTGCCATGCCTACCTGCTCAAGTTGTACTCTGCAGCAGCTGTACCAGATCCAGTTTTGCACAGGCTGCCTGCAGACGGGTCACGCTGAAGCAGTTGTGGTCCAAGTTGCTTCTAAATGTATTCCTGGTGCAGCCCAGGAGAAATGAAAAATTCTCTGCCGTTTCCTGCCAGGAGTCTAAATTTAGCTTGCCCAAAGAACAGAAACAAATTCGTGACCCAGGTCTCTCAGGAAATGACACTCAGGGTTGAAAAATAACTTCTATATAAGATAGAGTAGAGGGAGGATGAGAAGAAAAGCCTGTTTAACAGAATAATCTAACTTCCCTCTTAAAATGGTAGAGCAAAGCTGTGTAACACCAGTGCTGTGAGTTTGTAAACATGCCTAAACTTGACTTACACAACTCCACGCACTGCTGCTTAGACTCAAAGGGAGCCTAAACTGAAAAATGGATTGAATTTTGGATTGACGTGGTTGTTTTTCATTTTCTCTGTGTGTGCATGTTTTCTCTTAAACCTAACTTGACCCCATGTTCGTATGGTGTTTGGCTGAATCCATACTGGAGCTGAACCAAGGAATTTATGGATTTGACTCCCCMGAAAGCAAATTGCTTGGCTTAATTTGCTTTCAGGCAATATGTTTACTTTGCCCTGAGGCTCTTTTAAGAGATTTTTTCTGTGCATTCAGGCTATAATGGAACCAATCATATCTGTCTGGTGGGGAGAAGTGCTCTGTGCTAAWAAGCCGTGCTCCAGCAAGCTTCAGGGCTTTGTAGGTCATATACCTACAAGTATATACTTGGTCTCATCTGGTGAGATGCAGGTACACAGCATTTCTCTGGATCAGATCTCTGCTATGCTACAAGGAGGCCACGTGAAGAACATCATTCCTTGCAGTGCCTTGTCCCTCCTGTAGTAAATCTTCATCCACCAAGTACCAGCCCTATTAGTAACCAGACCACACACACATTTYATTAAAAAGGTTTGTAAGACAGTTCAGCTCCATCACTCATTCACTATCAGCAAGTGAAAAAGTCCTAAGACTTTTTAGTTGTGGCTATGTTTAGTTCTGCCTTAACTGAAGTATTGCTGGGTATTCACTGGAAAACAGCTTCAAAGGGCAAGGGGGGAGGTGGGTTTTGTGCTTTAAAATTGAGTAACATTCTTTTAAAACACAACAGTACATGACACGTGAGCAAGAAACATACAACGTCTCTTTGGTAACGTCCTGATTACCGTGGGAGATCCTAAGGAAGGGTGATCTGCCTTACCCAGACCCCTTTCTTGTGTCTCAGAACTGTTCTTACTGTTTGTTAACCAGATGAATTCCTATAGCCTTCTGCTGGTTTCAGCCACTTTCTACCCTCCACTTGTGGTTTTTATTACAGGTTCTTTGGAAGTAGTGCAATTAGTGATGGGTTGATAGCAGGCACTGATCTACAACATAGCCTGAGGAGTCATTCCTGTAGGAAATGTCTGGGCCTATGGTTATTATTATTATATAGGAGCTGAATGTCATCTAAGAGGAGTTGTGGGGAGTTCACTCTTTAGTTTGTGCCAACTGCAGGATATGGCTTCTCTCTCTGGGCTGTTCTGCATACAGTAGTTATGGGGCATGGGGAGGGCATAAAGATGTATTTTAGTAAAGGAATACAAAACATCCAGCATTCAAGCATCAGGATTTGGTGATCATTCACCAGACAATTTTTAATGCCAAGTCTTTGCAACTTTCTCTCTGTGGCGAGGAAATGAGAATTTACCCACCTTTAACAGGTTGACTGCTGATCCYTGAGGGGTTAGTTGTTCTCATAGGACTATACGGTAAATAGCCCTATTTATTAGTCTTTTTTTTTTTTGGTAATGTTAGCACAGAAGCAAGACTGCAGTATGAAGGGCTATCTTGGCAACACATTTGAGATAAGGAATAACATCAAAACCCTCCAAACCAAGTTTTTCCTTCCATGATTCTGGAAAGTACAGAAAATATTACATTCGAAAGCTACACAGATACAGGATGCTGTATTCAAACTGCTGCTCTTATAGCAGGACACTGTTGAATTTGTATAATTTTCTCATGTAGCTTTATTTATAATAAAGGTGGTCTTTACAAAATCTAAAGATGYGTGAAGCTTATTTTATTTCTACTCACCCCAAAAAATTTTCTGAGGGAGCAGAAGGATCAAGTTGGGATGTGTCAGATGGGATCCTAGCACAGTAAATCCAATAGAAAAATTCCCTTTGATGTAAGACAGCATATAGAAATTGTTCCAGCATAAGATGAAATGTGCAAAGTGAAACAGCTATTCTAGAATAATGCCAGGGATATCAGACTTACCTGGAATATGAATCCATAGGAATTCAAAATAATTATTCTGGGTATCTCTGCTCAAAAAAYGCCCTTTTGTGGCAGGCCTCAAATACTGCTGGTAGGTATTACCCTTACTGGMTGAATCAGATCTCTTGAATTTCCAGTTCTGCTAGAAGAATCTTTTTTACCTGCTTGTTTTACAGGTATCCACYGCCAAATTCCAGCAATCCCCCCACTTATTCAGCCTCCAGCTCAGCTCATTCCCTAATGTTTTAAGGGAACGGCACCTTGTTAATATTCTAATGTGTTCTGGCTCTGGAAAGAAATCCAAAGCTATTTATAAATTCATACAATAAAAAAACTCTGTTTCTTTGSTGACATCTCTCCCAGCCCCACAGAATGCTCTATGCACCTTTAATTAACGACTCTGCCTTCCAGTGATCTCTGGAGATGAATCAGCATTGAACAGGTCTCAGAAGTCACTGGCTTAGAGTTGTAGTGCAAGTCTACCTAGCCAGGAGTTACTCTTTCCCATGGTCAACCACAYTGCGGTAAATGGAAACTGAGAGTGCTGTGGCCCAGGGTTCAGCAGCAGTCCTGTTTGTTTTAGTGAAAGTTTATTTAAAAAACAAACAAACCAACCCCACAGCTCAGTAAAATTCTCTTCACTGAGCAGCTGACTTCCTGGGGTATTTTTGGTTTTTTTTCTGGTTTTCTCAGTTTTTCCTTTTTAGGGTCACTTCACACATCAAGACCATCACAGAATCAGTAAGGTTGGATGGGAACCCTGGAGATCATCTGGTCTAACCTTCCAAAGATTTCCTGGCACTAGTTCCACTGGGGCTCAAACCCAGGACCTTCTGCGCATAAAGCAGATGTGATAACCACTACACTATGAAACCACCACAATACTGAATTACTGCTTCTGTGTTGCCATGTAACAGAAGGGGTCACATCAGTGTAAAACCCTTTTGGGGAAGGGCAATAAGCAGATTTTTTAGTCCACACTGTGAACATTATTAGTAACATCTACCATAATGCACCCAGGCAGAGATAGAGACAGAGACCAACACCAGCTGCTCTAGATGCTTCTTGCCTTCTGTTCTAGTAGTATCAGGGCTTGTCACTAGGCTTTGAATCCAGATTCAAGGGGAAGTATCTGTCTTCAGATTCAAATGCTTGTGTTTTCCTTATCTCCAATCTTTTTTTAAGCCCCAATTACAACATGTTATAGTCTTCTGATGAAGTTCAGCAACCTGAAGTTAATACACAAGATTATGGCTATGCTTCAGTCCAGAAATGCAATTCTCACACTGGCTGATAATATAGATGGACATAAGCTAGAGGTAACAGTAASACTGCAGCACAAACCTTAAATGTGTGATTTACAGCTGGAGTTTTATCTAGCACAGACACAGCTACTTGTTTATGCTCAGTTGGTGTGTAAAGGTGCTGTTTGGGATGTCCTTCACTCCTTGAGCAAAGAAACAGATCACCCTAAGCTTGGCTCATGAACTTGAACTGTGAGTGAACCTCTTGGTTTGTCCTCTCGGTTTCAGCAATATGGAATTGTTTTTCTGTTGCAACTGTATTTTTACAAAAAGGAATTGACTTTTTTAAAATACTGTACTCATCCAGCATAGTCAGAAATATGGGTTTCGTGCACTTGATGACAGCCCTAAGTGGGGGTCCTGGAAATAGTGTGCATACCAGCCATTCCCTCCTGCTGTAGAATGGTTAATTACCCTGTATTACCTTCTAGTTCTCTTTCCCCTTCAACAATCAATTTCTTCTAAAACCAAAACTCCGCAGGAAACTTTACAAATGACTGACTTTGACCTAGATTTAGAAAACAGCACATTTTTTTCCAGCTAGACGTGTCTCTGCTTTTATTGCCACCTTAAAGATGAGTTCTAATGTTTGTGGTAGTATACTTTGACGTTTTTCAGAACATTGGGAATAAATAGCTGAATATAGACATGTTACACAAAGCAAATTAAGTCTGTCACATGCTCAGAAAACCTTCACCAGTTCTTATCTTCTGAAGCTGTTAGGCTTATAYGGGAGGGAGAGTGCAAGACTAAAATGAATAATACATAGCAGAGTGAATATGCTGCAAAATGGTTCTCTGCTACTRTAATTAAATAGATGATTGGACCCTAAAGACCTCAACATTTTTGCGTGCAATACCTATCTGTTATTCAAATGTTTTAGATGGCAAAAGCTGACTTGGTGACTACTTGGTGACTATAGCAGAAATCTTAAGCATTCACAATTTCTCTTTTGGGGCAAGAATACAAGCAACATTTTTATCTCCCTCTCCCTTCATGTCCAAAAAAATTTCTTATGGATGTTAAAAGCTTCCCACAGTGTCTACTTGTAACACAGCTTGAGCAATGAGAATCTGCATGCCATTTACAGCTTGAATGCTATAATTACTTAGTCTTGCTAGTAATTGTATTTTAGCAGCTGGATGTTATTGTAAGAGTAACACACAGTTAAGTTTAACAATTACAACTTTCACAGCTCCTGAAAGGCACAGCATTGTCAGGAATCAGGAGCAGAAATATTCCTGATACAACACATCTAATCAGCTAAAAACAGTTATGCTTTTTTTTTCTAATGATGTGTACATCTGACTTGCCAGCTTGATGGCCAGAAGGGTTGATACCACATTACATTTATCTCCTGTCATGTATTTTTCTCCTCCAGCAGGTATGTCCTGCTGTCACTGCTGAGTTGAGGCAAAGCCAGAGCTGTCAGTCAGTGGTAGCTCATTCTGMATTTCAGAATTCAGAAACAGATTCTCATTGCTAACGGTTCCATACATCTCAGACTGGCCAGAATGGTAGCCATCTGCGAATGCAAACAGGATTGGACTCATGGCAAGAACAACAAGCACAGTACTATGGGGCATTCAGGCAAAGCTTGACCTATACGAAGCCTGCAAATCTTTACAAGTAGCCCCTAATCCCATAGAGTAATTAACTTCTTTCCAAAAGCACCCACACCTCAAAATGTTGACATTAACAAGCAGCACTTAAAGCAGAGGTAAGACTTCACTAGTTTACATCCGTCTCTGAACCATAAACTCAGAAGTCACAGTAACTTTCTATTATTCTGTGTTAGGGCCTCCAATTTGGCCCCATAAGGTGAAGGTTTTCAAACACACTTCAAAAGTTTTTCAGTTTCCTAAAATTCACAAATCATTCGAGTTTACTGAAGGCCGCCATTAACAACGCTTTCCAAACCCACTCGGTGAGCGTATGCCTCTCTGAGACTGGTTCCTTCAGACTGAGTGTTGTTTTGTCTGCTTGCTCTCTACTAGGAGAGCTGGGTAGACTGTCCTGTCAATAAGCCCAGGGGAGTCGCATCAGCATTTAGACAACTCTAGCAGCACAGATGCCCAAAGCACCTCTCCGTACTGTCATGAGCTACCGTACTCACTGTGGCCCGGTTCTCCTCTCTCTACGCTAATTTCACKATAACATTTCAGACTGAGCCCAAGATTTCCCTGTGTGGTACCTGCCTTTTGGGAGAACTCTGAAAGCTCATTAAAATCTTGTCAATGCAGGCACAGCCTGCATCCCTGGTCCTCTAACACAGAGGGACTTCACTGGATAGGTAACGCTTGCAAATTCAGCAAGCAGCCTTTTCTACAAGCAAAACAAACAAACAAAAAGTCTCCTTTTACACAATGTGTGGATATATAACAGTTATAATTATGTTGGGTTGTTCTTATGGATTCAACATGAAATCCTCCTCCTTATCTCACCCCCTTCACAATAAATAGATTCATGATGGAGGAAGGTATCCTGTTYTAGCAGGGCCATCATTCCAATGTGTGGCTAATACCAAAGATTTGCAGACCTCAGAATAATTGTTTTTTTCCACATAGGAAAGTATTTCTATTTCCCAGCTGAGCACAATGTTGTTTGGTTACTATGCAAATCAGGGTGATGTTTGTGCTGATACAAATAAGTACTTATTTGTATCAAGTCATCCACAGAGGCAGGCAGGAAGGTAAAGAGAGGAGAAAAAAATGCTGCCACTAATGTTTCTGATTACTTTTTACCCACTCATGGAATATCCACAAGCAAGGACAAGGTCTCCTGTATTAAAGTAGGCAGAAATGTTAGTGCTGTAAAAACACAGAAGCAATCTCTGAGGGTATCATGACCCATAGGCCTGCTAACATTAAGCTGGTCAGGTACCAGCAGTAACATTGGGAGCACTGGCCTCAGAATGGGATAACCGCTCAGGAATTGCTCATTTCCTGAGCAAGCTTTGTCCTCTCTGCAAAATTGTATTATAGTTCTTCACTTGCAGGTATAAAAGCTAACTCAGGTCTGTCCCCATATGTCACTGGCAAAGCAGCAGACATGTTTTTTTATCTGGATTGCATACATTTGGAAAGAGGGTTTCCTCAAGGTTGTAGCTGAACCACAGTTAGCAAGAACCTAGGTATTATTAGTTCAGTAGCTCCAATGATGCATTAAGTCACTGTACTTTTTCCAAGTARAACTACAGACAGTCCTACATTTTTCTTAGCTGATTAATTCACTATGGCAATACAAATCAGGTTATAACAAATTTCCTATGTCGTCAGTGTGTACAGGTATATGTGTATRAAGGGGAGGATTTACACATTCATCTTCTGCYGAGTAATTTTTGAATCTGTAAAACAATTTAACTAAGTTTGATAGATCTGTATAGATCTCAGAAATACTCAGCTCCTATTAATTTAATGTAAGCAAGYAGATGAATGGAAGACAGAGACTCTCATGATGCAGAGAAAGCACCTAAGAAAGCGGATGTCCCAAGTACAATAAAAACCAGTTGGTACTTAYGCTTTCCTAAACAGTGAAGAGATCAGCTGTGAGGAAATTGGGCTGYGTTGCTTCTGCTGCTCGCAGAATGATCTGCATAACTGACATGTGGCAGCAGAGCCTTAACAGGARGAGGGAAACAGCTATCCATATCACATCTATTAGAAAAATTTGGTCCTGAAGCAGGAATYTGAATTAGCCTATTTGGTGGACCAATTAATGTTAGAAAGTTACTCTTCAATAGAAAACTTCACTTTCTAGTCACATTACAAATCAGGACTGCCATCCTAGACTCCCACACAGCTGCTAGAAGCAAAATTCTGCAGATCTGTAGAGGTTTAAGGGAATCTGGCAAGTGTTCCAGTCAGCGTTTGCAGAGATACTGCCTTTGAATGAAGGCATTGAGTTTACAAATACCTATTAATCTATCTAGTCTAAAACTGGAGCTTATCCAAAGTGTTAGAAAAAAGATTATCAGTAATTTCTGGCTTGAAGGTGGATAGGTTTACTGACCTGCCCTGATGTGGAAGGGCATCAGGTAGAAAAGCAAAATGTTTAAACAGCCATCGTTTCAGATTTGAGTGCTTGTAAAATATCCAATTGTGTCATTAAAAACTGTGCACATGAATGAAAATAAAATCCTAATAAAGATTTTTAGTATCTTCAGAAGTGTGCAGGAAAAGGAGTCAATACTAGATGTGAAATAACCTTCAAATCTATCAAAAGGCCTGTAGCCATAACAGTCTTAGTCCAGCCAAGATTTAGGCATGTGCAAGAGGCTAGGATTTGATTTCCACCAGTATCTTGCTGCTTTCCAGAAATGCCACAACATTTAAGTGTCATTGGAAATCCAATTAGGCACCTTTATGCAGACAAGATAGCATTCAGGATTCAACATGTTGTAGTACAGAACCAGCAGGCAGGGCTGGGCTGAACTGGGATCAGTAAACCACATTGTTCACAGCCTGACTCATCTGTCAGTTCACGTCTGTGGATGCATCAAAGCGGGAAATTCATTATATCGCTCCTACACTCCAGTTGTGCTCTATAACCTTCTGCGAGAAGCCAAACAGCACGAGGGTTTTCCCAAAGCCATAGCGAGATACTACTTAGCTTTCTAAGATGCTGCAGGTCTTCCCAGCCAGCCTGCACCAGGCAGCCTTGGGATCGTTCTTGTGCCCGTAAGTGAGAGTGATGCACAGCAGCCCTGCCTGGCCTACGTCATGCAGGTGTTCCCACGGGACAGAGGTCTTCTGCGCTGTCAGCACGATATTCCTGCTGGTTAAGCTCACCTCAGGGCTGCAGGCAGATTATCACATCACATCACTGCTATAAAGCTCCTGAATAAAAAGCTAGAGAAAAGTACATGCAGCTCCACATGCAGGTTTCTACCAACAGCTCCAGCTTCTGCTTTCAACACACCGACTCTCTCCTTCTGTCAGAGCCTCTTTCTGCCAGACTGGTCACAGCTTCAGGTTAAAAGTTTGACCCAGAGCACAAATACACCAACCTAACATGGCCAAGCTACACAAGGCATATTAAGAGAAACAGAGGCTGTGGTTTTGAATGCGTGGGTTTTATAATCAAATCTGTTTTCTCACAAGAAGTGGCTGATTAATCACCGCACATTAGCTATTTCAAATGAGACGAGACAGTCTCTGCTTCTAAGCTTAAATAGGCATGGAAAAGGGCTGCTACAACAGCAGTAAGTGACGAATGTAGAAGACGACAGCCACATTCCTACTTGGATTGGCCAAGAGTGCATTTTTATTGAGAACTCCCTTCTGATGATGGTTTGAGTGGCAGTAGCAGGAAGGAGGGAAAGCACCACTTTGGGCAAGAGGAACACATGCAGAGAGCTGCAGGAAGGACAGTGTTAAGCAGTGATGTCTCGCTGTTGGTCCTCTCATTGATTCTTCAGGTGTTCTGAAGTTGACAGCTTTTTTCCTCCTTTTTCCCTCAGCCTTTCTACGCCTTTGCTATGCAGTCACAGAAGCGACTAATGAAAATGGTTYGCAGTTTACTACCTCCTCCCTACTCTGCTTGTGGCTGTTCAGTGCCCTCTTCCTTGCTCCATTTCCCACACAGAGGTGACTTTTTCCATCAGCTTTGCCAGCTCAGAGTGGTGGCTCTAAGATGCAAACCTGCAGCACATGTTGCGAACTCTCACAGACTGCAGCGACAACTGTGAACGACACAGGAAAGGTTCGATACCTCTGTTCTTCAATACACAATGCATTTTTCCATTTCCCCTCGACTCTGATATAGTGTTATTGCACACCATTAAACACCTGTCACATTCCACCTGAGATGCAGTTGCACCTCACTGACAAGTTCTGTAATTCCTGTTTCAGCAAGTCAGCAAAATGCTTTAGGAAGGAATAGTAGTAACAACACTGTACAGCATTACTAATCTACTCAGCTAAAGCATTAACTGGCAGTCTTGTTGGCTTTGGATGAGCAGTGGAAACAAGTGTTTCCAACTTAGTATAAAAATCAGGGACAGTTTAGTAATGTGGCATCTGATTTCATGACTATAAAGAGGCCCTTCATCAGCCCTTCCCAAGTGAAGCCAATGTCCAAGGAACAGAGTGATCGGGCTACTAACAAAGAAAAAAGATGAAAAACAGCCAGCTCTCAAACCTTTACAATGCAGGGGGAGACATTACAGATGCCATGACAGCAAAAAAGTGGGGAGAGCAGGCCCGGGAGACGTATGCACACACTACGCCTAGCACATGCACTCATACATAGCCAGCCATCTCCGATGAGCAGGACAGAGTTCAGCTTCTTCTGCAAACAGCTATGACAGCTGTTAAACGGAATAGGATAGGAAGCTGACTTTTCCTTTTCTCTTCCTAATTGATTAGAAGCAACAAAACCACAGGTGATTGTTCAGAATTCACCTAAGTGTTTCAGGGGTCCCCAGTCCGCAACATTTGAGACTTTTCATGCCAGTATCTCCAGTAACCACTTCCAGCACACGGACCACAAATCCTTCTAATCTGCTTGGACAGGCTCTTCTCAAGTTTCCCAAGCAAGGACTTTCTGCCATAGTTACAGGAAGGCATTCTCATTCATTCAAGATGCTACCTAACTTACTCAAAATTCAAATTTTCCAGGTCTGATAGCCTGGCATCACCATGCCTCCACACACAGTGGCCTCCTACCTCACTCTTAGCCTCAGTTAAAGGGATCCCTAAAATAATAATCGTGAATAAGAGGCTGGATCATGTCTTTCACTGTGGTGCCAGCACCATTGCAAGGACATCAGTAGAGCTGCAGGGATGTGTTAAGAACGCAGGACAGAATTGGGCCTTTGCCTTGCTCATTTTAGGCATCCATCCTGTCCCTAAATTCATGGTGATTCCAAAACAGGCTTGTCTTTAGCGAACCTTGTCCTTTAATTTCTTTGCCTGTGTCAAGAGCAGTCTTCATACTCGGTGGCACAACAAATAGGAACAACAGAAGTCACTACCATTTTAGAGACATGTACATAACAGCACCCRAAATTAAATTTCAAAGGCAAAATATAGAGTAGAGAAGGTGAGTAAATGTGATACTTGCTGTGCAGTCTGACCCTTGAAAGATTTTAATGGGATCTCAGACCAAATGGCACAGCTGCTGATCTGCTTCATCTTTATTATTATTTTAGACTTTCTCCTGACTAAAACTTACTATGTATGTTTTCTACTTGGCCTCTTTAGATTAGCATCATGTATCCTTTACACTCATTCATCATGGAAGGAAAGACTCAGTCCCTTCCATGTAACTTTTCCTTTCCTTTGAAGGCTGGGCCAGTGTTCCATATTCACTACCATGTCAAAAACTCTGCCTAAGGCCTGCATTTCCTGATGTGCTCTAATAGGTTCAGGACCCCAGCTGTCTGCCTGGCGATTTACAGCACTGATATTTAAGCAAATGAAATATCCTGCCTTATAATTAGCTTTTTTTTTTTTTCTGAAGTAGAATATTTATAATGGGCAGAGCACATCTTTCTGTTCAGACAACACAATAAAGTCTTCTGGTTACTGTGGTCCAGCCTCAGCCACTTACATTTTAGATGCCAGTCTCCATTCTTAACCCCCTCAGTGGATCTTCCTAATGTCACATCTGCCACTAATTCCCAATAATACACTGCAAAAAATTGCAACATATTCCCAGCATGTTTATGGAAGCCAATCTCTGGCCTACTTTACTAATAACTTTAACAAGCCTCAAACAGAAGCTAATAAAAAACAAACTGTTCTGCACTTAGCAATTGCTGGAAGTTTGTCATGGGGATCCCATCAACACCATTTTATCAAGCCCAACTGTGCTTCCATCTAACGAAAGAGCCTAGATCCATGTTCTGACATATCTCACATCTTAATGCCTCCTCTGCACAGGCTACATAGATGCCCTGATCCTGCAAACTGATGCCCACCACAGATACAGCTGCTTCCCTGCATCCCCCCAAATCAACAAGATCTTCCAGCAGAAGATCTCCTGGGAAGACTAATGCAGTATATCTACATTCAATCTGAGTTACAGGACATCCATATAAAGCTGTGGGACAAAGCTGGTTTCTGTTCCAGCCCGCATATTGCCAAAGTCTAACATCTACAGCAAGGTCATACATGARCCAAGAGAAGCTAGCTTAGCTCTTAAGAGCCCAACTTCAATCAAGAAATCATTCTGCCACCCCAGTGCTGCTGTCACTCTTACAACTATTTTTTCAAGACAAAACTGGGTTTTCAGTACCCGTATTCAGTTTCACAAATCATAAGCTTCCATGGGCAGCGAAATAAACAGCTTCCTTTTTTTTTTTTTTTTTTTTTTTAAGGCTATGCCTCCCCCCCTCGTTCTTCTCCCTCTCCTGTCAGCACCTGTCCACTTACAATTTTATGCAACAAATCTTGCAAATTTAAACAAAGACAGGCTAGATTCATGGCTAGCTGGGAGGCATCTAACAAGGTTACCCATACAACACAATGTCATAAATAAAAACTCTTGACTCTCGCATAAATCCTTCTAAATCAGTCATGCTTTGCATTTGGCAATTTGCTGTTAAATACACATCATGCAGAGAAGACATAAGATAGGAATCCAATGTACTGTGGCCATTAAAAACAGTGTGGTTTTATTATGTCAGTTAAGTGCAGTGGGCAGCCTACTTCAATGCCAGCAGTCATAGCAACATCTAGTCTATCTAATTACTCCCTGTAACAGAAGAGGCTCTTAGACTTCTCGTCCTAAATAGTTACCACACTCCTGGATTTTCCATAGCAGCATGTGGGACTCCCAGCAGAATGCTGCAGAGACTCATGACACACCAAGAACAYGTCCTATGTAATGCTTTTCTGGTGTTTATGGGACACACAGCGATCAAGCACAGCACAGAACACACAAGCCTTGTGCTACTGCAAAGTTAATTTGTGCCTAAAAAGAAGGCCACCTATTAGTGCAGACCCATCCACATATAACCTACCCAGCTGCTCTGCTGGAGGATGATAGCTTTAACTGAAGTTTGCTGATCCACAAGGGAGTTAGCAGTTACTGCTCCAGTCAGTAGCTGGCAAATTGGGYTAATTTAAATGCCTGAAGTATCTCTTTGCTGATAATCATGAACTCCATTCTGCAACACAGTCATTCCCTGAGCTTCCTTTGGGTATCTGAGATGCTCTGCATAAGCACAAGCAAGCTACTCTGAACAGAAAACTGGGCTGTCTAATGACAATCTACTAAACATCTGCAGCATCGGATTTGGATTGTGCAATCTTTTACAGAAAATCAGTATTCTGGAAGGGACAGCACAGTAATTAACATTTTTCTAAGTAGTTTCAGATGCATTTAGAAGCCACAAGATAAACAGGAGGGAAAAACCTGCACAGTTTGAACTAAAGCTAGTAAGGTGGTAAACAAGCCCCTCCATTAYCTGTGTGCTCACAGAGTGCAGTCTCCAAAAGGACATAAGTTGGTAGGAAGCATATTTATTGGAGTTCTTGTTAATTCTTTTTCCTCTTCAAGTGTCTTTCCTATCTGCTTTCCCACTTGAAGTTACACAAGCACACACCTCAGAGTTAGTATATTGTGGCAGACTGCATTGGTGTGGGGGTAAGAGGGCTGGGAGAAATTAGTTCAGTTTTCCTCTAGAACAGCTGAGATGCTCAGGACCTCAGATTCCAAGAAAACCATAAACTACTWCCTTCTGCTGTGCTATCTCACCTCTTTGCAGGGGGGAAACATCACAACAGTCTTGTGTATTTCATGGCAACTGTCTCAGCACTGCTAGAACTGCAGCTCTGTCCTTAAACTTAAATATTCTGTTTTACCCCATTCTCTCTGCAAGCTTATTTCACAGAAATACAGAACAGTTGAGGTTAGAAGGGACCTCTGGAGATCACCATTCCAGGCCCCCTCACTCAAGCAGGGTCACCTAGAGCATGTTGCATAGGATCACGTCCATTCAGGTTCTGAGTATCTTCAGGGAAAGAGACTCCACAACCTCTCTGGGCAACCTGTTCCAGTGCTCTGTCACCCTGACAATAAAGAATTACCTGGAACAATGCTCAGTTTCAGAGAAAGACATACACATCCAAGCTACATGACAGTGGGTCGTAACTCTTATTTCCCTATGCCCCTCCCCAGAAGTCTGCTAGCTCCTATGACTACTTTTGAATCAAATGCTCCTGTCCACCACACCTAAAAGTCCCAACTCTATTATATTAGCATCTAAGAGAGTTTCAAAGCCATCCCATTAAAAGCAGTTTCACCAAGAAACTGGGAGAATCAGAATACATTTATTCCTTTCCCAGAAGCAAGATGACAGCAGTATGCAACACTCAGGCTTCAGTTTTCCAATTTCACATACATCTTGATATAGCAAAGTTTTGAGTTCTGAAGCAGTACAACAAACAAGTGTCCCTCTGCTCAGGATATGGTTTGTGTTAACTTTACCCCATACTCCAGCCTCTAGGATAGGATCTAGAATCAACACAACCTATTGCAAAAAAGAAACCACAACCCCCATTGCAAGTTTTACTCAAATTGTAAACCATTACTAATGACCTCATGCCATGGCTTCAGCAGGGGTGAGTGGGTGGGGCTGTAAGTTCAGTTGTTTGGTGGCAGCGTTCTCAAAAGAGGAAGATGGTTTACACYAGGATAACTGCATCTTAACTTCACAGACCACACTGTTTAGACTCAACAGTGCCTCATTCCCCTTTGCACAATCAGTCCAGTGACTAACAGCTGCTTGGAACAGGGAAAAAATAGCCATGTTTAAAGAAATCATTGTTTGCTTGCTTTCTTTATTTTCAAGACACCAGGATTACACTTTTTTAAACTAACTGATCATATGGGTTCAATGACTACCCAACAGCAATGCTTGAGAAGAAATTAGAGTCACTTCTTAGTCAAGATAAATTTTTCTTTACATAATGCACATTGCAAGCAGTGACTTTCCCCCTCCCACCTGAAGCTAGCATATCCTCCTCCTGACCAGTTCCTCAGCCTTTTCAGCACAGATTTTATTCCTACTGCAAAACAAACCATAAAGAGCTTACACCAAACTGCACTACATCCCCACAGCTCTCACCCAAAAAAGGCACTGCTCCTTTAAGGAGCATGTGCTCACTGGCAACTCAGAGCCCATAATCACATGCCTCAGGGCTGTTCTTCAAATAGAGCTGGAGATAGTCTTTATATGTCTGTGGATCAGTCATTGTAGCTTTGACAGCTGGGTCTTCCTTCATGGCCTCCATCCAGCGTTGGAGCTTTGGAGTGTGACTCAAAGAGCTACGGGAAAAGGAAATGGACTGAGTAATGCAAACGGGAAACCGTGAGAGCATCAAGGAAGCAAAACAGCTAAAGAGGTTCTCTTTTACTGCTTGTTTTGCTTTCTGCCTTCCAGCATAATGTTCATCTCAGAGCAGCTAACAGAAATACGTATCAAATCACAGAAGACAGACTGGCATCTGGAAAATAAAGGAGTTCTTAGAAAGTTTGTGAATCTGCAAAGCTGAGCAAAATACAGATAGCTACCTCTTGTGCAAGGTATAAGCATGTTTTCACYTTTATTCCCCCTGCTACAAAAGAAACTTTCCTGTTATCTATTTTCGCCTTCACATTGAGAGCAGAGGTTTGTGCTACACTGCCTCCTTCTGCAATTCTTTGATAGTGGCAAGTCTTTAAAGAAAAAAGCTTCATGCAGCTGCTGAGCTCTCTTCCCAGTCCCAGAACCCCTTCTCGCCTCTGCACTGTACACCAAGGAAAGTGCTGTGCAAATTGTACTACCCTGCAATCCAGCAGCTCAGAATCCAGATCCAGGGTCTTCTGAGGAAATTCACGATTCGATGAATTAAATCCACAAACCCGCAAACTGAAAGCTCAGCAGTGCAAATTATTCTTTCCATTCTCTTCTGGCAGGCTGACTCTAGTACTTTGCATTCCTATTTCCAACTCGCAAATTTAAGAATCTAATACACAACTTCTCCAGTTAGTTCCTAACACTCACCACAAAGTATCTTTTCTTAAGCTACTATGGCTCAGATCCTCAGTCATCCAAATACTTTCATGACTCTAAACCTATGCTCCTACACTGCTTGTAATACTTCTCTTTTTCCATCAGGGGCCACACAGGGAACAAAGTAGACCAGCAGTCCATCAGTAAAATCCCAATTTTTCAGTGCCAGACGTTCCAATGCTAAGGATTGGAATCCTGCATCTTT
>NW_028185084.1:1320564-1401905 GCF_003343005.1 Rhea americana | reverse complement strand
AAAGACAAGACTCCAACTCATATTCCCACTTCATCTGACAAGTCAGACTCTCAAGCCCTGCTTTAACCTCAGTTACAAAATAGTTTTCCTCTGACACCATTTTCCCCAAGGTAACCCAATAYCATAGTAACTAGAGCTGTTTAAGGATATAATAGACCAAGACATTTAACAGGACTGTTTCTGTTACAACAGGGGCAGATCTATTAGCTACAGCTAGGTATGATGCAGTTTACGTGTGTCTCAAAAAAAACACCTCCCTTTGTCAGGCCAGGTTTTCTGAAAAGACTCAATTTCAAATCAAAGTTTTCGATCAAGCAATTTGAAGGCCTGTTTTCATTTATAACATGGAAGTGGAAGTCCTGTATTTTTACCACTTCTTCCAACTCTGTCCAAATGTTTCGGCAGAAAACAGACCTAGTGAAAGCCTTTTTCTAGAAGATCCCTGAACAACTCATCTCAGTTTTGAAAAGATGTTCTTCCCGCCCCACCCCCCACCAAGTTGTAACACAGCACAAACCTCCTTCAGCAGTCCTCAACAAAAGCCCATTGCTACAAAGCGTGTGCAAAGAACATTCAAATGGGACACTTCAGAGTCCACTAGAAAATGGGCAAGGTCCACAATACTCACTCCTGCAGCTGTACTGCCTCCAGACGTTCAAACCATGGCCAGATCATGTAGTCAAACATGGAGATGGAGTCCCCACCAAAAAACACAGTGTTGCATTTGGACAGCATCTGTGAAGGGGAGATGACAACAATCGCTATCAGAAGGAAAATTACATAGTACAATTCTACAGTAACAACAACAACAAAAAAAAGACACCTCATAGTGGAATGCAGGCATGCTGAAGGGATCAGTCAGGAAATAATGCAGATATAGCACATTTTTCCTGCGTGTGGCATCTGGGGAGTCARAACTAGTCAGCTGTAATACCAACTTTAACTATTTCACACACTGTTAGTACGGTTCTTCTCCACTGCCTGTTCAAAACCAGTCAAAATATAAATCACTAGCAATGTGTGGCTTGTATGCCAGCAAAAACAAGTTCAGCTCACAACCTCCATTAGCTAGCAGTAATTTCTTACCTGTAAAAAAGCAATAGCAGTGGAGAATAACCAAACATAACAATACACATGCATTTCTAGAGCAATAAAACAATCCAAGTTTAGCATCCAGATAAACTAGAACACAGTTTTTGCAGCAACTCTTTTCCCATGGTATTTGAGTCCAAGTGGTTTTAGGAAAGCACTTCTAACATTACATCTAGAATTGGATTTGACTCCAGATGCAGAGCGAACAGGAAGCAAGTATAACATACACATACCTCAGAAACAGAGCCCCAGCATGGGCTCAGCATAGAAGGCAAAGCCATAAAGAATGCAAGACTACTTGCGGTAAGTTCTCCTCTTACACATATGCTTTGGACACACATTTTGAATGCTACAGTCATCCAAATTAATGCAGTTGGAAGAAACAGCATTTTTTCAGCAGACTAATATCCTAGTTGTTTTACGTCTTGGTATTTTTAAGGTGGAACTTGAGAGACCTTACAAATCCTTGTCTTTTTGGACACACACCAAAATACTACCACAGCATTCATTCCCTGTCCCTCTCTCATGATCTAGTAGAAACTTCAAAGTAGTCTCTTCAAGAAACATCCAGATGCTTGAATTACCAGGCATCAGAATATAACCTGACAGCTGTACAGTTCCAGAGATGGGAACACAGCTCCCTCTGTTGGGTACCAGCAAGCTAGACACAGAAGCATTTCAAAACACTTCACTTCTTGAACATTTTCTGCAATAGGCTGAGTGAAATTTGATGGCTGCATCCCCTTCTCCTATCCTCAGCTCACCTTCAGCCGCTGCTGCAAGATCCTTCAGGGAATAGTAAAATAGAAACATTGAAGTAGCAGCAAGTTTCTCATCCCATTTATCAAGTGGTATGAAGGTTAAATTTCCTTAATGTTTAATGGTTTTATATTAAAGAGAAGTGGCTTGCCCCAAGAAATACTCTGTCATCTATGCTAGCCTAGCATCAGTCTGATCAGACAGACAGACTACTCTGAAGCAATTCTGTTTTGACAACTTATGGGGGACAGGAAAGCAGAATGTGCAGAACTGTTAGAAGAATCAGGAAAGTCTTGGAAAGCAGTTGGAAGCTTTTCACCAGAGAGGAAACACACTGGAGGAACACCTTCTCAAGGCAGAAACGCATTAGTTGTGGCTGCTAGAAAYGCAGAAGCAATGGGTCTGTGATAAAGAGTCTGACAGCTGTTCCAGTTAGTTAAGAACCACTACTGACACTAAAGCAGAATTGTGAAATTCCTAACAGCTTCAAAACCACCTGATATTTTCTGGAGCTCAGCTGAAGTTGTCTTCCACTGCTGTAGCAGAACACAGCCCTGGGCTGGATTTCTACTAGAAACAGACTATACTTTGCCTTTATCTCCCCCCTCCCCCGCCAAAGRTGAGTGGAGAGAACATCAATGAACTCCTGAAGAAAAAAAAAGAAATGGTTTCATCACCAATGTGTATATACTGATTTCAGCAGTTACTGCACCGACATTTTTCAGCAGCTCAAACTCCTTAGCCCTTRTTCCTAGAGCATGCTGCAAAACCTTCTTTCATCCAAAGCAGAAAGAAGATATCTAAGACAACAGCATAGTCAGTCAGCATTCAAAAACCTCTAGAAGTCCACAGTAGGCTGCATCACAAAGTTTAGTTTAGCTACTTGGAAGTTACTCTAATGGTGCTATTCAAATCCTAGGCTGAAGCAAGTAAATTGCAGGACTGTTCATTGCTAGAACTTCCAACTGCAGGAAAAGCGACTCATTACAAAACAGGTAGGAAAAAGGACTGGATACAGTAACTGCCAACTGGCTCATTACCATGAAGCATTCTTACCTCTTCAAGTTTGCTAAGCTTTTCAACAAACTCTGCTTTCAGTGCTGAGGTGTCCTGTCCATCTTTGACTGCAACAGAGTACTTGAAGATAACAGGTGTTAGCTAAACAAAGCAAAGGAGAAAGCTTTTAGCATTCTTATAACAGTAACATGAGTAAGTCATTCAGAGTTTAAGATAGCAAGTTAGATGTTAACTTGTTATTAAAAAGTTAAAGTCCATTAACAAAAAACTGATTCTTTAGAAGAGTTAAGCTTAGGCTGAAAGGACAACTGAATGCAAAAAACAATTCAGTAGTGCAGGAAAAGGACAACAATGAGAAGACAAATGTGTTTCCAGTTTGCACACACTACCATAAAATAGCTATAAAAGTGGCAAGATGCACAGCAATATTCTTTACCCAGGTACACACTTCTGAAATGCTGATATACTAGAGATTTATTCCAACATTCAAGGTACTTTTAAGAAATAAAGATGCAGTACAGGATGTATAGGCTTCTGTGTATTTTCTAATTTAGCCATCACCAGAGAAATCAGTGAAAAGTACAGAAACCTGCCCAGTGGCCAAGCTTAATTAGATGGTATTCTTAAAAGCTCACATACCACCATTTTTCTAAGATCTTGCCATTCACACAATCAACATTCACTGCATATTTAATTTCCTGAAACATCTCTCCCTGTAAACTTGCCATTACCTCTATTCAGAAAGACCAGTTGTGAATACAATTCTTTTGTCCCCCCTTCTCAGCCATATCTTTCTCTTCACAGCTTCCACCGGTTTCCCTCCTCTGGCACCTCATATCCAAGCTAACTTCCTTCTCTCCATACACTCTTCAAAGTCTGTGCTTGCCATATCCACATTTAAGGTACTCAGMAGTTAATCCCTCTTCCATGCAGCCGCAATCCCCCACTGAGAGCCAAAACTAGCCTCCTTATATGCCTCCGCTGTCTGCAATCACCTGCCATCTCTTGTCCTAAGCACTCTTGGTCAGGCACTCTTCATGTTCTGCATTCACAGAGCACTTCCCACAGACAGGTTAGGTTGAAGTACAGTAACTGTGTCTGATCAGGTCTCAAGCATTCAGCTGGTTTGATTTACTAACCTTCCCACTATTTCTAGATGCTCAAAATCCTACCTCAGTCTTTAGCTGGCTTAGCTGTCTTTGTGCATCCCTGCCTTCATGTAAGTGCTGGCAGCAAGTCAGATGCACAGCAATTTGACTGAGGTAACAGTAAAATACTTCAAACGTATCTAGGAAAAACATTTAAATAACCTGAGACAAGACCTGTCTTACGGCATGAAAGCAGCATTGGCAATGCAGCTACAGTTCCTAATGTTTTAGTAAAAGCAAGAAACACAATCCCACCCTGATCACATAATACCTTCGAAAAGTATTCCAGGAGCATCTTCTGAAAGGCTCGCTCGTATGGATCTGAAGGCAGCAGCTTCTTTCCTGGAAATGCTTCATCCAAATATTCACAAGTGATTGGAGACTCATAGATCAGCTGACCCTTGCTAGTCTCCAGAACAGGAACCAGTCCAAAGGGGTTCTTCTCAAAGAACCAGTCAGGTTTGTTCTTTAGATTGATGTTGATTACTTCATGGCTGAAGAGTAAAAGAAAGAAGACACAGAACAATCATTCTGCTACAGTACCACTCCATCCCATGCAATCATTACACCTCAACAGCTACTGTACTTGAGAGGCTGAATCCTTACTCTCCTGCTGTCCCTAGTCTTCCCTGAAGTCCTCCACTTTGCAGGACTGGCCATGTGATGMTCAAATGCTACCAGGGAGCACATCCCTTTATTGCACAAAATCCATACTGACTTACAATGAGTTGTTTATTAAGCTACCAAGACACACAAACAGTCAGTGCACATGCTAAAGAAGCCCTTCCAATCATGCTATCATAAAGGTCAAGCCCTGAATGCAGCAAATGCTTATCACATGCAAGTTCAGCAATGTTCTGGGCAAGAAGCACTTGATTGGAGAGGAAGCTGCACTCCAGCTAACTGCAGCAGCATTTTAACCTGGCCATAAATTAAAAAGCATATCAGGAAAGTACATTGCCTACTTATTTTCCTAGCCTACAGCTTCACACACACACAAAAAAAGTGCAGATCAAAGGTGAAATAGACACTATTAAAAAAAGAATTAGGAAATTTCTCTATAAGAGGCTAATAAAGTATAACTTATATTCAAGTATGACCGCACAATATTCCCAGAAAACCCAAAGTCTGCTAAATGCAGCTGAACCTTTTAAACAACTAAAAGATTATAAGGAGGCAGCTACCACATTAGACAGGAAAAAAAAACCCAAATCAATATACTAAAACAAACCTCCCAGCCCTCAAATTAATCAGAGACTAAAGACAGAACTAAATTGACCTGGAGTTTTTAATGCACTTGAAAGAAACAGTTCTCATCTTGACATCAGAGGAGAGCTGAGTGGTAAGCATTCCCTATGCCAGCAAGGACTCCAAGCCCAGTGCTGGTTAACAAGCCCTGGGTAGGTGCTAATCAGAAACAGGTGAAAAAACTTGTTACTTTGAAACTGTGAAGTTAGTCATGTCATTTAATGTTTTTTAAATAGAGACTAACACTTCCTTATCTCAAAAAAGGGACACCACAAATACTAACTTACAGAAACTCATTACAAAACAGGAATGAGAAGACATGCAAGATCACAGTACTTTCCTTCTTAAGGGAGGGCGCTCTGCCCACTAGGGGAAACTTGTATATTGCATTTTGCTAAGCAGTAACTATAAACAAATAAATAAATTAAAACACACTGAGCATTCACATTTCCCAGGATTTTGGCTGTAGCTTACATTCGAGCAAAACAAAAACAAGCACAGAAAACCCAGACAACTTCTGCCTACTCGCACTTTTAAATGCTATTCACACTTACTCAGAAATGGTTCCAAGTACTATTATTGTACACAGTCACGATTATGAGATTAAAAAAAAATCATCATAGCTTCTTTCCTAATGACTGACTGTGGGCCTTTACATAATTGATTTCACCACATACTTAATTATTTCCTGCTTCAGCAAGGCCCATACCCTCCCAAGTAAGTCTTAAAAAGTGTCAAGCTCTACAGTGAAAACACCCACAGAAACCACTTTACATCGTGGTGGTGAATTAACAGCTATTTAGGAAGTCCAGGCTACTAGAGAAGCTCAAAACTCCCCGCGTGAGCCCTCACGAGCCGCCACGGGCGCCCACGACGGGGCTGCGGCAGAAAGCGGCGCCACCCCGCTCCTCCCCACCGCGCCGGCCTCACCTGATGCCCTTGGCGCGGAGGACAAGGCGCGTTCTCTGCGCGAAGGGGCAGAACCGCATGCTGTAGAGCCGGATCACGCCCTCGGGCACAGGCCCCGGGGCCGCGCTGCCTGCGGGGAGAGCCGTTACTGCCGTGCGCCCAGCCCCACGCAAGCCCCCGCCGGGGCCTCCCTGCCCGCCAGGGCCGCCGCTTACCCTTGCCCAGGCTGCGGGAGTGATCGCCTGCCATGCTGCGCTGCGCTGCCGTGCCGCCGCTCTGCGCGCCGCCGCCGGGCCCGCCCCGACCCCGGCGTGGCGCGGCCGTTGGGCGGGGCGGGAGCCGCCCGCCCGCGCGGCGGGACCGTTGGGCGGGGCGGGAGGCGCGCGCGCGGCGGGACCGTTGGGGAGCGAGTGGCGGCGATCGCAGGGGCTGCCTTGTATCAGGGTCTCCGGGTGCGTAATGAGGGAGCTTTCTGCTTACATATTCCAGGCAATGTCCAAGTTGATCTTGGATCCTGAAAGTCAAAGGCCTCCCTTGTTGCCCCCCACGCCACGATTCCTCCCAGTCTTCAGCTCAGAGCTGCGCATCAGCAGAAAATGGTATTTTTGTGCACCCAAGATGCCCGCTGACAAACCTGGCTGAGGGGAGGGAGAGTCCCTGCRCTCATAGCCATGGTCACATCTCTGTCAAACTATCCTAGACTGTTAACACTAATGGAAATAACTGAAGCTTCCTCAGTCTCATCAGTGGATCCATGTTTGCACAACAGGAAAGTTTTGCTTGTTGATGATTTTTAGTTTGGTTTTGTCAATACAGTGGGGCCTCCAACACCGTGTCATAAAAACTAGTATTAATTTTCTGAGGTAATTTTTTCTGCAGACAGCCATTAGTAAAGTYACATGAATCAGATGCCATATTATTAATTCATAAAGATTATATTAAAAGAACAACCTGACTTTTTGCTAAGTCATCATAGCTTATGCAATTAGTAAACAGTGCAACAGTGCAAGGGTGTGGTAATTCATTGCCCAAGCCTGCCATGCCCTAGATAAAYACAAGCTGTACAATAAGATGTCCTTTGTCAACAAAATGTTTTTTCCTACTCATAGATGAACTATGTTACAGGACATAGTTTTTTCTTCTGAATGTTCATCCATAGGGAAGTTTCAGCAACATCTTAGAATGTTAAAAAGGATAATTAATTAGAAATTTATTTTCATAATCAAGAGGGACACTGGTAGGAGCCCAACATATCACTGTAAGGTCACTAAATCCTGGAACACCATGGAGCCAGTGTMCAAGAACTGTAAGAGTTTATCAAAGAAAAAATACACCCATTTCTTCATGCTATTTTGATGTGGCTTACAGAGCACCTACATGGACTATAGTTAAGGTATACACTTGTCCTGCTGACTCTGGACTGCTCCATTCTCTGGTGCTGCTCTGTAGTACCATGAGTGCAAAGTTCTTGCTTGGAAACTCTGCATACTGTTTTAAAACAGATCAGTAATAATGAACTAATACAAGCAATGAAACTATCAMTCCCTTTAAAAGATTGTTATTGCTGACTCTGCTTTTAAACCCTTCAAAGTTCTTACAATGCTGCAATGCTAAGAAGTCATAGCTATACAGAGAAAGATTATAGAGAAAGATCTTTCCAGTGGTTGTTTTTCCTATCAGCTCTGTTTGTTTGAAACTTCAGGACTGCAGCATCACGTGCCCAGACAAGAGCTGCCATGGATACAGCACCTCATGAAAAGAAAACAAACAAAAGCCCCACAGAATAACAGATACTGTTATCACATTAAGTGGAAAAAAAAAAGCCTCCTCTGAATGAGCAAAGCAAGTGCGGGGCAAAAAACCCTTGATTTTTTTTCCCCGAAGGCTTGGTCATTTCTATGCCCAATAAAGCTATCTGGTAAAAGTAATTAGGCAGGTTAGAGRCAGCTGGATAAGAGCAGGTGACTTACAGACAAAATTGCCTCCTTGGCCACTGAAGGCTGCCTGAGAGAGAACACCTGGAAAACTGCTGCTCCAGAGGCCTTTTCTAACCACTTTTTAACTCAAATTTTGGAAATTTTTCTTTCTCCCACCTGCCGCGCCTCTCCGGGACCTGGGCGGCTGCCAGTACAGAACGAAGGGAGCGCAGCAGGACCCGCGCAGGCGCACAGCCGCATACGCCTTYCTCGGTGGCTGCTGGCCTTTTAAATACCCGCCGCCCGCTCATTGGTTGCTTGATGCGTGAGTGCAGACCAATCAGCTGTCTGCTCTGAACCCGGTGCGCAGGAGGTGTTGCCCCGGCCAGTAGCGGAAGCCGTTCTTGTTGCTAGGAGACGGGCGTACACGGTGCGGCCGCCGRGCCGAGCCGGGCGGATGGCGGCGGCCGGCGAGACCCGGCGCGCGGGCCCGGCGTGCAGGGAGCTCGGTGCCGAGGGCCCGGCGGGCCGCCGCTGCGCCTCGGCCGAGAAGACCTCGCTGGAAGTGAGGTGGGGGCCGGCCGGGGCACCCTGCGCCCTACAGTCTTCAGGCTCCCACCCGGCAGGGTRCCTGCTGCCCCCTCCTCTGGGCCTTGCTCCCCCCGCCCCGGGCCTGCCCGGCGCAGCCGTTGGTGAAGATGGCAGGCCGAGGGGGAGAGCGCAGAGGCCGCTGTCCTGCAGGTCTGTTTCGAGGCAGCCGGCAGCAGGGGAGAGAGAGGAAGAGGCACTTGGCACTGCAGCATCTGGCTGTGGATGGCTCTTCAGTGTGTTTAGATGAAATTTAGGGATTTCTGCCCTCAGCACAGGGAGACACAGCTGAAACTCRGCATGAGCAGCCCTGGCTAGTTCATGGCCTCATCTCTCTTTCTGTCTTGCTCAGAGAGCTTCARCCTCTGGAATTTCCTTAGCTGTTCTGCATCTCCTAAACTCCACTGGCTCTAGTCCCTCTTAGTTTCCTCTCTCAGCATCTTAACCTGAATCTTAGGTATTTTCAGACTTCTGTTTCCCATAAACATTACTATACCTTCATATGTGGAAGAACATAGCTCTTCTAGAGCTTTTGACAATCGTCAACTTGCTTTTGGTTGTGAGTAATTGTGCACTATAACTGAGTTAAACTCTTCCCCACATTGGTTGAGATTTTCACAGCAGTGTAGAATGTATAGACACATTTTTTTCCATGTAATAGAAGTAGGTATTATGCATTATAAATTACTATTAGCATTATTATGCATTATAAATTGCTATTAGTATGTGTATAAATTTTAGAAGAAAATGACAAAAAATATTTTGCAACGGGAAATTTGAATGACTTGTTTTGTGTTTCAGAAAACACAGAGCTTTGACAAAACTGACATTTTCATATAATGTTTTGTTTTGAATGAACTAGCATATTTCAACAGTAAAATACTCCATTAAAAATTTCCACAGAACTAATTACTTTTTCATCTATATTGTATGAGCCAGGAAAGTTTGTGGCTGAAATAATTCTGATACATAGTGTTTAAACAGATTTGGAGAGAGACACAATGTGGAGGACATGTGGCTGAGTCAGGGCTAATTATGTGAGCCAGTGTGAACCCTGCATCAGGCATAGCTGGTAACAGCCTCAATCCTTGTCCCAGTAAACCTTCAGCTGTTGTATAGGGCTGCTAAGTTGTGCTGTCATCCTATTAACTTTATCCCTGCATASATATTTTCTAGACTCTGCAAACAGAAGTTTAAAATTCCTTATTTCCACCGATTCAGAACCACTGCTGGAAAAAAACAGAGTTGCTCCTGTGAGCATTCATAAAGTTCTGCTGATGTGCCACAACATCTCATGTATCTTGTGGCTGTGTAGAAGGGCAAGAAAAACACTCGTCAGCTGAAAAGTCTCTCTCTGTTGTCATGGTATTCATTCATATACAAGAACATGTGGTCAGCATGCGCCGACTGCTGTCTGGCGACRCTTGCTCCTTTGGCATGTAGCAATAGTCCAACATCGGAAAATAGAAAACTAAGCTGAAAGGATAAGAAGAGTAGATATTTGTGGGCATGAATATCTTAAGACTAATCAAAAAATGGTCCTAACCATGAGACCAGTGAAGTTGTAGTGTACATACTTCAAATAAGAGTAGAGGGTATCAGCAGTCAAACTGATCTTAAGACAGTTATGTTTATGAAAGGAGTGTAAAAATGCTGCTTGCAGCTGCGAAGGACAAAGGTCTCCAATGTTCTTACTTGGAAAAGATGAGAGAGTCAAAGTTACTGAATAGAAATTAGAAGAGAATAGAGCATTGTGCACAGAGGGTGCATGGTACACTGCAGAAACTTTTCTGTCKTGATAATGGCAGACTGAACTGTGCMTCAGTCAGACATACTCACTTAGTGGTAAATGCACTAAATCTCTTTGATAAGGAGATCCTCATATTTATCCAGTGCCTGAATGAAAAGGAGAAACGTCTGCAAGCAGTTAATTGTTGGTGTGCTGCAGGTTCATATCCTGACTCCTCTTTCAGTAATTTATTTCAGTCCCTGTATACCACAAGAGTGTTTACATTCTGAAGTTTTACCCTGTTAAAGTACTAGTGTCTTTCATGCACAACAGTCCTCCTAGTTAAGCTTGTACAAAGATAAGCCACACCTGTGTAGTTTTGTTTTTCTGGAAATGAGATGAACTATGAAATTGTAGAAAAGTTTAAGTAAATATAATTGGGTCCACACTRTAGATTGTACTGGTTTAATTATTTCAGAAAAGAAGGTATGCTCTATTACTGTAATATAATAGTAAAAAAACAGTGCCTGTGAAAGGGGCTAACTTTATTTGTAGCGAAAACTGAAAGAAATATAAACATCTCTCCCTACTCTTATGATAGTCCTTTGTGCTCCATCAAAAATTGCCCCTATGCTTTGAAAACACTGATCAAGTGATTTGTAATAGTAGATCTTGAAGTTATTGTGGTTTTGTAGCATTGGTACGAGGCTGAATTTAACAAATCACAAGCATCAGATCAGTGTAATTCTTAGGCTACCATAGTGCCTTTTTCATAGTGTTTTAAGAAATGTRTGTCTTTGATTAATGTTTTAATGCTCAGTTGCTTTTTCCTAAGATGGGTTCAGGGATTCTCAGACAAGATTGGCTTTGTCAACAATCACACTGTTTGCTATCCTTGTGGCAATTACATCCTCTTTGTCGACATTGAAACAAAGAAGAAGACAGTATTGGAGTGTCAGACTGGCCAGGTGGGAGCATTTGCAGTGAATGGCAACAGTGAAGTGGTGGCCTTTTCAGACCGGAAGCTGAATCCCTTCATATATATCTACACTTTTCCAGAACTGAATAAACTGACAGAATTAAAAGGTAGTGATGTGGTAACCCTCCTCATTGTCACTCAATTAAAACAATACTTAAATCACCYATTTTATCAAGAGTATTTTTGTAAAACTTTAAAAACAGTGTGACAGGAAAATACCTAATGACAAGAAGTGCAAAAACTAGTGTAAAGAATTTTCCATTGCACTACTTTTAGTTAGGCTCAAATTAGGGAGGAATATGACAATATAAAATATAATTCTTATAGGGGAAAAACAAATATAATGGAGTGTTTGTTATTCATTATAGTAAAATGTAGTCTGAATAACCAAACAAATCTTACCGGAACATGCTCCCAAGCAGACTGCTGAAAGCCACGTTGACACATCTGAGAAGTGAGAGGAATGATGGTTTTTGTAGCTGAGGTTTAGTGTCAGGTATAATGTATATTTTTGCCTATTCCATGAGATTTTTCTGTCTTCAGTTAAATTGCTTACTTTCTGCATGTTTCAGTTTCCTTGTCATTTAAATAATTTCATTACTTTGTGCAAAGTGTAAATAAAATTATGATTGCAAAGGACTTCAGGATACTTGGAGAAAAAGCATTTTACAAGTACAAAGTATTATTGAAACAAAATGTAAAAGTTCAAAAGAATGATTCATAGGGAGCATTTTTGTGATCAAATCAAAGCAAATAATTTGGAGTGAAGCAAAGGAATCAGGCGACTGAAAAATRTCTTGAAGAATTAAAACAATGTGGATAAATAGGAATTGAGATGAGCCTTCTCTCTGTGAAAATACCCTGTGAATTCCAGGGCCATTAAAAAACATGTTCTTTATTTTTGTATTTTAGGTAGTGTTCAGTTGGACTACACCTTACTTGCATTTAGTTTCACGGGGCCATATCTGGCCAGTTACTCTTCAATCCCAGAATTTGTTCTTTCAATATGGTAAGAATAAAAAAGTTTTCTCTAATACAAAGTAAATTTAATTAATATTTTTGTGTATGTGCTGTTTTAGCATAAATTGACTGATGTAAAAAATAAAGTGATTGCCTTTACCTCCTCCTTTTTTTTTTTCTTTTTTTTTTTTTTCTCTCTCTCCATTGCCTACAAACTCTGTACCAAATTCACTGTGTGTTTTCTAGCATTCGTAGCCACTTGCCAAACTGACTGTTACTGTATGATAACAATCCTCCAGCTTCTTCAAAGTTTTGTGTTTCGGAGTATTTCTGATGTCTCTAGCATTAGTTAACTGTTTGTTCATCTTTGGAAGCTGAATACTATGCTGTTTGTAATAGAAAATTGCCAGATGCAAACAGGAAAAGTTACTCTACTTCTTTGCCCCACTGGATAACTTAGTAGTTTTCTTAGTAACTTGTAATTGGATTCAGGTCCATCTTAGAGTTGTGCCCATTGATTATGCTACATTGGTCACTGGGTTAGATCATTATTTTCTGCTCATTGCCATGGAAAGAAATGTGATATGGTGGAGATGCAAAAGGTAAAAATACTTTTAAAGACTTGTTCTGTAAAAATTAGATCTTGTGCTTTCCTCCATGGCCAGCAAGCTTCCCTTGACTGTGGAGTCTGAGCACTTTTTCAAAACAGATGGGGTGGGTGGCGTAGGGGGAAGGGAATCAGAGACATGTAAGGAGTATTCTGTGTACTCTCAATTTGGTGATGACCATTTCTTGTACAGTGATTAATGAAGAGGCAGAAATTCCTGTAACTGAAAAAATTTAGCAATAATAGTAGATACTATTACCGATACCTCTTTTTCATCCCTTATAGGGAAAAAACACGTTTGCTATGAACTCTAGTGGTTCACGAAGTTTATCTGTTGTGTATACCTTACAAGAAAAAACAACAAGACAGAGTTTCTGGCCTGAAGGGCTTACACGCACATCAGTCAGAGCAGAAATAATATCCTTGTGTGCAATTAAACAACAATCCACCATCTTGAAAGTTTACCCTACATAATTCTAGAAACTTCTAGAAACATTTGAATGCTTTAAAGCAGTGGAAATTTCCAAGGCCAAACAATTTAAACCTATTTGAATCAGCATGACTTTGACTATCAGCAGGTGACTGTCATAAGAGAACCATGCTGGATTCCAATCAAAAAGAATTTAATAACAACATACAATCTCCTTAGATACCAAACTTAGTATTTATAATAACTTGAACAGAAGTATGTGAATTTACTTCATTTTTGCAATTGGATTATATTGTGCATTCAATGTAGAAATTTGTTTGTACAGATGAAAGAGATCTGAATGTTTGGCTTTGTTAATATGTGATTGTAATATGATGGTTGCACAGTTTCTGTATTTTAAGCAGGTCGTTTTAAGCAGAGATAAAAGAGATATTTTGAAAGTTATCACAGACTTGAAATATAGAAGGCTTATGGTAACTAAAAGCTGCCTTTCATGGGAGGTATTTTATCCCTAGATCTTTATTCTTTTCTGTTCAAAGGAGAGACAGTTCCAGATTCTTTTTCAGATACATGCACCGTATAGTTTCAGATCTTAATAAATTGCCTACTATAAAAGAGTCTTGGCACTATTTGTTAGGTATGAGATGAGAAGATACCAACAGATCTTTAGGGAGAGAGCTACACTGACATCTTTAAAAAAGTCAGAACTTCAGCTTATAGCTTTCTTTAATATTAATGAGAGCTACTATGTATGTGTGAATACTTTGCATTTTTTGCGTTGCTTTCAACATTAACCATTGTCTTGCAGCTTGATCAGCTTCTGTAAGTAAATTTATTACAAGCCAGGCCAGCAGGATTATACTAAATCCATTTCAGCAGTATATGCATTTTAATCTTTTCATCTCAGCAGTAATGACACATACTAAAGCTGTAAATGTTATTTAGATTAGCAGTCAAATATATTGTCCAATAAATTAAGAAACAGCATTAACCATTTTCTTCAGATGATTTTAAGCAGTTCTTGGACCTAAAAATGCAAATGCAGGCAAGGATTAATCTGGAAAATGGAAGAATATGTAAATTAGACTGTAAGAACATACAAGAGAATGTTGTAGATAAAGAAAAGAAAAAAAATAGTCAGTGGAAAGCAGATTCCCAGGCTGATGTCAACTGCACAGCATAGCCTCACACAAATTTTGTTCTGCTTTTGGGATCAAGTTTGTTAATTTAGTTGTAGCTTGTGTGTCTGCATTCACAACACAATTACTGTATAACCTAAGTAATTCATACATAAATAATCAAAGACTGATTGTGTTTTCTTTTCCAATTATAATAATTGTAACACTTTCCAACTGTAAGCCTGCAAGCATTATTATCATTATTTTACAGACGGGAAAAGCAAGACTGAGGTCTGAGATGCAGAAAGGATATTTATGTGAGACCACACAAGTAGTCAAAGACAAAACTAGGGAAATATCCATGATTTCAGACTCTGTTTGCTGGTCTTTTCACACAAAGAAGTGGATAATGAGGTTTCCAAAATGTCTGTTTTCAAAATTATTGTACTATTAATTCTTTTGTAACAATATTAACGTTACATGTTAATTAGCTATTTCCTCTTTTTTCATTTTCTCAAGGCTATCCAGCTTGTTTGACAGTAGAAATTTTTTGTCACTGACAAAGTATTTGTTTCTTGATATTGAATGACAGTCAGAATCATAACCAAATACTTGGTTTGAATGTTTTTGACTTATTTAATGGATTTGATTTGCTTTTACTCTCCTTATTGAAGGAATTGGCGAGAAAATATCCTCCTGTGCAGCGAATCTCAGCCAGGAGTAACAGCGACCTCTTTAAGTTTTAACCCTATGAATTGGCAACAACTGTGTTTTGTTAATGAGAGCTCTCTTATTATCTGGAATATTGAAAGAAATAATGAAGATCATTATCTTAAGCGAAAGTAAGTGTAACACCTTTCAGGTCGAAGAAAAAATCTAGATGTATATTTTAGTGACGAAGACTAGTAATCTACATCTATTTGCAAAGAATTTAGATCCAGTTAAGATCAACTAGCAATTACAGTCAGTAACTGTTAAATCACAACCCATATGAATCTATCTAGTCAATCAAGTGAATTGAATTTATGATTTTATTTTCTTGTGTTCACATGTCCGAATTATGCTCACCTTTGAAGTTAATACTAATCAACACCTTTCGCAGCTGCCTCTGTCAAAAGCTGCAGAACCAAATTAATACAGTGCTTAGCTTGTTTTCCTGTTCTTGCATATAGCTATGCTGAGCACTGAGTGGGGACGTTAATTGCTTTTGTAGCTATGAGACTACCGTGCTTGAACCACACATGCGTGGAAGTTTCTTCATCGTAAGCATAGTTCATTTTGTAGTTGTAATCACAAATTGTACCAAAAGCGATGTCAGTTTTCCGAGTGGCCAGTTTCTGTCAATGCAATTCACTGAGCACAGCAAACTTAAAATCTATTTACGCTAAAATGTTTTTGGAGGCTAGTATAAAAGCAGGTAAACAATTATGGATCATTTAAGATGGAGACCTTGAAGTATAACACAGATGCTACTGCAMTGGTAGCAACCCTATAATTCCCATCAGTATATTTAATCTCCTTAACCGGGAATGTAACCGATATATTGCCACTGAGACAGTTATACTAGTAAAAGTATAGACAAGGCTTTAATTTGAGACCTGAAAATAAAACTGGAGGTTTTTTTGCCTTTTGCCATTATAAAATATGCGTGTGAATTTACATTGATATACTTCTTTGTCTCACTTATCATTCCTTTCAGTTGAGACCGAACCTCCACTGAGGATTCCTTATTTCACATAAAATGTTACTAAGATATAAATCTACATTATCTCTGACCTACAGAATCCTTCACTCCTGCATTATAACATCTACTTATACACTGAGTACCAAACAGACTGCAACAGGCAAATACCACAACTGCTTTTACCATCATCTTTAAACATCCTCCAAATAAATATTAAGCATGAATCCTTACAACATGCATGTTAGGTGTGTGATATTATAAACCCTGATTAATACGGAGACAGTAGCCTGAAACAATTATTTATCCAATGCAAAAAGAAAAGACATTGAGCTAGAATGTGGCAGTTTGTTTCTGCCAGTTCTCTGTAAGGAATATTCCTTTTTGTATTAAAATTATTACTGCTGTTCAGAAAAATAGTATGTGCTGTATGAAATTTTTGTCTACAACAATCTCCTGTTACTGCTGCAGAAGTAAATCCATTAAGCAAACTGGTGTTTTCAAAACATACTTCCCAGTTCTGTATTAGCATTTCTTATTCATATTTCTTCTCCTCAGAAAGCATCTCTTTCTTTTTCACAGCCCCGTGAAACTCCCTGATGAAGAAGGGTCTCTGAGTCCTTGTGAGGATGTGTTTTCCCCAGATTCTCATAGTGAAAGCCCTTACTATGGCCCTGTGATGCCAATTTCTGCTATTGCTGGACTAGTAGGAGATGAAGCAGAAACATTCATGGTAGTTACTAATTTTATCCATTTACTATCCCAAGCCATTATGTTTTTCATGCAAATAGATATTAATAAAACTACTAATTTTAATGTCTGTTATACAAGTACAATTCAATAAAGGGAATCTGTGGTCTCCACAATATTTTTGAAATATATTTTGACAAGAGACTTACAAGGCATGCTGCTATTGCACAGTGCAGTACAATGCAGAGATTTCTGATACAGGTTCAAGCATGGTAATTTATCTGTGCAGTGGAGGAGCTAATCTGAATCTCAGAAGCCGTGTGGGCATGTCAGCATTTAACTGTGCCCAAGCTAATAAGTTCTGCTGAAACCTTGAAAACCTATTCCCATGCTAAACTGATAATAACCTTCAAGTATGTTTATTCTCTTTGGAATTTGTTTTCTTCTTGACTGTAAAAATGCCTCAAGCTTTGAAAACATTGCAGGCTTTATTCCAGCATTCACTGCTTCTGAGATACATTCCCATGCCCCTGGCAATGTTGTTTCTGCCCATTTGTTATATCCGTATTTGATCATTTACATATTGTCCTCCTTTGAGATACGTCCTGTGAGATGCTTCAGAAGCATCTTCGTTTTGTTTGAAATTTACTTTCACCTGATTATTAACTAGCGGCAATTCCCAATGTGAAAACATTTAACTTGCAAAACTGGGTTTTCCTTCTAAGATTAAGAACATCAATTTCTATTTGGTAGCTTGGACTATGTATATAGGACACAAAAACTGCCATGTATAAGATGACAGTGGCCTTACATTACCTCTTTGCACAGGACAAATGTGAGTTCTGTAATACCAGATCAGTTTGCCACAAGTTTCTGCAGTAAACTTTTCTCATAAAGCAGAATGAAGAATAAAAATAGAAAAATAGGAAATGATGTTTTCCTGAGCTCATCCTTTTTTACATAGCCTCATATGTTCAGATTCACAGAATTTTCTTAATTATGTAACTACTGATGCCCTTGATGTCCAGGGCAATTGGTAAGATTGACTACAAACAAACACCCTCTACTTATTCAGCTTACAAATGAACTGTTTATATTTCAGATCTTTTAGGTCATGGAAAATGAAGATAAAACATGTTCATCAGAGGCATTGTCTTTCTCTTCTCCCTTACTGCCTCTTATGATATGTGAAAATGGTGAACTACAAAAAGCACTTTGTTCTCTATCCTGCAAAGTGGGTGATGAGAGGTATTGAAAAAAACAGCTGCCATATTAGGGATGTGAGGCATAATACAAGTTGTCTGTCCTTGAATGGATGTACTTCCATTCATCAAGGTGAAATAGTCCTCTGTGGAAAACTACAAATGCAGTACTAAGAACTCAGCAGAAATGACTGTGTAAAGCAATGAAGACCTACTTGGGCTTTCCATTACCATTCATAACACTGTTATTTCCAACTCTGTATTGGAATTCACCACACTTACGGATAAACTTTTCTTTCACTAGAATTGGGCATTTTCTGTATAGTCATAATTCCAGTGTTTTATGAGACTTTTCTGTGCATCGATGAAAATGTAACAGAGTTGTGCATAGTGATAATTTGTTCCTAGGAGGTTCTTATACCTGAGCATGCAGAATCATGTTATGAGCTTTTTCCCTTTGGAAAAGATAGTGTTTTCAACCATACTAGGTACCATTGTAAGATCTTTGCATTCCCAACTGCCTTTAGAAAAACCTGGATTTAGATTTCTTTTTAGCAGGTTCAAGATATTTATRTTCTCCATATATAGAAACCTTTTACTGAGTAATAGAAGGGTGTTTATTAGTCTTTGTCCAAGATTTTCTTTTCCTTCCTGTTATGTAGTATATATTTTGGTGGTTATTTACCATTCCAGTTACCCAGCTGGATATATTTTGTTTGTAGAATAGTGACAGAGTAAGTGATGAACATCAGGATATTTGTGAATGAACATTTTTCCAGAAATACAAACTATTGTTGTTTCTTTTGCTGCTGTGGCGGTATATTGTTTCCTGTAGACTAATGAGTTGTGAGTGACAACACTCTTCCCGAAGTAGCATCAGGAGGCAATATGACTCAGAAACACTAAATCAATTTCTGCCATGTTTTTAATTTCCTCCAGAGTTGGCTAGCTGAGTAATTTGTTGCAGGCACTGCATTTATTATGCCTTACAAGACTTTTCATGTAAGCATCAACAAAGTAGAGAATCATTTATTTAGACTATTATTTAGAGGAGCTGTTCTTAAACTATAGTTCATGGTTCCTTGGAAGTTGTAGTCCACTCTTAAGGAATGTGTGACAGGCAAGTAAGAATAGCCAGTGTATTGTCAGTACACTTAAATCTGCTTCTTTTAAATTTGTTAGGGGTCCCTGTTCCTGAACATGATGCTGAGGCTGGATATGTACCAAAGTGTAACCACAATGGGGCAGCACAGTGAAAGAAAATCAAATATCCCAAAGCTTTCAGTTCTTTTCTTTCTTGCATTAGATTTGTTTCAGTATCACTTACAGTTGAGATCTGAGTTTTCTGAATTTGCTTTGACATGGCAAACTCATTTGGCTCCATTTTGTCCTGATTATCAATTTTATTCCACTGACTTTTATAAAATTTTTCATAACAAAGATTCATCACAGAACTTTTCTCTCAAGAGGTGTTATTTAAAGGATGAGAACTTCAAAAAATAACTGCATTATTATTATGCAACATTGTACAAATGCAAGGTTCAAAAAGCAAACTCATTTTGGGTTTACAYACTCCCATCTTGGGATTAGCTTTTTTTTATCTAGTTTATCTTAGTACAGAGACAGTCATGACAGCAGGTGGAAAGCAACATTACAAAAGATGTCTTTACATAGCAAGCTTTTGATTCAGAGTAGTTCAGCTACAACCTTGCCAAAGATTTGTGATGTTCAAGCCTCATAGAAATTGGGGAAGATGCCTATAATAAATGTTTGTCTAGGTCATGTAAAATCACGTTTTGTTATAGATTTACTACTGTTAGTTGTATTTGATTTATATAGTAAATATTAATATACTTTATAACACCTTCCCTCTGAGAAATTCAAAATGCTCTTTAGGCATAAATGGAGAATAAGTTACTTATCCAGAATCATATAGCAAGTCCTTGGCATATTTTACAAATAGAATCGCTGTCCTGTATTTTCATCATACGTTCATCCATATTTCCTCTTTTTATAGAACCTTTAGTAAGACAGCAGGTGTTTTATAGAATTATAGACTCTTCAAATTATTTCATCCATCATATTCCTCACCACTTCTGCTCACATACACAGTTCATTGAATCTTTTCTCTTAAATGTTTTCCCAAGGTTTTTTTTTTACTGAATTGTTTTCAATCTGTTTTTTTCTGTCATGATGTTTATATGACCTCTATTATTGTTGTATTTGAATAACTCACAATGTTTAATAACGCTTGTATGCAGACTATATCTCTAGCGTAGAAGTACTGTTCTTCATGTTTTATGGAGGATGGATTTATGAAATTTATTTTAGAGAAACTAAATCCAAGACACACAGAAAGTCTGCAGTGATAGCTGTAGAAGTAATTTGCCGATAACACATAGATTGGCAGATCTGTTTTACAGAGCAGTTTGGATTATATGATAAGATACTCAAACAAATTACCTTTCAATAATGCCAAGGATGCAAGGGCATACGTGAAGAAAAAAAATGCATTTTGTGGGGAGTGGAATCGTAATGGGTAGCTATTTCCATTTGGGCTCCCAATGCAATTCTGAGGTAGAAAAAAATTCTACTGGCCTATTATGTTGATGTTATCGAATAATTTTACCATAAGAAAATTTGAGATATGACTTGGTTATGGTGGGTAAATAGCTTTTTGAGAGTAGGGAGGATACCAGCGGACTTTCCAAGCTAGAGGACAAAACTATAACATGCAAAGGCTCAAGAATAAATCAAGACAAATTTGACAAATTCAGGTAAAAAAAAAGATACCATCATTCCTAATTATAATTCATCACTCAAACAAGCTTCCARGGAAAGAGGTGACTTCTCTATCTCCATCTTCTGATAGAGACTTTTCTGGAAAATGTTCTTGATTTTGAAGTTACTAGCCTCAATGAAGGGATGACTGAATAAAATAAGGCTGATGCTATACAAGTGATCAGGCTCTATGAGGTAATAATCTTTTTTTTGGCCTTAAAATATAAGTATCTACTTAGGCAGATATTTGCCAATTGTTAACTGAACTTGTTTATTTTTGTGTTGAAGCCTAGAGATGTCATTAAGCCTTCAGTGCATCCTACTGTCCATTGCTGGACTTCAACCTCTGACATTTACATGGGCTGTGAAGAAGGACACGTTTTGGCAATTAATGCTGAGACACTGAATGTTTCTTTTCTTCARCAAAGCCCTTTACCTGGTGAGAAATAGCTGTGTTCTGTGCTTTGTTTATGCATAGATAAAAGTAGGTTGGATAGTGAAAGATTTTTTGCTTTCTTCTGTTTTCCTATTGTGTATCTTCGAGAAGTTGTTAGGTTATCTTGTAGAGCCACTTTTGTTTTATTAGTATAGTAAATATTTCAGAAAMTCTCTTGAACTTTTGCGAGAGTTTCTTTGGCATCCTGTAATCATCATTCATTTTTCTTTAGGAACAAAAACAAAAAATGCTCTAAATGCATCAAAACTCTTGGCAAAATGAACAATAATTCCTGGTACCTGATCTTATTAACAGCCCTACTGTATTAACATAAAACTATTATTTTATCAGATATACAGAGTCTTCTTACTATTAATTAAGTACCGATAATATATTTGATTTTGCATGAAATACAGGATTGGCCTCATTTAGTATGTTAGATAATGTTTGCATAGATTTTTAAAGACTAATGTTTAGCGTGATGTTGATTAACAACAAAATTGTATTTAATATAATGTTGTTTGATATGATTCTTTAAGCTCTGCTCTAACAGACTTGAACTATTTTTTCATGAAAACAAACCTGTAAAGACTATCGAGCTTTACTGCAGAAAGTAGGAAGCACAGAGAGTGAACAGAAGAAGCTTTTGGCTTAACACAAAGCAATCTTCCTTTATTTTTTTCCAGAATGGGAGTGCTCAGTACCAGTCCCRCAGATTGATTGCAGCCTGCTAGGACAATTTGTTTGTGCCACATACATTCCTACTTGTCTTTTTTCATGGGGACCTTTGGCAGGCTAGTGACTGACTAGTTTTCTGGAAACAGCAGCTCATGCCATGCCTTCTTTTTTCTGGGAATCCYGGTGTTTCCCCCGTTACCTGCAACACACTATCCTTCTGTGCCCATTCAGAGGGTTCCTAGATGGAGGATAGTGAGATACAGGCTGCATAAAATGTTCTGGCAATGGTGGTCTGTGCCCTGCCATCCTTTGGGGAGAATGGAAGGTGTCAGTCCTRCTGTGCGTGTAAAAAGCCACTGGTTCCATCAGGTGGTAGGAGGGATAGTGGAATATGCTTCTCCCTAGCACTAGGATAAACTGAGTAATGTGCTGTTGTAGCCCAGCATAGAACTTTTTCTCTAATGAATGCTGAATCAGTGTTAATAGCCAGTAGGTTTTTTAGAAGTGATAAAGCCAACGGGCTAGTGATAAACTTGTTTTCTTCTTTTTTCAATGTAATACATTGTTTTTAAAGCTGCAGCAAGTATMCCTGGTTTTCCCAAATTACTATATCTCTCTTCAGTTTTGATGGTTATCACAAAGTTGGAAATTTGTTGTTAAAAAAAGACACCAGTGTTATTCTTTGTTATGAAATTATCAGAATTGAAAGCTTACCAAATAAAGATTTGGAAATCAAAAAAAAAAAAAAAAAAAAAAAAAAGCTAAGGTGTGACCAGAGATGTTTTTGCCAGTTCAATAGAAGGCAAAAAGAGTATTTACCATTTGGGCTTTTACTTGGCTTGTATATTCTTCTCTGAGTAGGATAGGACCTAGAAGTCCTATCCTAAAATCATGTAACAGAATTGTCTGTATTCAGATTGTACTGAAGCTTCTGCTTAATTTAAAACATACTGAAATCTGATTCTAGTTAGCAGAATGCTTTAGGTGTATGTTCAACTTTACCACATGCTAAATTCCCACTGTAATGTTCCAACCAGAATCATAAGCAGCCACATGTTTCACTTGGGCATTTTTTTTCAAACTGACTGAACTTTCTCTCATAAGTAAATGAAATTAAAAAATCATATTTAGAAGTAACAATACTAAAACTTAGCACTAGATGATAGACAAATCTACATGCATATCACTCTCTGTGGCAAGTATTGCTATCTCCATTTTATAGCTGTAAGCTGAGCCATAGAAAGACTGGATCTGCTCAGAGTCATATAAATGACAGAAATGATGCATACTGGGTCAGAGCACAAGTTCCTGACTCAGTACACTGAACTTAGCCTTTGGTTCAGTAGACTGGGATACAATTGACTTTTAGTGCAACATGGACCTATAAACAAAGTTGACATTATGAATTATTTTCTTTTGTGCAGAAGAAACGCGTAACATATTGGACCTGTTGTCATATCTTTATAGAGAAGTACAGAAAAAGAAAGGTATTGCCTTGCTCAAATTAAGCTAATAAATTTTTAGTCTGCACAAGTGACGTGGAGAGTGGTCATATGTGAGTACAGCTGAAAGCTACTGGTTAGAAAAGCTCAGGACACACTGGCCTCTTTGAGACAGGTTGATGGCAATCTTTTTCATGTTTACATGACAAATGACTAATAGCTTTTTTGCTAATAGACAGCTAAATGAATAGCCTCAGGAGAAAGAGTGGCAGTGAAATTATTTCTGTTCATTCTAATCTAGACTGGGATAAATGATGTTAGAATAGTTCTTCTACTGCTTAGTTTTAGCAGCATTTTGTTTAGAACTGCAACAATTAATATTTTAGGTAGAACTTAGGGTTTGTTTCAAACAATTTGTTTTGAGGCTTCACACTACAAAACTGACATTCATAAACTGGAGGAAGTTCAGCAGAGTGCCACAAAGATGACTGGACAAGTTGAGTACATGACATAGAAAGAGGGTCTAAGAGAAGTAGGTTTGTTCAGCCTAAAGAAGAGAAAGATAAGGGTGAATCTTACTACTGCTTCAGCTACCTAATGAGAGGTTAGAGAGAAGGTGGAACCAGACAGGCAGAGGACACAAGTTGCAATGGGGAAAATTCTAGGTAGAAAAAAATTCTCAGTGAGGGTAGTCACACATTGGGCAGGTTGACTAGAGAGCTGTGGAATTTCTATCCTTGGGGATATTCAAACATCAGCTGGATATGACTCTCAGTAACATGATCTAACTACAAAATTGGATCTAACTTTGCAGTTGGCCCTGCGCTGAGCAGGCGTTAGATCAGATTACCTCCTAGGGTCCCTTCCAGCCTACATGACAAATGATTCTGTTATTGACAAACTTCAAATCCAGTGATTTCCCAAATCAATTTCTAGTTCATCAGACCGCAGTAGTACTGTCACTTCAAATTATGTATACTGACCTTCTCCTTCATTATCACAGCAAAAGGTCCAAAGAATATATGGGCCATGGGGTCTTCTGACTCACGAATAGTAAAGCCTGCCAGATTTAAAGTTGAGACACATTGTTGCAGTAAATTAAATTTTATATTTAACAACATGTGTTTTAAAAATATTTTATGTTCTTTTGGGCTTTCAGATGGCAAACTGAAGGATCTGGAAAAACGAGTGGTATTGTCCATGGCATTTTGTAACGATGGACTATACACAGCTGGAAGTGTAAGGCATCCTTCATGCTTATTATAATTGTATGAAAACAAAACATTCAAAAAGAATAACTTGCAGAGACTAGTGCAAAGAAGAGAAGTACAGGGTTGCAGAACTAGAACAGTTCTCTCTAGTGTTGTGCATCTTTTCCTTTGTAAAACTTGAGGCAAGAGATAGGAAGGAAGCAGGGTGAAAAGAGATTCCATTTCTTGAAGGCAAAGAAGCAACAAAAGAGGAAAATCCTGTTTTTAACAAAAGAGAAAGAGCTTTCTAGAGAAATAGAAAAGAAGATAGATGGATATAAAATAGGAAAGGAGAGAAAATGGCCGAGAGAACTGCCTGATTGTTTTGTGCAAAGTCTGCCCTACTGTTTAATGCAATCTCTTGATGCCATTGCACATTACTGCTTAAGAAAAAAAAAGTGGGACAAATTCCTACTGTCCCAATAAACCCAGTATGAAATCTTGAGTATAACTGATGATAGAGCCCACTGTTATCAAACATGGCCTGTTAGTAAGACTTGTATTTAAGAAGAAATTTATTTTAAACAGAATTATTATGCATGGTAAGAGTCTTCTGTTTGTAGATATAATAAAGGCAAGTTAGTGACGGGGTACAGTCAAACGGTGTTACTTGAGATGCTTTCGGAATTTCTTGCAGTTCAGTTTCACTAGGTTAGACTAGCATAAATGGCCTAGATCTGATGTGGATTTGTACTTTTCTGCACAGGAAGGCATTGTATTCCGTTACCATATCAAAGGTCTCCAGTATGAGATGACAGTCTGCACTGATATCTCACAACCCATATCCAGCCTCATACTCTCTCCTGATTACACCATACTTCTGATTGTAACCAAGCAGGTACAGCATTTGAGACAATGGTGTCATGTAAAGATATGTTCCTGTGATTCAACTGTATGTTGATACTATTAATGTTCCATATTTGTAATGTAATCTCAAACAAAATATATCAGTCAACAAAAGTCAACAAAATATATCAGAGGTGAATCTAGCCCATCCTGTGTTTATAATGATAGATTAGCAAGACATTTATGAAGCACAAAAAAAATTCTTCTACAGATGATGTATTATAAACTATAGTTGCTATCTATGCTGAGATTTCCAAATAGAAATACTTGTGTGTGTAGAGTGCAGTGCATGTTCAGGATCTCCAGCATGTCCAGGCCATGTRGGATCTTCTGTGCATGAGCTCTAGTATTGATGTGTGCCCACACGATAAGCGAAGTGAAGCTGGGGCATGTCAGATCTACTGTGGCAATGCAGTAGAGTTGACCTGCATGTGCAGACTGAATTTGTCTGGCAATCCAGTCCAATATCTTTCTTTGACCAGTCCTCCAGATGTCCAGAAATCTTGGGCAAGGGTCCTAAATCCTCAAATGCCAGCTGTTTTTTCAGGGTTGTAATAATTTATATTGGTATTTTCAAAACTCTTCAAACTTTTTCAAGTAAGACCCATTACAACATAACAGAGAAAAACAAGAGATTGTAAGTCAGGACTTCTGGCACTTTTCTGGATTTCTGAGTTCAGGACTGCAGTGTCAAAGTAATTTTGGTCATACTCTCTCTCTGAYTTCATTTCCCTTTTGTAAAACAGGTAGAATAGTGCATCCTTATTTTCTGAGAGTTTGGACAGTATTAATTATAAATTGTTTCTAAAAGGTTTTGAGAACTTTAGATACAAACATCTCTTAAAGTGTATTATTTATGCTTTGTGTTTTGTGTTGTCTTCAGATAACACAAAATAGWGCTTTTTATTTATTTTATTAAAGCAATTTTGTGAAACAAAAATTCTTGAAAATATGACCAGCTGRSTCACTGTAAAATGAGCTAACCTGATTTTTAGCTAGTCCACCCAATTCAGCTGGGCACCTTTTAACTTAGTTTAGAGTTAAATATAAAACTTTGAAGAAGGAAACGCAGAAAACTGAGTATTGTTTTGTTGACTGGTTGAAGTTTCCAATGAAAAATTTCATAGGCAAGTGATGGATTTTTTTTATTTGTCAGGGGACAGTCTATACTTACAAACCTGCTCACGATGGAGAAGCAGTCAAACTCCTGGATGCATGCAGCGGTTGTTTTCTGTCAGCTGATTTTCTTACACCAGGGAACAAGTACTGTGTGGTAAGGAACGGTATTCTTTTTTTTATATAAAATAGTGGCTCTTTTCAGGTAATCAGTATGTTACTAAGGCACAAAACTAAAAGCCTCATGGATGTTTGGACTCTTCTTATATTTGTCATATTAGTATAACTACTCAATAAAAGAATTGAGTGGCATTACTTCAGGTACAGACTATGAAAAGATCAGTACTTGCCATACTAWGCCTGGCTGATAACTCACAGATTGTTAAAATGTCATATTGGTTCTGCTCTTGATTCATGTGACTCTTTATGGTTCAAAATCATAGCTGTGCAGGAAATAGATAAAATTTAGAGAGCAGATATTGGAACTAGAAATTTCAGCCTTCTGTACAAACTGGAACAGCTAGAGAGATGCCTCTATCCTGGATCCAGGGGCAAAGAAGGCCTTACTCATGGATCTGTTTCATCCTGAGAAGTCTTTTGCATTCCTGTGTCCTTGGTACCTGCAAGGCAYCTTTTTTGAGCCAGCAATTCTGATTTTTTCCCATCTATGAATTCTTCACATAGCCAGCATAGGAACCCTGAGGTTTTAACCAACTGAGTTTRCAGAATCTGTTTGTTAGCTCTTAGCACGGGAACAATAAATTTTACCTGCGTGAGACTGAGAAATGTGAAAGCTGATTGGTCTCTAGCCATACTGTGCTATGGAATTATAAAATTGTCTTGATATAAGAAGAACTCAAGTGCCATTACGATATGSCAGTGTTTTTCACGTGGAAAAATAAGATTTCTCCTTCAGCCCTTTCCTATGCAAAGAAAATTATAAGTAGGTTTCTCTATTGGTGGCTGAATGGTGGGAATACCAATACTGTTCAAGTTTATATGTTTTGCTCTACATTGTCTCATCCTGCTTAAAGACCATTCCTGTAGTTGCTGCAATTCACAAAAATTAATAAACATTTTCCTTTACTGGTGTACCTTAGAGAAAATGGACTTACAGCAAGAGCACTGACCAGCCAGATCATTTCAGTCAAAACTAGTACTCCTTGACCTGCTATGCTCAGTTATTATTTGAATATATTTTCCATAGATCATCACTAGCCATTCCAGATTATTTGTTTTTCTCCACCTTCTTATCAGTATGTTTTTCTCTGTTCAACAGTCTGTAGCAATTTCAGGGGAAGTGCAAGTTTGGCTCCTGGAAGATGGAACTTGTCTCAGCAAGTTAAGCCTCGATACTGAGGAAAACATAACTGGGATCTTTACGGTGACTGATACTTAGAATTTTCATCTTTAATATCTCTCAGTTAATAGCATTATAGTCCACAGAACTGGATCAACCACTTTCTGAGAAAARCTGAGTAGTAACTTTGAATGACAAATAGAGGAATATTAAAAAGATTATCTTGGAGAGTATTTCCTTGAACTAATCAGAATTTAACTGAGCAAAGARCAGAGGAAACATTTCAGCCTGATGGCCTAATGATGTTTCTTTAAACAAATATTGATAAATTGCATGCTTCTAAATTTTATGCTATTACTTTATTCAATTTCTATTTTTAATGAGTATCAAAACTGAAAGGAAGTGTTTCAAGCATAGAAAAACTAAATGCACTGATTGATTTGAAAAAAAAGTTTTAGGAATTGAGTTCATAAAATATTTCAAACCATTAATGCTTTGTCCTGATTTAAGATGCATTCACATCCTGAAATCTGTCATAAATTGAAAAAAAATCCCTTTCTATAAAAGCTTTATGAGCAAACCTGAACATTTTATTTAAATGGAATGTCCTTCACTCAAAATCTGGATAGTAGATGTAATGATTTGTTCTGAGGAAGTGGGAATGTAAATTTTGTTCTGTAAACACAGAGCATAGGGGAAAATGTCTATGATGTCTCTAAAATCTTTTATTTTAAAAAAAGAAAAGAAAAAGATCTTTAGATAAATCATTTGAGGTTTCATTTTCCCAAATTTGGGGGACTTTTAACTAGTAAAAGAAGTTGCATACTAAAATATAGCATAAGATGATATAATACAATATAATCCTGCTATGTATCTTTTGCTTTCAACTAGGCAACTGCTATGGCTTGCTGTCCCTCCTCAAACAGTGTTGCAGTAGGGACCAAAAGGGGTGAAATCTATTTCATCGATGTTACTGAAGTTGAAACTCCACGGATTGTTCACAGAATTTTTATTTCAAAATTTCCAGTGCTGTCTCTGCAGTAAGTATGTAGTAACAAGAGCAGGAATATTGTCAATGTGTTGCTTGAACAGTGCTGTTTGTTGAATATAAAAMAAGGTTTTATTATAAAAATGTCAAAATGATTAAGTTTCAATTTTTCCCAACGTATTCTGAATTACTATTGAAGAGGAATAGTAGCAGGATTTTGACGAGAAAAATATAATTCTGTATTTTTAAAGAAGTTTAACAGAGCATATTAGTTTAACAGAGCAGAAAGTTTAACAGAGCATATTAGTTTAACAGAGCAGATACTGATTTATAAGATCTTTTCTGACAGATTACCATATGCAGGTAATTAAGTGCAATTCAGTGCTTCTAAATTTAGAGGGTTATTCATCACTGAATATAAATTTGAGGTTTTGTGAAGTTAAGTTTAAGCCTTTGACTCATCTCTTCTTACATGGTGGATTCCATTACTATTCTATTGCTATCATTCATTATTCTTTTATTGACTGTTAATGAATTTACTAATTCTCCTATAATTAGCTATAGTGATCCAAAAGGCTTAGTTTTGAAAGTGTAAGTTTTCAATAATTGTCAAATTTAGGAGGGATCTTTACTTCTACTTTAAAAAAAATAGAAATGATAGAAATGATTTTGAACTGTTAAACATTAAAATAAATCCACCTGTTAAYTGAAGCCTCAGTTGTAATCTCTCTTCAGAATTACCTAAGATAAAAATATCCCCTTGGAGCAACTTCAAAGTCAAATCAGTGCAAACAAAGGCATCTGTCCATTCAAAATAATATTCAAATCATGTCAGCAGTATTATCTTAAAAAAAAAGGAAATTTGACTTCAAAGGAAGATTTAATCAAGTCATTAAAGTAGACTGCTTTGGAGTGTCATTAGCTTTAGATTGAATGCTCACTCAAATAGAAATTCCACTCATAACACTGGGTTTTACATCAGGCCTTGACCCTGTTAATGCATGGGCTGAAATCTCAGTTATATTATTCTGTCAGTGAAGTTAGTAGAATTGTGGGAATAAGATTATGAGCAAAATTTGACCCATTGTATTGAAGTGTTTTTAGAATTCAACATTCAGAATCTTTATTTGATTTTGATTTATATTTTACCTAGTTATGACCAGAGTGGCCAGTTCCTCATCGCTAGAGCTACAGAAGGACATATATTTGTTCTAGATGCCCGGCCCTCAAAATTATTCCAGGTTCTTGGATATATAGGTAATATATTTAACAACATTAATCTCATTGTGTTTTCACTATTTACTGTATTCTAAGTGTACTTGCTGCTCAGACTCAGCCATGCTCCTTCATTCTATTTATTTCTGGAGAACAAAATATAAGTTTCTTCTCCTCTGGTTCCCAACTAAATTTTGTTCTGGACAATCTCTCTCTTTCTCTCTCTCTCTTTTTTTTTTTTTCTTTTTTTTTTGTAATTTTAATTAGCAAATACACTAATGTTACTTTTCTGCCAGAGGCCAGGTGATTGACCAAGAAGAGACTGGATCAGCTGACCAAATGATCACAACTCCAGAGCAACAAGTCAAGAATGGTGCTAGCAAAGCACTCAAGATCTCTATGGCCTAACATATGAGGATTTAGACTAATAAACTGTAGATCATGACATCTGAATGCAGTCTCCTGTCACAAATATCCATCTCAGGTCTCTTTAACACAGGGACTACTAGATTTGTCAGTTTTGCTGCACTGAAGAATGCAAAATGATAGAATTTTAACTTACAAACAAGATTCTTCTGACATTTAWAAATCTGTTTATGCAGTACCTCAATTCTAGTAGCCTTATATTTGTAGACCACAGCTATGCATGTAGATATTCATCCTAATTTTAAGGATAAGATACATTATTTTATAATTTTAATTTAGTTTAACTTCCAGGATAATATTTGGATAGGTTATATGTGAAGACAAATATAGAATTATATGTCCTCAGATAATTTTCTGAATTGCCTGATCATCTTCTCARTGGCTGGCTGACCTTGTCAAACAGGGCCTTTCTGTGCTTAGTTCTGTGATTATGAGCAGACTCCCTCAAAAATTGCCTTCTAAAATTTAATCTGAATTTAAACTCAGATTTGAATGTTTACTACAGTTAAAACCCTGCAGGTGTTTAGTATTCTCAGCTCCTGTTGTCTCTAGCTGAAATTGTGTACACTCAATACTCCTGAAACCAGGTTGTGGTTTGTCTGACATTTTAGTGCAGATTCAGAACACTATGGTTACATTCTGAACAAAGATCTCTGTTTTATTTCACATGATAACTTAGCAAGAACAATGGTAATTTGATTCAGTAACAGTTTTCATTAGTTTTCCCTACCTGCTTCAGTGTTGGCAGATGAAGTTGTTGGACTTTCTGTGGTCTCTGACTTCAAGCATGACTTAGTTGAAGTGGTAGTACTTCTTAAAGTAGCAGAGGTTCAGCGAGCAAGACTGGAAATTTTTTGTCTACCTCCAGCTCTCACAACAGGTAAAAATGAAATAATATTAATTGTGATATTTTTCTAAGACAAGCACATATTATTGTCTCCCCCTAAACAAAATACTAATGATCTTAATCTCTTTCTTCAACTCACCCATACATTCTCCTGGGACACCATTTCTCATGTGGCTGTCTGTAGACTTATCTTTGTCAACAGATTCATTTCAGCAGAAGGACAGGGACATGCTGATTGAGTGAAGGAAAAGCAAGGAAGGAAGGAGAAAACAGAAATAATTTATCTGCAGAATCTCAAAGCCATCACTTTATTATTATTACTGTTGCTTTGTTGTTGTTGTTATTGCTATTATTACTATTATGTGGGTAATGYTCAAAGCCAAACACAAATACGCCTCACACTTGGCATCATGCACATACTGAATAGCATTTCAGGTGTTCAAAGTAGAACCAATCCCACTAGGCTCTTCAGAGAATTATTATAGGTATATGATAGCTCAACAGAAAAAAGGTTAGGGGTTGATACATCTCAAGAAATGATTCCATGTATTTCTTATGGGTTCTCTAGATAAAAACACCAAGGAAAAAGYGCACTGTATTAAAAAATATTAACTTATATCCCAATAAGGAATGCTATAAAGGACCATTCTGTCATATGAAGAACAGATGATAAGTAGTGAGAATTAAGAGTGGCCTACTTCCATTCATCTACTGAAAATTTAGCCCAATGTATCTACAGTGTGCAATATGCATATTGAGACAACATCGTTAGAGTGCCTATTTATGAACTGGAAGAAAAATGAGGGGAACCTGTCAATCTCTCACTAAATTGAGTAACCCATGCTAAATTCTCAAAATGCTGTTCATGCTTTGTTTTATATATGCCATCTTCAACTCTGTAACAACTCAGTAATTTCTTTCTGTCATTCAGTACAAAGCTATAAAATTATAGCATTTTTAAAATGAGTCCTTTTTTTCACAAATGCTATAAGCAAGAAAAGTGGACACAGAATGTCATGACTAATCATAGACTAATTGTGTCTGTACCAAAACTTGTATTCTAGAAATGCATTGATCTGGGGCACTTTTTGGAGTCAACTGAGAAACTAATTCAGTCATCATGAAAGAACGTAAATGTACTAGCTTAAGTAAGGCACATTACACCTAGTATCCTTACCACCCAGGTAGTGCAGGACAACTTTGGTGGGCAGTCACACTAGGCACTTCCAGTTTTAAGACTCTTCCAGCCAGCAATTGCCRGTCAAGCAGTATAGTTTGAGGTTTCAGTGATGTCTTCAGTTTGTCACATTACAGTAGAGATGTAGCCAGTGTTCAATGTTACCATCATTCTTCTTTTATATCATTTTACTCGCGTTGTATGCATGTGAATTGCTAGCAAAGCCTTTTGTAGAGAAAAATTGTGTAAAACTGTGAGTAAGCCTAGTTTCAGATTTTCTTGTTATTTATTGCATAGAGTTTTTAAAAGGCCTTACTATTCATGGAATTTCTAAAAAATAGTTTTCAGTCAAGTTATTATTTCTCTAAATGTCCACCAATAYTGGGCTTTTTTGACATTTAAAATAGGGTCTGATTTTCAAAGTTTGCTGCATATCTAGAGTTCTTGCATCAGTGTTAATTTCAGATGTCTCTTGAAAATTCAAATTAAGTAGCCAAAAAAAGCCTTTTGAAGATTTGAACATAAGTGTTTTATCCAAGACCACTCAGGGCATGTATAATTCATAACAGAGATACCTGAACTAGTTCTAGATGAAAGCAATGATGACACGAATCTCCATACAACRTAAATAGCCTGCTTATGTAATTACTAAAAAGTGAGGTATATACAGATTTCCACACCACTGTGGTTAAACTGCTTCTAGTAGTCATTCAGAGCAAGCTAAGCTATYTCTACACTTCATCAGTGTGCTATATGGACACAACTGACAGAGTTAGTGTTAAAGCTAGATGTATTAACTCCTAGTTTCTTCCTTGAAAAGCTAGACCATGCACACTCCTTGCTGAGGTTCGCTATCACAGTTAGTTGRTAGGTGAACCACCTGCATTAGTGGTTGTGCTGTCTCTTTCTCCTTGTTTCCTTTTTCAATCTTCTAGATAATGATAAGTATGTTAATGAACAAGGAATGCTTAAGGCTAGTGCCATTAAAATGGAGCAATATGATCTGGATTATCCTTTGAGCTCAGCAGTCAAATTGAAGGATGATGTGTATGGCTACTGTACCTGTGCACCTTTCATCTGTAAATACCATCTTTCTGAAAAGGTAAGTCTTTAAAGCTGTTTTATTCTGAGTGGTGGTGAAGTATCTGCCAACAAATGCTGCAGATGAAGTGAATATATTAGGAAATTATATGAAGAAAAGTCCTCTCTGCACTAAAAATACATACTTCATCCATAAACATCATCTTTCTGTTCACTACCAGCTGCCCAGAAATCTGGCAAAAGAAATTATCTCATTGATCTAATACGGAGAAAGCCAAAGATTGATTTTTAAATCTTACACAGTTGACAAATGCTTCACATGTAGCTTCTGTACTGGAGCTGTGCTTTTGTGCAGTCTGATGACTAATCTAAATATCCAGTTATTGAAGGAACTGAGCCAACAGGGTTGCTGAGAGCAGCATCTTCCCATGACTATAAGACCCAGCTGTAGACCCACCCAAGTTCTGCCTCACATGAAGTAGCAGGGGCTTCAGGAAGCTGCTGTCATTCCCTSCTGATTAGAACTAGAGTTTTCTGTAGCTCATAGATCTCCTTCAGTTTAAGAATTGGGTCAAGCAGGAAGATGAATTCCAAAAGCAAGGAACTTAAAGAAGTCCCATTCTTTCTGAGCCAAGAAACTACAGCTCCAAACATACAGAATACAAACTCTTTTGAAAAGGCAAGAAAGGAATCGGCAGCACAGCAATGATACTGCCACCCAAGCTCAGTAATCCAACAGCATTTTAAATTGCAATGCATGTGATATAGACAACCCACCAACCAATCATTAATCTTTGTAAAATGGCATAGATATTTCCGTCATCTCAACTGCTCACTCACATTTTGTTTGGTTGACAGAATATGTTGAAAGACCTATCAGTTTTTTTATCAGAGAAGAGAACTCCTAGCAATCAGTTTGGACGAGGGTTCCTTTGTTTATCACCCAACAGTCGGTGGTTGGCCTCAGCAGCAGAGGATGGGGTTTTGTTCATCTATCATACTTTTACTATGGTAGGTAAGCATCCAGGTATAGGCTTCATTTGGCTTTCACTGGAAAGAATGGTGACAGCTACTTTCTCTCACTATAAGCTTTTCTTAATTTAAATAYAAGGTGTTCCAGCAAAATTTATGTTGAATGTCTACTACTGCAGGGTTATACAGTATGATTGTTTTTATACTGAATGTCTATGGGATCACACATACTACTTATTTTCTTCTCCAGTAAATCTTAGTGGAAATATATTTACTGTTTTACTATTTTTCTTTGTCTCCTGCAAAATCAACAGACTTACCCCTCTGTAGTCAAAATTATAAACTCGTAAGTTATAGTCTTTTATATACTTCTTAATGATGTTTTGAATAGACCTGTATCTAAAAATAAAGGAGCATAGTTTACAGACATATTCCATTATAAAACCGTATTTGCTGATATTGCTTCTGTGACTTTTTTAGGAGATACTTGCTCAAAAGCATTGTCATTCATATCAAGGAGGGGGAATCAGATCCATGGTATTTTCACTGGATGGCCAATTTATCCTCGTTAATGGCGTAAATGATGGTGCCTTGGTGTGCCTGAAATGGAAGTATGTATAAAGTGTCAGAACAATATTGATAGTGTAAATACTTGTATCCTGACAGGCTAATTCTTGTATTTATGTGAGATTCTAGACCTCCTTTTTGTCAGTCTCAAATTTGGTAAGGACAAGAATTGGATGGTGTTGGATACTAAAATCTGTCCTCTTATCTTTAGAAGTGGTCTTTCCAGCTCATGAAAAACTTTCCATTTGAACTTCTGAGAAATATGTGAATTTCTTGTCTTTGGGGTGTGGTTGCACTGCAAGATAAAGAAGTATCTTTGTGTACGAGTACTACTTGTATTGAGTTTCTTCTCACTCTCAAATAAACCATCTGAGAATGACTCTCTGAGTCTAAAGTATTAACCTCATGAGATCCTGTCTTGACTCAGCTACTAGAAGACCACAGTTTTTCATGGGAGATCAACTGTGACTATAGAGAGCTCTAAGCAGACAGTGGAGTAAGAAGCACTTGAAACTACAGCTTTTCTGTTGTATAATAAATGTTTTGGCAGATGCAGAGATTAAAGACGCAATATCCAAAACCTGGGTAATCAGTCTTTCAAAACCTGTAATTCTGTGGAAACCTCATACAACATTTCATCCAATTCTAAAATTCAAACTATATTGAATCATATGTAGAAATATTGAATAGATATTTTTAAATGGCTTAACAGAGTGTTACAAAGAATATGTAATACCTCATCATTTACATAATATACAGAAAATACATCAGTTCCCTTTTTTTTACTAGGAGGATAAAGAAAGTTGAAATTAAGGAYGCTGCTTTTCACTGGCGAACTCTTCTTGCTATATTGAACCAGTCCACTTTCAATGAAAATGCTGTTTTAAAATCTATGCCACAATGGCAGTTTGACCCAGAATCCACATCGGAATCACTCCCAGAAGAGAAATTTGAGGTGTTGTTTTTATTTTTGTAGAAAAGGTTGTTTATTTTCCTAAAATTATAGATGATAAAGCCAATCCTCAAGACCAAATCTGATCCTTTAGTAAAAGTGGAAAAATCCCTCTGAGAACAGGCTGACTATGCTTAATTAATGACTTGTCTAGTAGCATTATCAAGGAAATAGAATACTTTATAGGAAGATGATATTCACATCTTCAATTTCTTCAGCCACAGAAAACTGCATATGTTAAAGTCAAGTGTTTCTCCTCGTTGTCAAGTTATGTGTCTTTCCCAGTGTGATGTTACTGCTATACACTGTGTTATATACTAAAATTATAGTATTTAATTTATAGTATAAAATATTATGTATTTTTAATTGAAATTGAGCAAAACTGATTTTAGAGATTAGTAAAACTGACTAGAACTTAAGAGTCAAAAGGCTTTGAATAATAGCATGGGTTTGTAGGATCAAACCTAGGGACTGATTACAGAATAAARAACACATTGTATTTTTCTCTGGAATTCTGTTTTTTGTTGTTATTTCTAATGTGAGCTCTTCCATTTGTGATYCTATATTTTATTTCAGTCTCTCTTTCATTCTCTCTAAATAATTGACATGGGCGATTATATCCTTCATTTCAGGAGGCACCTGAATCTTCCAATGTAGAGCTGACAGAAGACAGAAGCTTCACCAGATTGAATTCAGCCATTACTAATGAAATGACATGGATAGATCAGAAAATGAAGAAGGTACTTTCATATAACAAGAATTAATCAAGGCCAGCATTTTCAAGAGTCAGTAATGATTTGAGGTGTCAAATTATATGCTGTAAATGAATCTATTTTTTGAAGTTTTTCTGCCCTTTGGGCCTCTTTTAAGCCCATTGGTTCCAGCTTTGGAAGACGCTATCTCAAGACTATAAACACGTTAGGGCAGGCATCCAGCACAGTGGGAGCTCTTAAGACCAAAAGACCACTTCTGYAGAAGCAGTAACACAAAATATTTGGCTGACAAATCAGCCTGTAGAAACTCATAAAGGCCTTTTTCTTTTAAATATGTCAAAGTTGCACAGAAGATCAGTAGCAGAAACCAAGCAAATACTCTTCCTCTCACGGGCTGAATGACAAATTTTACATCACTATTAAATCARTATTTAACAATAGGACATTAGTTGCAAAACTGCTATAGTTTATTTCAGGTTAAGGCTGAAGTAAGTGTATTATGTAACAAAAGATTTTAAAAGTAAAAGTGCATCAAAAATCTAAAGAATCTATACAGAGGAGATATCATACTTTGTGAGCCTAGAAATTGCTATTGTTATTGTTACTGTTATTGTTAATACGGATTTTGAAATTTGAATTACAGGATTGTAGCAAATTCTTTCTGATATGAGCCAGAGCTCTGTATTTTGTCCAGCTTTGGGGGTTGAATGATAAAACAAAGCAAAAGAATTGCCCCATACGAGGTACTATTTTTTTCTGGGTGATCGCCAGAATGACCTTCTAAATTATGATGYAGTTTCACAAGTGGCTCAAGTCCATCAAAGACATACTGCCATTCAACTGGCATCATCTCCATCCCTCTCCCAGTCACGTATTCCTCCTTCTGCTTTGATGCTGGAACTAGTGTTTTGGTGCCTATACTGGGATTTTTTGGCAAGTCCTTGTGACTGTGCACCCACATGAGTACCATCAAAGTATTAATGTCAGCTAGAGAATGGTGATGAGAAGAAAGGGTTGTATAGCAGCAGTGTGATACTAGGTTGATTTAAGGTGCTAATTAATCTCCTGGGAGTCTTGCATAAGACCTTTAGAGGATGGAGTCCATTTGATAACAGAGTAATTCTCTGCCATTTCTTTACCAACAATGCTATCATCCTGCATGAAGTTTTAAACTTATTTTAGAAACCAAATTCCAGAGGTGCTGAGTAATTGTAAAATTTTCCCTAAGAAATTAATATGCAATGCTGTAGCAGCAAAAAAAWTTCACTGCTTCCAGAATGGGTACCAGATGTTAGTTTACTTGAAACTTGAATTATCCCTCTGGAAAAGTTTAGTGACAATGAAAAATCTAAGAAATACACAACACTTGACAAGTTATGGAARTAGGCTTTACCTAGTTCAATGTGTCTGTAATCATTTCACTTGTAAGTACTTCCTTCTTTCATATTTTCTTTCTTTTAAGCTCTACTGCTGTACACCAGCTTACAGTCTGACCTGGTTATACAATCTTTTCTCGTTTGAGGAATTCTGAGGATCATACTTCTAAGTTAGGACTGTATCTGTTTCAGTTAATAATGCCTTTGGAGTTTGTTTTCCATATCAATAATGTTCCTTTAGATTATTTCAGTCTTTTTTCTCTTCTTGTGTATTTTTGTCCTTCAACAATGTATTTGTTATATGTCAGGTCATTAGAGAAGAGACTCAGAAGTTTGCTAACCAGAAGAAAGAGCTGAAAATGAGAATTAAAAAGCTGCGTAAAAATGTGAGTTTCTTGCAGGGATAATGGCTCAGATTTGACAATTTTGTTTACAAGAACACTTACTTCATAGTTGTCAGCTCTAGGGCTCTGTTAAGAGTTTTGTTACAAACTCTGAGCAGGCAATAATAAAGAGATATGCTCCTCCAGGGACTATACTCTGAACCTGTCAAAAACTATTGTCTGGTACCCCATTTCCCTAGCTCCAAAAGAAGTATTTCATACCATCTGTATGCCTTGAGTAGTCTACCCTCTCAGCAGGCTAGTTTATATCTGTAGCACTTCCTCTGTTCACATTCATATTAATTTTTGTTTCTTATTGAAAAAAAAAATAAAACAGATCCAGAAAATGATGCATGAGAATGAACAGATGCCAGATATTGAGAAACTGGAGCAGCAGGAGTTCAACCTGGATATAGAAGAGCAGGAAAGAGTGCAAGCAGAGGCTGAACAAGAAGTAGCCAGGGTATGATAAAATTGGAGAGAATGTTTTGAAACTAACAGGGGAAGGAGAGAAAGAATGACAGAAGAACAGAGGGGATGGTCCCAAAATTGCTGTTCATTACTGAGAAGCAGGAAACGTCTCCACRTTTTTCTGACCAAATTTATATAAAATAACTCCCATCTCTTGTTCCATTGTGTTCTCTGGTATATTTTTTTTATATTGATGTTTGGAGGTACACCAACCRGAGAACATGCTGTGCCTCCAGAAGGCACTGAGAGAAGCTCATGAGGGCAGCAAGCTCCTAACTTTTTTGGTTATTCTCAAAGGATCTATATGGCAGTTTACTGAATATGAACAATGGCCTGCTGCTAATCCTCAGAAACACATGGGTGTTTCTGTAGACAGGCAGGTTCAGAAGCAGATAAAATTTGAATTTTTATTTGAATAGAAAGACCCCCCAAAAAGCTGTCAGTGTATCTGAAGCTATACATATATGGACTGAAAAGAATCAGCAGAGTTCTGAGATTTCTTAGAAAATGAAGTGTGAGTGTTTATCACTTCCCAGAACGGACAGTGCAAGAAGGCAAGGGGAGGAAAATAAGTGAAATAGYATGTTTTTGTAAGAATGCCTTCTAGTACTTCCTTTCACGGGAAGACAGCGTAAGACTGAACTCTTGACTTTATCAGTCTTTAAGGTATGCATGCAAAGTATTCTAAGTCACTTTTTGAAGTATGCAAAGCTGTTGATTCAGAAATCACCAACTGGAATATGGTCTGTGCCAGAAACTATAAATTCTAATCCAGCTCTGACACTGTGGCCTTGGGYGCATTGCTTAAGCTCCGTGATTCTTTTTCATTCATATAAAATAATGCCTTTTAATACTGTGAGATATATTTTGGAGAAGARAGATGCAATGATTTAAAATGGTGAAATACTGCAATTCTTCATTTATCTGCTAGGTTTATTTGAATAACTCAATACAAGTTGCCTGTTTTGCACTACATCCTCTTATTATTTTCTTTTCTTTGTCTTGAAAGTTGAGGAAGGAGATTGATATGGAGAATTTAGCCAACTGCTATTTGCAGGATGTTATCAAACGTGAGTGCTGGGATTCCATGTGTGTAAAAGGACGTGCAGTTAAGGTAACCTCCGCTTTCTTCCTAATTTTCTTCAGTAGTTATTAAGGTACAGTGACAAAATAAATAAAGCATAACACATTTCTCATTTGCTTCCCAGGCTTATGCAAATCTTTCATCTGTTCTCTTTGTTTGAGCTTTGGTACCTGTACCTCTGAGTTGGATAACAGTGTTGAGAGGCAAACAAGCAATTCYTTAATTCTGTGTTCTCAGAGAATATCTTAATGTGGTGTTGTAAATATTATTTTTCTTCTTTTGCATGCAGTCTGTGTGATTCCTGCTACAAAGAGTACAAAAGCAAAATTTATTCATGCTTTTGCCTATTTTAAATAGAGGGACATTTGTCAAACTGCTGATACTGGATTATCTTGAGGATGGTAAAAGACAAGTCATTTTACAAAAATCTAATTCTGGAAAAAYTCCCTCAAGAAAGAGATCATATCCATAGCTTATTTAAAATAATTAATAAAAAAAAGACAAAAGCAAACTTTTAAGCAATTATGTTCTGTTCCAAAAAGGCAAATGCTTTTTACCTTGCTGCTATATTTTTATTATATTGATTTTTCCTATATAACCTGTATTGATTACTCCTCAATTTTATTCCAGATTTTAACAAGAAGTCATTATAACTCTTTAGCCTTCAGATATTGAAGAAAAAAATTGATAGATGTTTTATGAAGAACTTTTTACTATTTTTTTTTCATCTGAACAGTGTTTCCATATAGCCTGTGAAGTGAATAATTATCCTCTGAAGGAACGTAGTGAAGAAGAGCTGGAAACTTTGGAGAAAGTTCTCCAGTTAAAGAAGATTGAGGCAGTTGATCTTAAGGTACAGTCTCTTTGAAATACTCCAGAAAGGCATTTCAGACCAGGATGTTTTGAAAAAACACCTTAGCCCTTAGCCCTGAAAAAACACCTCTGCTTTACAGAGATACCTATCTCAGCTGCAGTTTCTCACTACAGAACTTGTCCAAATAAAAATTAAAAAGATAAATGAAGATGAAATATTGTGTTTTTATCAGTACAGATACATTAGTATTACAGAATCACAGAAAAACTGAGGTTGAAAGGAACCTCTGGAGATTGTTTAGTCCAGCCCCCTGCTCAAAGCAGGGTCAGCTAGAGCTGATATTCAGGCTGAAGACTCCACAGCCTCTCTGGGCAATCTGCTATAGTATTCAATCAACCTTATAGTAAATTTTTTTCTTACATTTAAGTTGGATTTCCCCTATTTTAATTTGTACCTGTTGCCATTTGTCTTTTTACTRTGCACTACTGAGAAGAGTCTAGTTCTATCTTCTTTACTCCCTTTTGCCCCTCAGATATTTATACACATTGCTAAGATTCCCCTGAGCCTTCTCTTCTTGAGGCTAAACCATCCCAGTTTTCTCAGCCTCTCCTTGTATGTCAGATGCTCCAAACCCTTAATCATCTTAGTGGCCTTTCCCTGGATTTGCTGTAGTATGTCTATATCTTTTTGTGCTGAAGCCTGAAACTGGATATTGTACTCCAGATGTGATCATTTTGACTTGTATTATTCTGATCACTGTACAAGCCTTAATCACAGAATTTAACCTCTAGAAATGACRGCTCCAAGGAATCTTGTCAGCAGAAAAGCTTGGGAACAGTTTTACTCATATGACACTGGATCATTTATATAATTAGCACTTTTACCATGTTTATGATATTCAGGTTCGAAAAGAAATTGTTGAGATGGAGCCTGAGACTGTATTACCTAAGGAGGAAGAAGAGATGGAGGGAGAAGTAGTGGCTGATCATAGTGCATCTTACTGCCTGGTTGGAAGTCTGAGCTCTCAGTATGGCGGAGACACATCTATTTTATACCACCAGTTGGACTTGCAGACCAGGGAGCAGAAGGTCAATCAAATAATATTACTGCAGGTGACCYCTTCTTAAATTTTTATTACTGCAGTGACACTGTCATATCCACTTGTTCTTGCACCGTTCACAGCCACTGTTAGATTCTGGGCATGCTGATACTGCACAGCAGAGTGTTGCATATGTCTCTGAGTTACCAAGATCAAAGCTGATAAATGCATATGGTGCAGTTTAGTACCATGTGGACTTGGCAGCTTAAGTCTAGRAGAAAAACATTTTTATCAGCAGATTKTTTCCAGACATAAGAAGCCTTGTGGTTACCCAACTTGAGGGTATTCATATTTGCCCACTGGTGCTTTGGTTTAGGAGTCTGTATACGCAAAATTAGCTTGTGCATCTCTACATGCCCTGTGGAGATGTGCCCTCTTTCCCTATTTGCTGCTGAATGAAGGATGAGCTAGATTCTCATACTATTTCCTTTCTCTTCAGTCTTATCATACCTTCATTCACAGCCTTCAGGGTTTCTGTTATTTATTATTCATTACCATTARACTGTCTTACTTTTCTTACCCTGGCCAGTTTATTTAAGTAGTAAATGTTATAAAACAGGCTTCTTGTGATGATGATCTGCAGGGTAGAACTGGTTAAACTGCTATAAACATTGCCTCCTCAAAGCTCTTTAAGGCTGTAAATGGTAGCAGAATGATTATGTATTTGTAATACATAAAATCAGCARATGATACACTGGTTTTTGAAGCAGATGGCAAAGAAACCCAAGGAACATTTATCTTGTAGATGTAARCTTGGATGCAACAAGATCTTCTTCTGTGGGGCTTTAAAGATGCTCAAGATTTTTCTTGAGTATAGAGGTCATTCAGTGTTCTTGGCTAGCTATCAGCAAACTGACTGCTTTGGCAAACAGGTAATCATCTAAAAATATAAGCATTAATAGTAGAACTGAAATGCTAATCATGTTTCATTTCAGTAAATGGACACACGGTGTCCACAAGACAAACACATGGTTTTCTTTCTTAATATTCTGTATTTCTTTGATGAGATCACTAAGTTAGACTAAAGAAATAATTTATCCATGAAGAATACATGCTTTTTAAAACCATAGTAAAGTCTCAGTTCTTTTCAGACAGTTAGATTCCAGTGTTTATTAATTCACTGGCACATTTTACTTACATATTGTCAGACAGAAAAGCACATYAAAAGCTTATCAAAGCTGCAGATTTCAGCACTCAAAAAAATATCAGGAAACAATGTCCTTGACTCTGCCCCCTTTGCACCTGTGTTTTGTGATTTCTAGAATTATAGGTTACAGGCATTTTTTTAACTTGGTGCACCTTCTTCTTTACCAAAGCCTGCAAAAAACAATAAAAGGCAGCCTATTTTTTATCTTGTTTTGGCAACATCTTTGTCAGATGGCAAGCAGGTGGCAGAGAAGGAAGAGAAATTTCTAGGAAATGAAAAGAAAGAATAGATCACCTGCCTATCTACAATTAACATCAATACATTAATCAGAGCTTGAACTCTGCCCCTACAATTATCACAAAAAAGATTTGTTTACCAGTTTCTCTCCCTATAACACATACAAATATATACATCTGTTTTTCTCCTAATGAGTTGAGGAGTGGTATATAATCATGGATGGATATGATCTGTGCAGCATTGCTGTTTCCTCTTATGGTATTTCAGGACATCATTTACAAAGTGAAAACTGCTTTTAATAAGGAATTTGACATAGTTGCAAAACAGAAGGAGCATGAGATAGCACGAGTGAAAGAAAGAAACATGAGGATTCGAGAAATCCTGGCACAACTTGACCTTCAAGAGGAACTATGGGAGCCAGCTCTTACAGATGATGAAATGCCAGAGCGTGCACTTACTGTCCAGGATTCAGAGGTTTCTGAAAAACAAATCTTTCTCTTTCACCCACACAAAGATAGTTTTCTGATTCTCCTTGTTTCAAGTCAATGTGTCAGTAGTAAAAAGCCTTTAAACAGATTCTACTGAAACAGAATTCTATTCTATGATTCTATGAAAGATGTGCTGTGCACTTAAAATCATATGTTTAGCTCTTTTGCTTCCCTTCCCTTTTTAGGTAGAAAGCTGAAATGAAAGAAATCTGCATAAATCTTAATTCATTGCTGTTAAAAGTTTGTAGTTGTTCATAGACTAGGTAGAAATTCCCCCATCTCTGATAATACAGTTCAAACAGGCTTGGAAGGATTACTTCTATAGATGAGTTTCTCTGTTATTCAGTGTTTTGAGTACCATTTTGAAACTAGGTATCTAGGYATCAATGCATACTTAGTATTTATTTCTAAATTCAATTGATAATCTATAAATGAACACCATATTTCTGATACAAAATATTCTATTGAGTTTATCTATCTGCTCTTTTGGTCTCTCTCTCTCCACTTTTATCTTCTCGCCCAACAATCCATGTTATTCCACTACCAGAAAACCCACAGATAYAATGCACAAAACATGACTAACATCAGAAAAAATTATAAGAAGTTTATATTTTAGCATTTTTTAATATAGCTTTCGAAGCTGTTCTAAAGAACAATTTTCTTCTTGAGGATTATCAAAGACCAGAGAGAGAAAAAAAAAGGAGTTATATTTATTACATTGTCTTTCCAAATGTTCTTAGTCCATGTGTGAATGTGTTTGAAGAAGAGAAACCTGATATGAACTTCATTTTCTCCCTTCAGATTAAAGTTGAAAAGTACTTAACTCCACAGGAGAGAGCAAAAGCAGAAATGCTGGCTAAGCTTGAAATGGAAAGACGTCTTGCTGCTATGGTACTTGAAATATTATCCTTTCTACTGAACAGGCCATTGTCACTGCTGTGGCTTTATWTAATTAATGCTGTACTGGAATATTCCAGTCACATAGTAATGTTGTAGAATAACTGTAATGATGGTAAATAATAATGACTTTAAGTCGCAAAGATGAAAGTAAGTGTGCCTTTTCCATTATCCTTTACAGTCAGAACTATATAGAATAGCTGAAGGAAGAAAATATTTAGTGTTGGCAAGCAATTTTTAAAAATAAGCTCAAGGCCAATTAAAAACACTGTATTGCRAGATTAGGGACTAGATGCATTTCTGAACACATGCTACTACTTGGTCAAAATTTTTAGCTTGATACGAGTTTGTTGAATGAGTTTCTCTGACCTCTGTTCTTCATCGACTAGCCTAGATGATCATAATATTCTCCTCTGGCTTTAAAACTCACATATCTGTCAAAGTTCTAAAACAGCTCCAGCCCCGAAAAGAGATGCATGATAAGGCAGTGGTGCTACAGCTTCCTTCACCCTAACCTGCCAACTGACCAGGAATAGTCTGTGCCTATATATTCCTTTCAAAACTGCCAGAATGCCCATTGTAGTAAGTTATTTGTTATAAGAGCTTCTGCCCATCAGAAAAAACTCTCAAGACGTGTAGCTTATCTCACATGCATCTCCAAAAAGCATTAGTCTATTGGTGACACAAAGTAGAGTCTTATCAGTGATCTAGGAGTGAGCTACCCCTTTATCATTCCTGAAACTTCCAATGACTGCACTTCCTTTGGCATCCTACAGTATTTTTTGTTGTCTTTCCTAGGACAATGAAAGACTGCGTGCTCTCAATGACATGATGGGGGGAGTGCTAGAAGTCAAAAAGGAAGACATCTTGAAAATTGTGAGCTGCGTTTCTGCTGTATCATTTAGGTAGCTTGTGGTGCTTTTAAGGATATGTGAATTACAAATAGCAAGTATCTGCAACTAAACTTAAGTGCCCATCAGCACCCTTATCTATCACAGAGGAATAATATAGGGACCTAATACAGTATTACCACATTGACTGTTCTGTGAAGGGAGGGGTTTATTACTCRTGGCTTTGATCTTACAGGAAAAAAATGTGTTCCCTCAACAAAGAAAATAGTACAGTAGTAGAGGAAGGAGTACCAAATACTTACCTTTTACAAGATCCAGTAGTGAATTCCCCTAAGCAAGTGAAAGATAACTCGACTGTATATATATCCAAACCACTGGGGGCAAGGAACAGAACAGAGAAACCAAATATATATGTTCCTTAGACTTAAGGCTTCTACCTTACCTACCATTAAGAAATACCTTTAATTAAATTTTGTGTGTGCTGTAGTTTGTTAGTGTGCTGATGGAGGTTTAATATTTCTTTTGAAGCATATTCTCCTTTAATATCTCCAGGACATTCCTCCACCACCTTTTATATCCAAGCCTGAATCTGTTTGGAATGAAGAAGAAAAGAAAATATTTAGAGACTATGAGAAAAAAGTCCAGGAACTAAATGAAGAAAGAGAAAAGCACAGAAGGGTAAATTAAAAAGAGAAGAGGACTGGTTTTCTTCACCATCCTCATGGCCAAAGTTTCAGTTCTTGCTCAGGATCTAATTGTAAAAATAAATGCCAAAAAAATAGAACAAATGAAGAACAAAGTTGATGTGGAATAGCATATAAGTCCTAGCTTAAACAGTAGAAAAAGGAATCTCTCCTTACAATAATTAATATATGCCAAACCTTGTGACATGTGACAAAAGATTACTTTTCTTCATACATGTACTACTCTTGCTAAAAAGTTTTTTCAGGTTCCATTCCCAGAGTTGCTGATGCCATGCACATATAATACCACAATAGTTATTCTTCTAAGTGGTAATTGATCAACAAAACTTGGTAGCCTGGCAATATTCTTCCAAACAAGTAATTGCTGGGATCTTTTGACTAAAGAATATTTCTCTTACAAATTTATCCTTAATACTTTTCCAGTGCAGTAGCTAATTGATGATAGAAATGAATAGCTTCATTCTGGGGGACAACCYCCACCACAGTTAGCATAAAGAAATGTGGGTCCTGCTTTCTGTTTTACCACAGCCATCAAAATAATGTCTTTTAGAGTGCAGCTATTGTTTTGACTGAACAAAATTTGAAATCTTATTGTTTCTGACATGGCTGTTCAGTAGTGCTATCAGGAATAAAAATTAGTCTTTTATCAACAGAAGTGCACAAATAAGTTAGACTCCTTAGTTGCAGTGAAAGTTCTCTTTAATCTCCTTGAAAAAAAATAGAAAATGATAGTCATGCCTTAAAGATTGATTTAAAAAATACATTTGGGTCTAATACCCAGATCCTGTTCATTTCAAAAGGGACCAATGTCATTTGGATTACCTTCTCTTTGAGTCCTTTGGTTAATCTGCACCTTTGATTGGTCAAACCAATTCAACACAAAATTTTATTCTCTTAAACTCTGGGTCTTCATTTGCACAACAGTGATTATGCTGTGTATTTGGTTTCTGAATGGGGAACTGGTTTCACCTAATTCTGTAAACAATGTAGGTTCTATTTTATTTTATTTATGTTTACAATATTAATGAATATTGCATGGCTCTGGAGTGGGGCAGGACTCTAAAAACTCAAGGAAAAAAAAAAAGTTTGCATTGAGGGGTTACAATTCCCCACTGTGCATTTTCCAGCATCCCACAATATATTGTGTCAGAACTTGTTTGTTCCTCCAGATGTAATAGTTGTCTTTGCCTCCTCTTGTCCTTGCCTTCTCCAGGCACTGGAAGCTGAACTGAAGAAACTTCAAGCTTCCATCCAGGAAACAACACAAAGTTTTGATGATACTATGTACAAACTCTTTGAAAGGAAAGTGAATTCAGAGATGGTCATCTATCAGGTATGGCAGTGAACTTGTAATTTTTCATCTCTATCTCTATGCCACAGGCATGTTAACTTTTTTTTTTCAATCTTTCCACAGGAAGAACTCAAAATAATGAATATCCTTTACTCTTTGCTGTTGGATGAAGAGTTGGACACTAGAGAAGCTGGACTTCATCATTTGCTTAGGAAGAAGCGGAAAGAGAAAGTAAGTTACTGTTTGGAATCCTTCTGTGCCAGACCTGCTGCTGGACCTGTACAGATGATGTTTGGAGCTGCAAGCAGCTGTTTGTATGTAAGCTACAAGGAGAGGTTCTAAAATAGACACTGAGCCCCTACCACTAGATAGGTTAGTGAGGCCAAGTGCTTACCAGCTTACATTTTTCAAAATATGTAATTTTTAAAGTTTTTACAAATGTCCTCATTGGAATATCTTTTGTTCCATGCAAACTGTTAAAGCTGGTCTCCCCAGCAGAGTATAATCAGTCAATAGCCTTGATAAAACAGATGAGCTTAGTACACTGACATATAGCAGATCTATGTCATACCAACAGGGAAATGCATTCTAGAATTGAGAACCTTCCACGGAACATAATTTGAGAATTTTTGATTGATTTTACCTTTGATAACCTAAAARGAAAAAGGAAATCTCTATGCAAGTGAAAACAAGTATGAACATAGATGCYTACATTCAAAATTTAAAGAGAAAACTTAGAAGCATTGGTATAAGATGTGTTTTATAACAGACTTTCTTAAGCAGCTTGAATTTTGTACCTGCTCACCTTTAAGCACTAGCCACAGGTAACCTCCTGAAGAAGGTATTGTATTGTTAGTAAATATTGCTCAAAAGGTTTCCTCTAGAACTAAGAGATTGTTGGCTTCATCAGTATATACAAATAGCCATGAGATTGTTGGCTTCATCAGTATATACAAATAGCCATCAAACGTATCTCCTGACTGAGTTTTGTTCTTGAAATCCTCTCGTTTTGCTACAGATAAAGTCTACAAAAAGAATCCAGTGTACAAACAGGAAAATTGATGCCTACACAGCCACTTATGAAAATGCAATTGCTGAAGATAAGGTGAGACTCTAGACCAATACAAGCAGATTCAGATATATAAAAAGTTCATGCTGCATCTTGATCATGAGATCATAGTTCATTTTAAGCATGGGGATGGGTTCTGTTTAATTTGCTGATCACTGAAGTTAAGTAGCAAAGGAGAGCATGTGCATACATCAAGGTCTTCGTAATCTCTTGGGAGCCAGGGGGGCTGTCTTCACAGAGAACCTCAGTGTGACAAAACTTCTGCATTTAATCTTGTAGTTCTATGCTCAGCTTTGACTCTTCTTTAGCATTAATGAAAATATTTGACAATGCAAACTGTCACATCTGAGAGCAAGAATATACAAAATAGCCAAGATTACCTGAATGGAGAGCTTGGAAGCACCATCTTCTTTGTATCTAAGTTATAGGAAGGATATTGCCTTTTTTTTTTTTTTTCCTTAATAACATTGTAATGACAAGGAGGTTGGTTGTTTCCCTCCTAGAATTTAGAATCTGATTTTAGAAAGGATTTTGCTGACGTTCCCGCATATCTCCTTGATCGACTTTTCAAACTTTACAGACGTCGACCAAAGTAAGACCCCACCTGATTTCATCTGTTTAAATRCTAGTGTTTCTTGTGTTTCAAGAATGAGAACATTTTATTTCTGTTATCTAAAATATCTTGATAATCAATAGACTRACTGCTTACCTACTTTTTATGTGGATAGTTGACAATGGTTGATGATTTCCCATCATACACTTAATATTGATCACTTACATCATTCACCCAGCACAATATACTTTAAGTGCAATCTAAATACTGAACAGTTCTCAAAACATATATTTTTATATTGTAAAATTGGTAGGCTTACCTGATTGCTTTTTGCAAGAGATTGAGTGTATGAAATGTTCTTAGTTCAACATGAGTTTGTTTTATGTAAAAGAAAATAAAGACAAATGTAAACATTGTATATACTATGTACACTAGGAGCCAGAAGATGAAAATACTCCTTGACACTGCTAGCCCATATGGGGATCGCTCAGRCTCAGATGAAGATTACAAAGAAGCACTTACCCTTTTAAGGAAAGCCATGGATGAATTGGATAAACCTGAACATATGCCTAATGGCTTAGATCCGTCTTTATGGGACCGTTTTTGTCTAGCTAGACGAAACAAAATGGAGAGCGAGCAACTAGTATGTAATAAGCTTTATTTTGCCACTATATTTTTTGATATTTTCAAGTCTTAACCTTCTGCAGGGTTGAAGTGCAGGGTTGGGTGAGTGGTGAAATGGCAATGCAGCATGCTAAGCTGCATTTGAGTCTATGTTACTTCTAGMCACCTTTTGTTCAGTTCAAAATAATCAGCTCTAGTTCTCCTCCAGAGGAAACATTACTATATAAATGTGGGAGGATTTGATCAAAATGACTGGGATCTTGAAACGGCTCCATAGATTTTTTTTTTCATTTGATTTATCCAAACCAAAAAGCTATTAMGGTATTTGATTTTCACTGCCTGTTAGGAGTCTTTATCTCACATTGGCATGCTACATCTGCCCTAATGCATACTCATTTACTTCTAGAACACCAAGTTTTAATAAAGGGTGTTGCTARAAAGCTCAATTAAACTATTAGTTTAGTTCAAGAGTATGAAGGTATAAATCTGAATTATTCAGAGACATGGATTTGTTTGATCAAAAGAGACGGAAATTTGATTTCCCTTCTTGTGAATAAACTATTCATAAATGAATAAATGATTTTTTGAGCAGAATGCAAGGATTGTAACTTCTGTCTCATGTGCTTTACTTGGACTCTCAAAACACCAGGCAGCCTATTAATACATACATATGTCTTCTAAAAATCTTGTCCTCTCAGTTCTTGAAGAGGCTTGCCTTCACATACTCTTGAAGTTGAACAATTTCAGCATGTCATGGTGTTGCTTGCTTAGGTGAAGTGGAAAGCCCTAACACTGGCAGAGATGCAGGCCTTTCTCCAGAGAAGAATGGATGATGATGAGAAGATGAAGTCAGAAATAGGAGACATTTTCCAAGAACTTGCATGGTAATTTTGTTCGTTTTCCTATGTTAAGCTACGTTTTAGTTCTCCACCAACATAGAACTAAGCGTCACATGCGGAATTAGAATTAGTGTTCTTTACCACTCATATCTAGAATTCTATCAAAGAGGAGACCTAAGATATTTCCACAGTGAGATATGATTGCAGCATGCGTGGGAGGGCCCAAACAAGTTTTAATGTAGCATCTTACATCAGTAAGAATGGGAGTGTGATCTTCAGTGCAAACTAACTGTCTGAAAAGCTATGTCACACACAGAATCCCTAGAAGCCTTCAAGATCGTACTTGTTCTATCTGGCTCAGGTAAACTTTGTTCATGTTGGCCTAAAGAAGCTGCAGTGATCACTCCCAACTGTAATATGCTGCTAAGTCACGAGGCCTGATTTCACAGAGCTGTTCTGATTTGTAATCTATCTTTTCTTCATGTACGTGGTATAATTTTCATCTTCATTGTCCTTCAGCAACAAACCGCAGCATAAATTATACAAGAGAGGTGCTGCMTTGGAATTCCTTGTACTTTCTTTTTAATTATTGTTAAGGCTTTTGCTTAGTAAGGTCACTTTCTTTCAGAACATCTGCTACAGTGTGTTAAGAAAACAGAATCCAGTGGTTGAGAAGATTATGTCTAGAAATAAATTGCAAATTCYGAAGTCATTTTGGGCACAAAGTGAAGGCAGGCTAAACCTGGAAGAGTAAACCCTAYATGAACGTACATCTTATCAGTAATAAACAAGACAGTTTTGAGAATCACGGAAGGATTTATTTAAGCATTGTAAAATCACTAAACATTTTTTTCTGCTGTTTTAGGCTGCGGGAGGAGAAGATGAAACTTCAGCTGAATTTGACTGTCCAATTTTTGCTAAAACAAGGACAGGTGGAATTGGAAAGTACTGAGCTTCCAGATTTTACTGATGCCATTCTTATTAATAAGAGTGTTATTGAAGAACTGAATTCCACTATCATGGTAATTTACATCATCTGAAGGAAATTTAAGGTCTTTAAACAAAGGTGTTGCTCTTCAAGAGCTGTGCTTTTTCTCCAGTTTGACATCTAATTTCAATTCATTACCACATACCAGTAGGCTCAGTTGTAATCTTAAAACTACTAAGAATTCTGTAATGTAATGTGTTTACAATATAAAGATTGCAGTACAAACTTTCTTGATGTTTGATCAATACAATTCAGATCAATGGAACAGGAAGATTTTAGACATACCCTCACATAYAGACATGCTGTAAAAAGAGAATGCTAATATCCCAGACACCAGTCTTAGAATTCCCTCAAGGCAAACATATAGTCATGTCAGGAAACAAATGACCAATAGTTTATAGTAAGATTAAAAAAAATAGTGCACTTTTTTGTATAGTGTATAATTGGTCATCACACTTAGTACAGTTAGTTTTTCAGAGTCTCAATAAAGATCATTTGCTTAGGCATTTTAGCCATACAAAAAATTGCTTATTACTGCTCCACAAAGGCTTCAGTAACAACTGCAGAATACCTGATGCAGAACAAGTTTGTATTTTGTGGAGATAAAGTGCCTGAGTATTTTAATACGATAAGAGAATACAGAGAGAGGTTAGTTGTAATTTTCTTCATCTCCTTCTATGATCCAAGGCTGTGGCACAGTGCCTAAAAGGCAACAAAATGCCATAAAAGATAACCATCTGGAGCTAAGTCTGCAAAGAGCCTGCAGTACGGCACGTTTCCCTTACTAAAATTATGACTTTGGAGGCTTGCCCATCCAGTTACAGATAATTATTCCATAATCCATAAAGTGTGTTAATTAAAATTATTTTCTTTTTTCAGACTGAAGGAGAAAAGAAAATTGCTAGCATGGTGGAATGTAAAGACTTCTTTAAAGGGATATTTCAGCTGGAATGGGAACATAAGAAAATGAAAATGCAGATAGAAGATCTGAAACAGAAGGCTCGGGATATTCTAACACTACGTATTTCAAAAGATCAGCAGCTAGTGAGTTACTTTCTCTAATTTGCCTTTTGACCACAGAAGTTTTACTGCCTATTCTTGTACCATTGTTTATATATCTTAATTGTCTTTCAACTATGGAGAAACTTGATGCCTGGTGTGTCAACAATTCAGCTTTCAAACATAAGTTTTGCTCTTGACGTTGTTCAGTAATGAAGTTATTTGGGATGTTCAGGTATAAACAAGAGCAACAGTAGCCCTAACTCTTGGCATATCTAAATTGCCACTGAGAGTAAGAAATCAGGATTTTACAGTCCCAAAGAATTGATTTTAAATCAAGCACCATAACCTTGTTAAGTGAAAGGTCTGAAATGCCCSCACCTGCTGTATCATTGAAATATCATAATATTAACTCAGTAGTCAGTTCCTGCTGAAGCCTCGCTGAGCGTCACTGCCCTTTGTTGCACCACCAGCAGCAGAAAGGCAGAGAATTGTTTGCTTTGCCTGGCAGAGGCAGCAGGCAGCCAGTCCCTCAGCACTCACATCGCTATGAACAAGCTCAGCTGGCAGGCCAAAAAACACAGGTAAAGGTTGTGGGAGAGAGCCAAGGATATTGCAGGCAGGAGGGGAGAGGAAAAGGAGAAGTTGTAGAGGAAGCCAGACTTTGGCCTCCATCTGTGCTAAATTAGGCTACCTTATAAGAAGTATAGCTTGGGTTTTTTGACTGCCTCCATTAAACTGGCTTGGTCTTTGTTTATTTGCATTCAGCACACAGAGAACATTCTTTTTAACAGCTGTTCAGTCTACTATTCATGCAGCATCCAAGACTACCTTTAGAATGTCCCTTTACAATCACTAGGAATGCTTTCCACTGTGCAGAATTCCAATATTCTGCGTTTTATGTCATATGATTGCCTTTACAGAAGTGTAGAACTTGTTGAAAACAAACAGGCTTAATTTGATTTCTTTCTAATTCTTCAGTTCCTAACTGTACCGAACTATGACAACCGTGTCACCCACCAGGTTTCAATGATGGAGCAGACTCTCAGTGTTATGGACAAGGTAAATCCCAAACCACCAACCACATCTGAGAAAYACATTCACAGTTAAATGTGTTTCCTCTCCTTCCTTAGTGAAGGATGTTTGTAAGGTGTAATTGCAACTCATGTAGTCGTACTAGCTCTTCAACTAATTCAAGGGCTGSTTGCAGCACAGCCCCAACAGCACAYGCATATGAATACATACTCCCAAGTTTTTATTCACCTGGCATTCASTAGTTTCTTCAACTTGCACTGAGCTGTCACAGCAATGCTGTCACCATCAGTCAACTAGCCAGTATCTAAAGTCTCTGGAGGCAGTCATCATACRTTGACTGCAGCATAGATAAACCCTGTAGCGATAAATCTACGTTTTCTGTTATTGGAATTATATGCTTGCCTTCCTAAGCATCTGAATGCCTATCTGCTTCTCACTTCCTGCACAGCATTGCCTATATAAGTCATTCTTCCATTTCTAGTGCAGCATTCGTTCTTTCACATTTTCACTCCTTAATGCTTTCTCCTCAGAAGCACCAGCATGTTCATAATATCACAGTACCCTACATACAACACAGTCTGATTCACTGGCTCCCTGATCTATATCATCAAATTATAATTATCCTTGTTTTTAAGAGATTTCACTGGATTTAGTCCAGGTTACTGTAGCTAACATCAGCCTCTGTTTTCTCCAAGTTCCTCTCCAACCTTTTATATTTACCCTGTCCCTTCATATCCCTTCAGTCAGCTTCACTAATACTGGCATAACAGCCTTTTCTTCCAAGTAGCCAAGAGAGTGTTCTTACCTCACTGATTGCACTGACTTCCTTTCTCCACTTTGCCTTTTAAGTCTTACCTTTAATATATCYCTCTCTGTGACCCATAACTCTTTGTTCCTTCTCAGTTATTTGTATTAAAACACCATTAAGCATACTGGAATATAGTATGCGTGAAGGGTGGTATACAACATAAAGCTATAATGTATTAGTAGCAAAAATATATAAAAATCAATTGAGCTACAACGTGGTGCAGAAGAGGCTAGATTTCAATTAAAGTTTGCTAGAGTACCTTTCATGTTATCGCATACRTTTGGTTTATTCATTTGGAAATGGACAGCTGCACAAGAAGAATGTGAAGAACTGTCAGAAAAAAATAAAAGAGCTGGAAAAGTGCATCAGTTTAAAGGAGCAAGCAAACTACGAACTCAGCCTGGAGCTGCAAGAAATGCTTGTGTCTGTGTCAGAAAGGAAGCACATCTTTGAGGCAGCTGGTGAGTCACAGTCAGTAACACACTTAATTCTTAAGTAAAGAACATTGAGAAAACATCTCCAAGGCTGGACAKTTCTGTTCTCCCTCAGCATCAGCCACTGGGCAAGGAATGGATATTTATCACTGTATGTGCAGTGAGTAGTGCCCTTTCTAACGCAGCAATTCCAGTGTTCAATATGCTCAGGAGATTGTTGCTCTTATAACCCAAGTTAATTGACTAAATTCCTGAAACTATTTGTGTCAAAGTGCTGTGTTATTAATACCTTTATTGGGCAAAATACCTTCATTCTTTCTCAGAACAGTTCAACTCACTTTTCCCCCACACATTCAAGAGAAAAGAGTAGGTAGCATGAAACTGAAAAGATTTTCAAAGCAGTGAGTAGTTGCTGGAAAAGCAAGGAAGCAYGTAAGTGCCTTGCTGAAAATTTTGGTATTCACTACAATAAATACATTAACTGTGATCACTTTTTAAAAATATGCTGGACCATTTTATTACAGAACTTTGAGTAACCTTGGAGCAAGTCCAAAAGAGATGCAGACTATGCTTCCTGTACAAGTCTATGCTAATCATTATATTGTTTTATGCAGACACACAGCTTGTTTCTGAAAAGATTGCACAGCAGCGTTACCAAGAGATTTTAGAGCAGAAACAGCTACGAGATGATGTAAAGGAACAGAAAGAGCAGCTTCAGATTCTTCAGGCAGAAGCTGAAAGACTGAGATCAAGAATATTACCTGCTCTTTAAAAAACAAAATCCTGGTAGATGCGTAACATCATGGTCTTGTCTATGAATAAAGCTTGGACCTTTTCTTTCTAAATTTTTCTTTCAACAAAAGATTTATCCTGTACTTTTTTTTGAAAARGAACTTCCGTTTGAGAAATGCATTTTTGTTTCCTGTGTACATTTCATAACCAATCTTTTCTACATCATATTTCTGTTCATGAAATGGTTTATAAAATCAAAACACTAAAAATACATATAGCTCTTTACAGAATCTAAATGGTAAAAGAAATGGTAGAGTGGTAGAAGAAAAGGTGTATCTGTTTATCCAGCAGTCTATAATATGCAATTCTAGGACATTTTGATGAGCTACTGCAATAAAGAACTATAYCTGCACCTGCTAAAATGTGTTTTTTAATTTGAACTTCAGAATGAAAAACTTCATTAAAAATGTTGAGAGGAAATCAGTTATAATCCTCTTGCAAAAAAATGTTAGTCTTGAAATAGACAGCAACACAATGAGCATTTTAGATGCATCTTACACAAGAATAAAAGCCATGGGCAGAGGGAGGAAGATGTTATGTTAGCTACTTCTCAAGTTTAGGCTCCTGTGTTTTGTATCACAACTATGCTAACCACCCATTAAACAAATCAAGATCTACAGGCACAATAAAACACTCCAAATGCTTTTTCTGCAATCCATACTTCTCCCTTGCCCACAGCTTACATGTTCTTTAATGGGCAAGATGCATAATTCTGACAGTGCCATGCAGCTATCCTAAACAAAGACCCAACTACTCTTCCAGACTTGCTTTAAAACCAAGTATTTTCTTAATGTTGAGCCCTTAAACTGAAAGTCTTCAAGTTGTTTTTAACCTTCTGTTAGTTTCTTTCAATTGCTACCTTCTCCTCACCCTTAGAGATTATTACCRAAATGTATGTATTTTTTGAAAAAGGGTTTTCTCTGTACGCTTAATAAAACTAGACTCTTCTCTTTCTCCCTTTATCTGCCAGTGATAAAGCTGAACCACTTCAGGACAGTTTAGAGTAGCCACTCCCAGCTGTCCCCGCTGTTCTTACCGGGCCCATGAAATAAGGCAGTTAGCAGTGTGACCAGGTGATTTGTCAGCAGTTTGCTGCCATGCATAGCATCACTTCAGGCTCCGGCTGCACAGCAGAACCCAGCCCGTGCCAGCTGCTGCCCTTTCTCACAGCACAGGAGCAGCGGCTGGGCAAAGCAAGCACCACAGTGCTGGCAAGGAAAGGAGATGGGTCACTGCACTGGGGGTTTAGTGTGGAGACCCAGGACATAGCAGGAGAGCGGAAGTGACCACAGGGGTGCAGGTTGCTAGGAGGCCGAAGGCGTGCTTCTGTGTGAGCACGCGGGCTACCTGGTACTGTCCTGAAAGCTGCTGCYGCTTACAACAGCGGGCACCTCCCGCAGCTGCAAGCAACTGTGGCTGCCGCCACTGCTAGAATCAAAGAAACCCTGCCAGATCTCTTCAACATAGCTAAGAAAAAAAAAGTCCTCCATAAAATTATCACTACTGGAACCTGATCTCCAGGGAGCCTGAGTAGGTTTAGGCATCCTTAACAGTTTTATTTCCCCTCCTCCATGCTATGTGTTGATTCTTTTTCCCCTTCCGTAAATTCAAATCTAAACTCATTCCATCATAAGAGCATTAACAGCTTTGATACCTTAGTTTAGCAAAACTCTACACTTGTTTAAAAACAATAGACAAATAACAAAAAAACCCCTACTTGACTTCTGTTGTTACCTCATACAACACCCTGCTACTGCTGCTTTTTGCTTTATCACTTTTAATTGAGGTTTCTAAGGACTGTAATTATATCTCCATTTTTCTTACATAATTTTTTTCTTCCTACTGCAACTGCCCTAGGAGAAGCAACAGAACTACTAACCAAGGATGTCAAGGGAAGGGAACTGGCCCCTTCAGGGAGGCCTATCATCTTTAGTACTAAGACATCATTTCTTCTGCATCTGCAGCTAAACACTCAAAGTATGATTAGCAATAAGGGTTGCTCTTCATTAATTCCCAGTGGGCAGTAACAATCAGTATTCCCAAGAGTGGCCTCAAATTTAAATCTAATGAGCCACAGAAGGGTTAAATGGTATACGATCTTTGGCAAWTTTCTTTCCGTTTTCCTTGAGAAATATGAAATTACTCCCTTACTAAGGAAACAGGAAATGTCACACATCTCAAAAAGTTAAGGTACAGTCAGTGAGGAATCTGACTGTTTAAAACAACACTCATATCAGGGAGATTTGTAAGGCAGTTGGATGTTTRTGGACTGTTGCACTAGATAAATGGTAAGAAGGAGAAAAGCAGGCAGAAGCTACTACAATATATGCATAAACAAAAATGAGAAAATAAGCTATTTAAAATTAAGAAAAAAATAAAGAAAACTTTAAGGTATGATAAATGAAATGCTAAAGCTTTATTAAGCAGAAAGCTGAATGACACGGCAGCTGAAACACTCCCATTAGAGAAGGCCTGTTTTTCCTACATATTTGAAGAAAGAATAAGCCTTGGCTCTCACAAGAAGCAGCAGAATAGACACACGTTGGATGCAATTTTCTCCACTCTGTCATTATTTCAGAGAGTGGCAGAACGCTTCAGAGGCAGAGTTTCCCAAAAGACAACTATCTGTGTTAGAGAAATACTGTGAGAAAAACCTTGCAAATAGTTAACAAGACTCAAGGACAAGGGGGAGAGAAAAACAGTACTGCAAAGGATAACCAGCTGCGGCTAAATAACCTTGATGAAACCACAGCTCTTTGAAGATTGCGAGGGGTAGGTAAGACAAAAACAGCAGAATAACCCAGAAGTGACCTTAGGTTCATTAAGGCTTATTAACATATTAAATTTCACACCCCTAAATGAATAATGAGATGGAAATGACATGATAATCTTCTTCGCTTCCTATGCTAATTAACAAGAATGTGAAAGCGCAAGCGCAGAGCGATTACCTGAGGTAATAAAATTGTAACCAATAGAAAGATTTGTATAAAATACTCCCTGAAAAGTGTGTATAAATCAAGAATGAGAGGGGGAGAAGGGGTGCTAGCTTTGTGGATTTACCACCTAGCACCCATCTCTGTGCAGAAATGAAATAAACAAGTATCTCGACCCTGTGTGTCTATTGGTTGCTTGCACACCGGGTAACAGAACCCAGATTTTGGGACAACATCTAGACCAGTGTCTAAAAATGACTGCATTAGGGCACATTTCCCTCATTAATAATTAAAGCTATGGAGAACTCACTGCAGCTTCGGAACATTAACTATATGCAACTGATTTAACTTTACTTAACTCACAAAATGCACAATTAACTGACTGTCAGTCACGAGAAATTTGTAATATGGGGATAGATCTATGAACAAAGAACTGAGCACTTCCTCATCTGAATATCAACAGGAATAACAGTTAATTTGAGCTCACTATTTYCAGACAAGTAAATATGCAAGGACAATCAAATTAAAATATTACTTGATTTTATTTTTAAACTACTCATTGATTGAGTTCAAGTCAGGTTTTGCAAAACAGTCAATATGAAATAAATCTTTTCCACAAAATAATGCCTTTTACAGTGCCTACAAATACCTCATGAGAAGATCTCCCAAAGCATGAAGTCTGCTAGTCTGAATAACACTTCTTGCACAAAGTTTATATTCAGTCTTTTCTAATTATGCACATTTATAATTGAACATTCCGCACTTGTAGTTTATGTTTCTACAAAGTCTTCTTCTGTTCTGCTGTAGTGCAGTAACTTGTCTTCTAATCCAAAATTATCTATCAGCTGAGTGAGACTTACTTTCTTGCCAYCTGCAGAAAAGGCTGACTGTAGCTCATATAGCATCAGCTGGGTACTACTTCTCCATTTCACTATCAAAGCCTGCAGTTCAGAMAGGTTATTCTGAAATTGAGATAAAAATATATTTCAGCAAATAACACACACTTTTAAGACTTTGCATACCTACTGTTATAAAACAATTTAAACTGAGCCATTATACAGACATCATACAAATATAACGAAAACTTGTACTGTTGCTTACATCAAGAAACTTGGATTTCAGTGTCAATTTTACTTCAGAGAAAAATTTAGAAGTATTTTTTCCGAGGTTTCCCTCACCTTAGATCTGTACATCTTGACCAGTTTGAGCCTTCGAAGCAGATCTTCTTTCTCTTGCACTTGTCTCACCAGCCACACTTTCTCTTCCAAGGACTGTTCGTGATKAAGATTAGTCCTTGGCTCACAAGAATTCTCTGTTGATCCACAGGAAGAGTTTTTCTGTGGAGAATTTTTAAMACACGCATGTCTAGGGCAGTTTCCTTCCAGGCTTTCAGGACTTCCTTGCAATCTGGAAAAATCTGTATTCTTCTCTGATAGAGAAGCTTTGTCAGAAGTWGCACAGTCCTCTTCAGTGTCTACTTTGAGCCGCTTCGCCACTGTAAAACTAGCATTAAACGAACGTCTTGTTTTCCTTAATCGTTCCCTCAGAGCTGCACTCATTGGCTAAAGAAATATCAACAAGAAAAGAGAACGATTGTCCTGATTTCTCAGAATAATCTCATCTTTGATTTATATTCAGTGTATTATGTACATAGATCAGGTCACAAAGGTCACTGTAAAGCCAAACTTCCTAATTGTTGCTATAGCTTTCACAAACTTGGACAAAGTTAACTTGTTCTTTCCACATGTGCTGGCATTCATAGCTGCAAGATATGGGAATGTTGTGCCTCCAAACTTTCCAGGACCAAGTGCTGTAATCCTCATTAAGACAAACTTACTTGTCAAGTCTTAATGCAGAAGACATATGGCACATTAACTTAGTTAATTCTATTTCATTTTGTTCAACTTTCCCTGTAGTTTCAGGTATGTAAGGATTGTTTTTTTTGCCTCCCCCCTACACCTTCAACAATAAGCATATAAAAAGCAAAATTTTTCTCCAAATAACATTTGTCTTTTTTTTTTTTTTTTTTTTTTTAATAACCTGTAACTAACATTTTTACCTGTGAAAAAAATATTGAAATGTAGGAGACAGAATTTAAGACACACTTCAAATCTAGTCCCTTCTAGCATTGGCCCAGTTTTTAGTAATGTATGCCACGGTCAGTTTGACAGCATCAACACAGTACATGTCAAGACAAACATCAAAGTAGAGCTAGACACTATAGAGACTGTACAAACTGAAAGGACAGTGTATTGATTCTTCATGAAGCATAAACTGTGTTCCATATTCAGAGCTAAATAAAAACGCACATGTGAAACTGCATAGGAAATTTAAGAAAAGCTGCTCCAGATGTCACAAGCCATAAAAGATAAGGCTATCAACCATGCTAGAACTTTTAACAAGACCAAGAGTTAACTTAATGCTAGACAAACACACAGGAGAGACTATATCAGGGTCTTGGGGAAAAAAAAATCTAGAACAAGAGTGAGATGACTGAATTTCTTTGCTCAAGCGCAAGCAGAATTCATAGAAAGTCATTTTGCATAGATAGGAAGCCAGAAAATCGATTTGAGGAAACTAAAGAGAAAATTGGAAAAGGCAGTTTAAAAAAAAATAATAAATTAAATTATCTATTAGCATTTACATRGCATTTTGAGTATTTTGAGTATATTGCTACATCACTTTGTTTTCATAACAGACTTTCACATTTAGGGCAAAGTATACCAAAAGCACTCCTTACCTGGATAACTCTGTAGGTATAAGCTACTTACAATTTTAGCCTTATAACCTTTAGCCTTCCAGCGAACAGTACTTCAGCAACTACTTGATRATTTCGTAAGTATTTTTGTCACTACAAAGAGTCACGTTAATGGAAACGATTAAGTTTTCTTACCTGTTTCCCTGAACTAGTGCTCTGTGGAGCTGCTGTCCCAGAATCCTTTGGAGTACTGCATAGAGATGTTGCTGTATCAAACCCTGGTTCTTCCATCTTCAGATGAAGAGCAAGTTCTGCTAAAAAAAAAAAAAAAAGAAATCAAATTACACACAGTGCCATTTTACCTACTTATAATGGCCACATGGCTGCAGAGATGAGCAAAAAGCTCAGACAAGGAATAATACGGTCTATTTTCTGTTAGATTCAAAAAGACATCTGCTGAGGTTCTAGGAACATTTCATTTGCTAAGAAGCATTTTGGTTTGTGAACAGCTTTACTTCAAGAGGATAAATGACAGTACTACCAGGTATAAATCATTTTACTATGAATTTTGTTTATTATATCTCCCTCATTCATAAGGTGCTACAGAATATATTATTTAAAGTAAGAAAAATATTACAAAAAGTTCATAGTTATTCTTCAATGTAAGCTTTTTTTTCCACCTATAACACTGGCAAGCTCTTTCAAGTGTYAATCATGAGCAGGTTTTATGAAGCAACTCAGCCCACTATAGTATGACTGTAAATTCCAAGGTTAGATCTTGCAACATCAAACTTAACAACAAAAAGCTCATTTCAAACAAATGTTATTTTCTTCTTAACCTGAATGACCTTTACTGCTTGTTTAACTCAGAGAAGTAATCTTTACTAAGCCAGGCCGGGAAGAATCACTCCTTCCTTTTAGCTGTATCTCAAGTAGAGATAAAAGAAATGCTGGGTGCCATAAGATTTTTATTGTCCATCTATATAAACAACTTTTTTTTAAGTGCCCAGGTCTGTGAAAATAATCTACTGTTTTATTTGATCCTTTTGGGGAATGCTACTTGAAAAAAAGTAATTACACAAGTGGAATTTTAGATTAAAACTAAGCCTCCCTAGTTTGCTCAGAAAAGCACTCTAATTAAAATGAGAGGTCCTACTTCTCAGCATGTATCAACTTCAAATTGATCTGGCAACATTTAAGCAAGTTTAACACTTGTGAACACCTTCTAGTGACCAGTACTCAACTGGAAAATTGTCAGGTTTTCCTGTCCTGTACCTGGAAATTGCAATTAGGGCTTTTAGAGAAGCCTCTTAAAAACCTGTAAAAAAGTTGCTGTACAACGCCAGACTAGCACAAAGGGGTTCCTCATTAGGGAAGGGACAGACCAAAGCTTCAGTGTACCAAAGCTTTACTAACCAAGCAACTCAGGTCTTCCTGGCTCTGTAACAAGGGCGTGAGTCCCCATTAATCTTGTAAGTCAACATTCCCCCTCAACTGTTCAAAATTCACCCTCAACTGTTCAAAATTCAACATACAGTTTTCCATTAAAAAGGAAAGTTTATAGAAGAAAGAAGTCTGATTAATTGGATATCCTGGCAATCTGTGCATTAAAGAGGAAGGCTACAGCATCTGTCAAACATAGTGTAAATTTTCACTATTATTTCTCAGTCTGAGCAAGAGGCTTCAAAAAAAGCTACATTGCACCTATACAGCGTGTCACAAATCTCTTACTACCAAACAACAAAACAATTTCAAGTCTGAGAGCTGACTTCACCATTTATTCAACTCTTTCAAAAAAAAAAAAAAAAAAAAAAAAAAAATGTGACTCACTGTCTTTATGTTTTAATGCAGAGTATTTGTCTTCAAACAACCATGAACACAACAAATATTTTTCAAGGGTTCGCTAACACCGTCACTGTAACTCTTTTTGGAGTAGCATGTTCCTAGTTCTCTTCTGCACTGTTAAAGYCTTCCCAAACATCTCGGCCTAAGAACATTTGCATTTTCAAGCGGCAATGTTACTTGCCGCACAGAAAAATAATCCTGCCCAGCGACTAAGGAAAACGTGGGCTAGAAGCGCAAAAGACAACTTCGCATTTCAGTACTTACTCGTGAGGGGCTCTGGACAACTCTCCGACGCTAGGTGCCTCCGTTTCCCTGCTCACGGCTACGCTGGGCAACGACATTCACTTCATTTACACTCTCCTCCGAGGAGAGGGCTGCAGTAACGCCCAGTCAGAGCCGCGCCCGGCTAGTTCCCACCCCCTGCCGAGGCAGTAAGAAGGCTGGGCAGCCCGCAGGCGGCTCACACCCCCGCGGAGCTCCTTCCGAGGCGCCGCGCACAACCAGGGCGCCAGGAGGGCGCAGAAGCGGCGCAGAAGGCCGCGGCGCAGCGGGAGGCGCCGAGGGGGCAGCGGGCCGCTCACGCGCGGGGAACCCCCACCCCCAACCGCCAGTACCTCACCCGCCGCCAACGGCCGCCCGCCGCGAGCCGCYTCCATTTCCCGCTTCCGGGGGAAGGGGGCGGGGCGGTGGCAGCGCGCGTGCGCGGGGGGAGCCGGCGGGGGGCGCTCCTGCCCCCACCGACGCCTTTGCGCCGGGCAAAGCGGCGCGGGCGGGCGCGCGAAGATGCGAGCCGAGCGGGCGGGCGGGCAGGACGAAGCGCGGCCCATGCCGTCGCCGTCAGGACAGCGCCAGGTGGGGCCGGTCTTGCGGAGCCCCAGGCGCGGGGCACCTTTGGGGAGGCGCCGCACGCCTCCATTGCAGCGGGGCGTGCAGCGCTAGGCTGCGGTGGCWGTGCGGTGTCACGGCTGGGCCTTGCCCGAGGCCCGGCGCCATCTTGGCAGAGGTGGCGCAGCCTGGCCCGGGCCCCTTGGCGCTGCCAAGGGAGGCTGCTGCCCCGAGCCAGGGCCTTCCCCTCAACYGCCGCCTCCTCACAGAAGGGGGAAAGCTGCCCCAGGGGAAGGTGCAGGGAGGAGGATGAGCCATGGGGTTTCAGAGGCCCAAGCAGAACAACGCTTCCTCGGTTGAAAGAGATGGAGAAGGAACTGGAAAAGAAGAAGTGACTGGAAAACCAGGCAGGATGGCGACAAGGAGCAGCCGAGCTGTGGGCACGCGCAGCGCTAGATCGGAGAGCGCCCTGGCRCCCAAAGGTGCTGACGAACCAGGCATAATTCTCCACTCAGCTACCTCAACCCAATCCCCTTCTGCGCYGAAAGCCTGTTCTCCCCATGCGGATCTATATTTCTCAGGACTGATTCATATAAAAAATGTTATTCCAGTATAACTGTGTCAGAACTAAGCAAAACCAGCTGAAGTAGCTGTAAGAACTACAGTTCATGGTATGCCAAGCGCTGATGGATGATATATGCGTGGTGCCTCCAGCACCTGTCTTCCCACAGCTAATATTGATTGCTGGGTATGGAGTATACAGACTTGCAGGTCTCATCAGATCATCCTTTTAATTTGTGTGCCAGAACTGTGTTAGTTTCCAGTCTGATTCCTCTCTGCAACCACAGATGAGGATGCTGAATTTATCCTTTGCCTTGCAAAACTTCCATGTATATTGAGGCAAGATACACTTTCACCTGAAGAGGTGAGTAAGCACAGAGTGTAGGCATGAGGGTAGGTTGGTAGTTGCCATGCTTTTGACCGTAAGTGTACGTACAACTACACTTCAAAGAGAGTTTCATAGTGATGACAGTAACCTTTCTCTCTCCCAACATCTACAGCGAACAATATCCAAGCATTCACAGACAATCTATAGTGAGTCAGTCTGGAAGATCTGGGAAACCTTTGGGCCTTTGCATTGATTTGGGAAACCTTTGGGCCTTGTCATTTCACTGTCTATGGGTMGCGTTGATGTGGAAATAATGTTCTCAGTAGAAAATGGAGGAAGCTACGTTATATGACTAGGTGTTTTGATTAGTTACGTAGCAGAAAAACACATGATCGCTCAACTATTGCTTGAAGGACTCTTGAGGCATTTGTTAAACCCCAATGTGACAACCTCCCCCTTTTTTAATAACTACAGCTAATTTCATGTTATAAATCTTTTTTTAAGAAAAATAGTATGTCAAAAGGCACTGTTCAATGCAACAGTAAAAGTTTTAATAAAACTCCTGCTGCAAATTTACAAGTGAGCTGAATTTCACATGCACAGGAGCTTTGAGGCAGCATGTCTCCAAAACATGTTTCCTTCTGTCTCAGTGATGGTCCCTTTTTTAAATTACTCATGCTGTGTTGCAGAGACATGCTAATGGTTGAGTTGCACAAGAACAACAGAAAGTTTGAGATTTTAGATCTTTTGCCAGCTGAGATTCCAGGAAGATTTCACAAGAACGTAACACATGAAAATGTAGATACATAGAACAGTCACCCTCTTTATGATCATTGCTATTTTATTGCAGTAACACCCACATGCCCCACCCCAGGTAAGGATTCCAGTGTGCTTGAGACTGACTATAGAAAGACAGTTCTGCACATAGGGTTTATGAGCTTAATACACTACACAAAGAGAACAGAAGAGGAAATATTGCCAGCTGTGTTCACCAATGGGTAATCACTCTAGGAAAAGATAACTGTTTCAGGCTGGTATTAAGCGTTTATCTGTGTTTACCAAGTTTGCCTATGTGATTAGTCCTGTAAAAACATGCGACTTGCACAAGATCAGATCTGGCAGGAGGTCCCTGACACAGCTGGGAACTAAACTGTAATCTTTATGAGTTCCTGTCCAGCGCTTTTATTGCAGAAACACAATAGAGATGGATCTTATATTATCCAAAACTTCATGATAGTAAAGASGAGTTGGACTAAAACCATCCTCTCAAAAAGTACATAGCTGTTTCCCTTGAGGGAAAAGAGACTCTCCATGTATTATCAATATTGGCATATTTATGGCACACTGTGTACAATTTCTCATATTGTTTGATTACTTTTTATTCCTTTTGTGACCGAAATAGTTTTGGTTAAGCAAAATAAGAGGCAAAAAAAAAGGGGGGGGATATATAGGAAATTGTTTACTGTGTGATGAAACTGCTGAGATATATTTGCAGAACATACCCTTTGAACCCATCACAGAAACTTGTTGCCCTGAAGAACAAGGAGGAAAATGTGCTTCCTAGTTTTGTTTTTTTTTCTGTACACTTTGGTACTTTTGTGGTGATGCTTTAATAATTAGATTTTTTTCAGTTTACACCAGTTYAATGGCAGACATTTTGTCCCAGGATTTGACTACACAAATGAAAAATACTTTCTACATACAGTCTCTCTCATTAATCTTATATTACCRGAAAAGCACTGGAGTTCAAACATCACCACTGACGGAACAAGAACATTTTCCAGTCCACTATGGGCATCATATGTAGTAGCAGAGCCAGGGGGAAGTAGAGGGTAATAATAAAGATACTGGCTCTGGGTCTAGAGACTCCAGTTTGACCTTTATGTGTACTGCTCCTGCAGAGCACCAGAAGCGTCATAAAACTTAACCGGTTGCTAGACAAAAAGGCCAGAGCTTTTCTCACTACACATTGGCAACCAGTAATGGAGGTGTTAGTCAACATGCTGAATCTTAAGGCACATAGGCATTGCCTCCTTCTCTCGTTTTTCTAAAGTCTGTTGATCTTGTTTGAAGCCAAATAATGCATCCTGATGCACAAAGTACACTCTGCACTGTCTGCATAATCTCTCTTGCCTGAGGCRGGAGGGTGGAGTGTTTTTGTGTGCCCAGCCACTAACTGCTGCAGAAATTTCTAAAGTCCTACCCACTTCAGCATGGGCCTAGGGCGGCGTTTTTGCTGGCTGCAAAGTTCTGACTAATATTTGTTCCTCAGAAGATGTTCTGACTTGTTTATAGTGTGTAAATATATCAAAGGAAGGGCTTTACAGACCACATTCATGGAGTAAAAGCAGTTTAGGCTACATCAAAACTTGACCTTGGGAAGCAGAGACTGCTCTCATAACTGTGCAAGTGGCCAATAATTRCAGTGAAGTCAATGGAATGACATCAGCATAAAACTAAAAAGTAAAATTTGCCTTTTCTGCCTTGTGCCTGGAGCTTACTTAGACTTTCCCTTACTTTTTTTCTTCAATTTTCAAAGTCTTGTAAAGAAAAATTGACAATTTATTGTAGCCAGGAGGTGCTACAATTTCCCYCTTTAAAAGGTAATGTAAGACCTGTAAAAGCCAGCTAAGATGGACTTCCTAGCTCTCACTGCTGCATATGAGAATACTGAAGTGGGTGAGGCACAGTGCTAATAACAGGGAACAATACAAGACTGTCTTTATTTTTATGTCTGCTTGTAGGATTTTCTCTGATATAGTCATGCAAAAATTACAGAGGTGTTTGAAGTCTTTACAAGGCTGTAGCAGACAGAGAAAGGAAATAATAAACATACCTTCAGTGTTCTCATCTTTGGTAGAGAACTGATTGATCATTATTTTAAGAAAATTCAAACCCTTTTAATCTCAGGCCCTTGCCCAAACTAATCTCTGGTACAACTTTTGCCATCTGTGATGGTCTGAGCRTATTTTTGTGTTAAAGGTGTTTGGTAGATGTTGTTGTTCTTAAGGGACATGCAGCCTTTTGCCCAGTAGTGCTCACTGAAGGAAAATGTGAAATTGGACTTGCTTTTATGTCCTTGTTAAAAACACCTACCTCAATTTTTTGAATGGCATTGGAGGGGAATAGTTCTTGGAGCAAGTATGAGTGAAATCTAGTTTAGATCAGGTGTCTTCATTTCTGTGATCTTCAAGATTAATAATAGAGGCTCTTGCAGCTTCTTCAACCTTTACTGTAAAAAAGTCTTGCAGACTCCTTCATTGATTACAGAGCAGAATCTTCTCTGAGAGGACAGTGAGGGATACCTAAGCCAAGCAAGAACATTATGATGAACTTTGTTGAGGCACAGGGAAGCCAAACTTCAGAAACTGGTAACCTGTCTACCTCTTTGTTTTCTGTAGCATCCATTGTCATAGTAGCTACACTAAGCAGACATATTTGCATGACAAATTGGATTGCACTGGAGTTTGAGAAGTCTCTTAGTTTTCTCATATCCTTGACACTAAAGCTTAGTTCATGCTGTGCATACGCAACTCTTAAGTTACTCTGAATTATCTATGCTGCTGAAGTTGGTGAAGCTGAAGAAATGGATGTCATTTCTTTGCAAGTGTAAGTGGAGCTAGTTTGGGGGCTGTTACCTGCAGTCTGAAGGCCCTATGTGGATCCAGTGGGCTAAGCTGGAGTACCGAACAAATGATCCAGTGAACAGGTAACCACAGATGGAGACCCACATCTTACCTTCTTCCTGGACTCCCAAGAGTCTCACTCTTGCTCTGAGWGTAGACACAAGAGAACCTGTCTATCATAATTTCAGCAGCATTCCTGGTTATCAGTTTGTCTTAGAGCACATACCATTCTGCAGAGCTTATGTCCTTCCCTACCATACTGTAGCATCAGCAGGCAAGATTTAAAAATCCACTTCCTCTGTGTTATTAAAAAAAAACAAATGAGGTCATTTACCTGTGGCTACAGAAAGCCTTCCAGCTGCAAATATTATAAAGTAAAGAGATCTTTTCCTAAGGATGAAATGTGCATGTGGTGTTACGGGAATTATCCATCTCTGCATACAGCTGACAACAAAGTCTCGTTTAAAGAGCTGAGATTTAAAAGTGGCAATGCTGTCAGATGCTAGCAATGCTAACATTGTAAACTAGGCTCACAGTGTAAGTATTCTTGGTGRGAGCTGGCTCAAAGATCTTTCCTGTTTTCCTGGCATTTAGTAACTTACATAATTTTTAAAGTGTGCTTATTGTCATGGTATTGGAGGTATGTCTGTRTATTAAACTTGCAGACAAAGTCACTTGTCTAATGATGGCTATCTCTGAAAAATCTGCCAACAATTGTTAACAGGCACAAACACTCTCTAATTTTTTATATAAAAATTGAAGCAAATCCTACAGAAGTCAAAATAGGCACTCAGAGACGATAAGAACTCAATAGCAACTTGCTAATCAGCCCCAACTCTAAAAATACTCAAATATGTGAGAGGCAACAAGAGTGCCTTCTGTCTGACTTCTCATAGTTTCTCCATTATAATATAGTGTTTATGCCAGTTATGTCTCATTTCAAAATGGATATTTCAGTATTTGTAAGGTGCGCTATTTTTGTTCCAGGTACTTGCAAAGTAATTCCAGTGCGAATTTTTTGTTTATGTTAGTATCTGAAATAATTATACGTTGAGCCCCTTTCTTTAGATATGGATGTTAGTGGAAGTGTGGCATATGGAGTGAACTAATGGTATGGTTTCATATGGTGCCAAGATACTGGAATTGCAGCTGACTGTATTAGCATAAGTGTTTCACATTGTGTTTAATGGCCAACCTTCTTCTCAACGCATTAAGGAAACTGAAGTTTGGATGAAGAACATTCATCTTAAATCGAGCCCTAGAATGCTGAACTGATGCAAAAAAAAACAAAGAAAATTATTTGGTTAACCAGATTAGCAAGTGTTACTCATGCACTTTAACTGGGGACATTTTCCTATCAGTGRTGCACATAGCTTTAAGGTTGTGTACTGGCATCAGTGACCTTCATCACACGTGTCCATAGCGACCGAACAATCTCTCTGATGACAGCCAGGCTATAGCATTTCAAGTAACATCGCTGTAACTGGAAATCTCTCAATACACTGACAGCTGAAAGAAGAGTTATTTTATTTTTGATGCTTTAAAGTTTAGTGCATTTTTTCCTAGAGTTAATTGCAGGGATTTTATGGGATAGCATATGCCAGAATAAACTATTTTATCATTGCTAAATACCTGGCAGTAACTCAGTGCATGGGTGTACATTGACAAGTTTTTTCTTGAAAGACTCCGTAGGACTTAGATCAGCAGATAGATCACCTACTCCTAAAAGCATGAAGTTTTAAATAACATATGCCCTGCCTCTTCTTGAGTCTGTGAAACCAGGCATGACTAATCTTAAAACAGTCTACAGTGATATCTAGATAGAAAGACCTATGTGGGATTTTTGCTTTTCCGAGGATCAACCATGCACATATAGGTGCACCCTTTACTTAATCATATGTGATAGGTGGGTGCAAAGAATGATGAAGAATATCATCATTCGCTGCATGCAATTTGTTTGGTTTAGTGCCAACATCTTTCTTTTCCCTTTGAGCAAGAAATTTACAGTCAGAATTTTTTTTTGCCTTAAAAAAGTATTYGCACTTTCCAAAACCAAGTATGGAAGCTGCTAAGCTATCTCTAATCTAACACTTGCTTATCTTAAGCTTTTATCTCAAAACTGAAGAAACATTCTCTCTGGACAACGTCTATAATACAGGAACTAGGATTGCCACCTATATGGAAACTGCTACTTTGTATTACCAGTTAGTGTGCTGAGCTATAAGTGCTGATTTTCTAAAGATATGTTTTGAAGGACAAAAGAAGGAAAACAGAGATTGGAAATGATAGAAATGTCTCCTCTCCAGAAAGTATATCTGTGCCAGTATCTTGGTGTTTTGCTGTTGTCTTGTCAAAGTGCTTCAGGTTCCGCTCCGAACAAACAACTCTCTCCACAAGTCTCCAGTTTCTGAATTACACCGTTCSTTTTATCTTGCAGGAGAAAAGTGTACATGTGTCTCAAATGCCAACACAGGTGATGCAATAAAAGTTGGTGCTGGCCTGCAGCACTGGCTTCACTGCGTAGCACTTCTGGGAAAACTGCAAATGAAAGTGCTTACCTGTTGGCACTGTGCTACAGGCAGTGTTCCTCAGTACTGCCCACCTCATTTTCCCAGATGTAGTATGGATTTTTAATGGTCAAGACTTCTGYCTAATTTTAACATCAAACGACCAACCTGAGGTACAGCTGTCTGGCAAGTTCATYATGAGTGCAGAAGTTGAGGTGAAGACTTCAAGAAGTTAAAAAACTTGCRCATTTTCCTTTTATCAGGAATATGAGTCCGTCAAAGATATATGGCCCTGCATTTTGCAAATTTCTGGTRGAGGACAACACGGTGAAGTCATTCCATGATTCACTGTTAAGATTTAGGTGTGTCCTCAGGAACAAGCGAGCAGTAGCACTAAAGGAAGAGGAAGGACAAAATAATAAGGATATTGCTCATGGATATATCTTATACGGAAAKAGTTTCCTTTTCTAAGGAAACCTAAGTATAAGAATCATCAGAGAAGTTGCAGTGACCAATCTTCTAGAATATTAAGGATGGAAAATCATACCTCTAAGTCACTGTAATAAGCTCTTTTGCTGCTATTAATTATTGTTGCACTTATTTTTGAAAGAGCAAAAAACACATGGGCCAATTTCATTYTTGGCGTAGCTGATTTCATTGGAATTGATGATTTTATGTAAGCAATGAATTTTATTTAATTAATTTGTAAGCATTTTTAAACTGCATAATCTGGGTGAAAGAAAGGGAGAAGCAGGATAAGATGAAATGCTCCTCAAGTGTGTTTTTTGTGGGAATAAACTAAATGGGAGATGCAGTTCTTTCCAGAAATTTATAACAAATAACTAAAAAAAAGCTTATTTATTAAGAGTTCATTATATTTTCCCTTGTCATTCTTATGCTTTTTCTTCCTTTTTTAATCTGTTCCTAACCGTGTATAATATTCAGTTGTTAACAGGGTCTTCCATTTGGTACAGGTTTGTTGTCTCAGCAATTTCGCAAGTAGGTAGCTAAAAATGTTTAATAATATCCTCGCCTATTCCTTTCAGCCTGGTCCTCTGAGATGAAGATCCAACCATAGTGATCCATTAATTCTCTACTGAAATGGACTCTTTTTAGAGTTAACTGACTCTAAATTCACCCTGTGCAGAAGCCACCATTCAGATAGTAGTGAGCATTGTGTCTTTTACTCAGGAAGAACTTACATGACCACGTCGTATCTTACTCCTCGTGCATCATATTGTGCTCCCTCCTTTCCAGCTTACTTCAGTGTTTTGATCCTATCAAGGCCATTAGTGGAATATATGTTGCTACAGTCTAAGATTGCCTTTCCACTACATATTTTCATTTAGTCTCATTTTCTTGTTTTCATTCATACCCCACAAATGCAGCCATGTTCAAACTAATACTGTAGATCATAAAATGATTAAACCGTGACTGAATGTTCGTCATCTCAGGCGGAGATGGTGTGTATGTGTTCAAGTCAGAACAAATAGAATATAATGCACAAATGAACGTTGATTGTGTTTTCCCCCAACTTATCAGCTTTCTATCTTTGTACAGAGTTGTTTATGTGACAGGGGCTGTACATCCCAGTCATTTGTTGTCCTGGCTTTTTTTTGCTAGTTTGTTATTGTGCAATTGTACAGGCACAGAATATTTGTTTTAGAAAAAGCTGAAGGATTCCACTGACACTRCCAATAGCTACAGTAAAGAACAGAAGTAGAAACATGTAATTCTAGTAGCCTCTAACTCTAAACCAACCACGGTTCACAGCCCTCCCTTGCATGAGCTGATTGCTCCTGACTCTTCCTGGCAGTTGCTTAGTCTCTGTTTCCATTCTTCTCTTCTAACTTGGTATCTATGGTCTGAAGGTTTTGTTACAATGTTTTGTATCAGCTTGTTGATTGCTCTATATTTTACTGTGATTTCATATTCTTGTTGTGCACAAGCTACTGCAGATTCTCTTCTTCCACGTTTTGAATATTCGGATAGAAGGGATATTCTCTTGCTGATGAGATGGGGATGTATGCGCATATCAGCAGCTCAGTAAACATTAGGTTTTGGACATGCCTATTTATTGGCAACAGAAATTGCTTCTAGACATATTAAGAATGCCAGTTCAGTTTCCAATACACATTGTTCATGTCTGCACTGTTAAGTAAATACTTAACAAAACTGAAAATTAAAACACTGCCTGCTGGTCAGATAAATGAGCTTCAGAGCGATTTGACACTGCTTATTCTTCAGTAGYGAACTACGGTACTTTTTACCTGCAGTTACAAGTTTAAAGATGTTGGCAAAGTTGTCAGATTGTTATTATCAAAACAGTAATTAACTGAAGTGTTGTGCAATTAAAATAGACCAGGACCTGTTTGACAGCCTCAGGCAATGCTGGGAATGAAGTCCCTAGTTCAGTGCAATACTGAAATATGTGTAGCTTTCAGCATGTGAATAGTCCTCATGAAAGCTAATGGCAGTTCTCAGAGATCAGAGGTCAARAAAACCCAGTGTCTGAGAAAAGCTGCAAGARCAGGAACAGGGAAAGCCTAGTGTACTGATGAAAACCTTAGTGAGATATATGACAACAGCCTTCAAATACATAAAAGGCAGCCACAAAAAAGGAAGACAGTAAATTATTCTACAGTGGGAATGGAAGAGAGGAAGTGATCCTCAGCTGAAGCAAGAGATACCTGTTTTGGAATTTCAAAGGATTTAACAGCAAGGGTAGTGAGATGCTGGATCAAATTGCCTAGGCAGGCTGTGAAACCTCTGTCTCTGGTAATTTTTAAAAGCCTTTTAAAGATAGATCTGTCAAGAATTGTTAAGGTGGAGCTGGATCTTGGGGCAGAGAGGTGGACAGATAACTACTTGAACGTCTTCTCAGCCTTGTTTTCTACAGTTGTGTAATTTTGTGTGCTTCTAATTACACATATACATAAAAATGAATATATAAAGACTCTCAAAGAGTTTATCCATGTAAGTTTAGGGGAATATCATTCTGTCAGAAGGGGGAGCAATGGATTGTAGTTCTCATTGTGCTCCTCAGTACCTCATCTTTAGAAGAGAAACTGGATTCAGTGGATTCAGTTTAGATGAGAAACTGGATTCAGTGAACTGAATGTACCAAAGTCCAGTCATACACACACTTGCTAGTGAGTCATTTATTTTAGATCACCACCTACACTGTGTTAATTCCATAGTTTTTATCTCTCAGAAGCATTTTCCTAATGCAGATTTCTAATACTCAGGGGGCCAAATATTTTGTTCTGAATTCTTTAATCTGTTCTAGAAACTAAAAATATCTTAAGTTATTAAAGTTACAGAGCCTTCAGCTGACAATTTTAATTACGGATGTTATTAAAGTAAAGCCAAAGTGCAATTTCTTTGCAGGCTGTGAGTAAGTGAGGCAGCCACCAAAACATATCTGGCAACCCTGTGATAACAATAAGTATACTCAGAAAGATCCACCTCAGCAGGGACATCTGAAATCCGTAACACGGTGTGAGGATGCRCCCAATCTGCCTTGTTTCTGATAAGGGAAAGCTGTGTGTTATCACAGGTGTTACAAACTGAACTTCTGATGGAATCAAGTCATGTGAATGTGAATCATTCTGAAAAAAAGAAGTTTGAATAACAGCTAAGTTTCCAGCCAGTCAGCTTCCTGAGAAGGAGTGATGCACAAGAGGCCTGCCTTTTGGGAAAGGCAGTACTTCTGCGCTTTGGGTAAGAAAATGGATTTTCAAGCTGAGACATGCAAATAGAGATGGACAAAGTCAGAAAGTTCAGTGTCAACTTAGAAAACTCTCAGAGATTAGAAGTACAGCCTACTTAAATAGCTTGGATCCAAGTTTTGAGTGTTAATTTGCAAACATCTAAGTGAGAATTATTTCTAAAAATCATCCCTTGTACAAGCAACATACTGACAATAAAAGCTTCTTTCTCCCCTGAGGTTTCCCCCTAACAGCTAATGAACTAGAGGGTGGTGGTGTATGTACTGGCCTTTATGCCACTGTCTCTCCTTTTACTTCTGACTTTAAATACCTACTTGTCACTGATCTAAAACTGGAGGGCAAGCAATTTTTAAAATGAGATCCTCTTGCAGGCAGTGTTTTGCAAAGGACCTGATAGAACTGCTGCATGGCCGTTACTGGGGGAGAGCAAGGAATGAAAAGAATAACTCTGGGACTCAGATTGTATTATATAGAGGCTTTCCTGGTAATGCCAGCCAATGTTCATTATCCTTTTCTGCATATTCCATGTTTATGTCTTTGCTGTTTTACGCATTCCCTCATTCCTGCTAAAATTTTGCATTCAGCATGTTAAAAATGGTAAGCTATCCCATTGGGCAAGTTAGTGTGATTCCCACTTAAGAACATCTTTTCCTTGTAACCATTGGGATAAATATGTGAAAGAAGTCAGCAGGTAATACGAGAAATTGTTCCTGCCCAGTTCAGAGCTATCTGAGTCCTGCTGAAAACAAAACAACTCTGGAGCCAGCTCTGGCATATAGGAGAGCTGGCCCCACGGTTGTCCCCCTAACATAGTTATTCCTATTGTATCAAGGAGTTGCATATCAGTTAGATGAGTTGTGGTGGATGCAGCAACCTGGACTCCTGGAGCCTAACTGTGCATTAACCGTAAGACTAAAATATGACAGGGCTGTGTGATTACTGCAGTCATTGCTACGCCAATACACGTGGGTAGATGTTCCACAGACYGCGTGGTACTGCTGTGTGGCTAGTAGTATAGCTGTGCAGATACTTCTTTTCAAGAAGAAAGACGTAATATTGAAGGACTGCAGACCAGCACAGTTCTGTTCTGTTTTCTTCTGGGTCACAAATCTTCTCTTTGTTTACCCTTCAACAGACAGATTTGGTTTGGAATCACCCTATCATTTGTGGTTTTGTAAGGAGTAGGTGTGTCTGGCTAGAGATTTGCTTGCAGAAACATGATCTCTAATGAAAAGTGAGAGGCTTGGAGGGGTGTGGGAGAATGGGAGCATAAAGAAAATAACCACAAATGGTGCTGAATACTACTTTTAACCCACATAACAAGAAAGCTAGAATCTAAAGGATGTTCAAGATTAAGGAACAGCATAAAACAGACTAAAAAACACTTGATGAGCTGCCAGCTTTGAATTTCAACTTCTATAGTATTGTTCAAATATTTACTTTTACTGTATTGATAAATAGTGTGATTCCGACTACTCTGTAGCTGCAGCCACAGTTTTCAGCTTTTGGTTCTGCTCATAATTAATTTAGAGGCAAGGTAAAAAGAAGGTATAGAGATGAGCTCATTTTAACCCTCACATTTGTTTTTTCAAAGTGGTTTCTGGGAAAAAGYGTTGAGTCTGTGTTTGCTGGGACTGTTCAACAGTGTGGGCCCAGTCTGTAGTTCTTATACAGAAAGTCTGCTTCCACGGGAATATTTGTATGGCCAGGAACTCTGCACTGGGGTGACAAATATTTAATTTGATTACGGTTACTGAAGTGCTGACATACCAAAATAGAAGGAAATCCACAAATGCTATAATTAATTTCAACACAACAAGATACAGATGCAAGCCACTGTAAGAAAGGATAAAAAATTGTTATTTATAAAATTCGTATACAGTAACAAAAGTTGAAAAGGATAGACCWGATACAAAGGAGAAAGGGAAATGTTAGCATATTTGCTATTCAGGGGTGGTGCACAGTATTTTTCACTGGAGAAAGTATTTTACAAGCTTKTCAAGAATTCTTCAGCTGGAATTTAACATTTATTGTAAAGCCGACTTAATTTTCATAAATTAAGGTAAGCTTTTTGGCTTTAAACTGAGGTGAGTTCAAGGCATAATGATCGTATTCTTCCCAGATTAATGTTTTCAAAAGTTTTTGATAGGGGTTTTGGTATCGCTTGCTATAGAGCTATGATCCAGTCTTTAATTTTTGGTCAGAGCCTCTCCTTACTAGTCAGGAGAGCTTCCCTACAACTGGGAATGTTACTGCCATAACATTTGGGGCTCTTAAATCTGATTAAGGATGGCTTAAAAATTCTGATTAAGGATGGTTTAATTTTGGGTATTCTATACAGTGCTTCCCTCATCTTTATTAAAAAGATTCGTAAGTCTGACATGTAATCATTCAGTTCATCCACATAGTTCCATTTCCTAAGAGGTTAGTTGGTGGATTTGAAATGACCTAAGATTGGAGATTGTCATCGTATGACTTAAAGACACATAAATTAGTAGGAGGAAGTACTGTTCCAGTACRCAAGTGCTTTGGGTCCTGTGACCAAATCCATCACTGTCTGTTTTGATGTCTTCCATCATGAACCTTTCTTCCCTCTATTAAAGGACAAAAACATTTATCCTGCTTTCAGATCTATAGATCAAAACTTTTGTGGATGCACTGCTGAACTTGGGGCATGAACGTTTGGATTGTATTACTTTAAAGACTTACAATTTAAGTTTTCCTATTATTCTAGGTGCAGTAAAAATAATTTTCTTACCCTTTCACGTACTCTCTCAGCATCCTTGTCATTAGCCCTGTGTGCAATGTAGAATATAACAACTTCGGAGTTTTCTTAGGCCTTCCATAGCTTTTGTACCAATTGAAACAGCATTTTAGAAAAGTATTTTAAAACTATTTTATCAGTCTTTTATTCTGGACTTAGGTTTTTGTTGGTGCTGTGTGCCTGTTATCTGCAATTGTTAAATTCTTTAGTTTATCAGTAGTTACCAAGCTGGAGGGGGTTATGATTATTTCCTAGAAGAATTTGTGATTGTGTGATTTCTTCCTTCAGTTCATGTTCAGAAAGGTCCAAAGTCATCTTTAAATGCTATAGATGATTTTGTAATTCCTTTACGTATTGTTGAGATTTCTGTTTGTTCAAATTTTAAAAAAATTATATAAATACTATTGCAGAGAAACACATTTGAAAAATGATGTTGTATCCAGAGCCTTTCTGTGGATASCTGACAATTCAGGTAAGTGAATTTTACTTCTATCAGGGAATAAATGCTTATCATAAACAATAAAATTCACTCCCATGGAGTATCCATGGAGGAGCATCAGAASCAGTGTTATGCACATGTATCCCTCAGCATAGATCTGATGTTGCATTTGCTTTCCTCATGGGAGTAAATATCTTTCCAGCAGAGCTAAGCAAGGGTAGTGATGTTTTGTTTGAAAAAATAGTCAAGAAATGTAAAAATCTCAACCCTTGCAAATTAAAGCTTCAGCTATCAAATCAAGGAGTAGAAACAGTGCACTGCAGTGCATAGACTGATCAGTCAAATGAGTAGTCACATTTTACAAATAAAGAGAAGCTTAAGACACAGCTGAAGTGAATAGAACAGAGAAAAGTGCTAAATTCCTCTTCAGTACAGCAGTTAACTCTACTAACAATCATGTAAACTGAAATAACACCTTCTCTCCTATTACTCAAAATCAGGAATTAGTTAAGTAACTTCTMTAACTCCCTACTAAGAAGAGAAGATGAAATTAAGATTTGTGAAGAAAAGTAGGTAGAGGACAGTGTATGTCTATRTATATAAGAAGACACTTAGTTCTTGAAGAAGGGAGAGAGGAAAAAGTGATTGGGCCGTAATTCTGTAGCACAGGAGAATGTTTCTGAAGAGGATGCAAATCTGAAGAAATGTTATTAGCTCTTTGTGAGATTAACTCATTCTTTACATCAGCTGTTTTTACAATGTGAGACAGAAGGGTCTCCAAGGCAGTCTCTAGTCTCAGTACTGAGATCGTGTATGAAGTTTCCAGCTGCCACGTTAGGTACATTCTGGAGAATGACTCTATCAAGTCTCATGTCCCATCTTGTGCTCCCAGTGCTGCAGGAGATCAGCAGTCTTCTACCCATGTATATTGGATAATAATATTTTATGCCTCTGGAATGTATCTTTTAATAAAGGAGTGCCATTTAAATTAGGGCTTTGCAAGTCTGCACATAGCAGGTGAGGCTGTGTGCCCCAGGAAAAGCAGGTGCAGCAAGACRGAGGCCAGGAGGAGGAATTCAAACCAGTTCAACAAATAAATAGAAATAGGAAGAAATTCTGTTTTACCTGTCCACTGGAGTGCAAGCAATTAAAGCAAGTGGTACAGTCTCACGTTCAGAGACAAAATATGATTGAGAGTTGCTCCATTATAGTCARTGGTGTTATCCAGATCTAAACAAATGCAGCAGAAACAAGTGCACAGTCAGCCTTACACTAGTGGACACCAAGCTCTTCTTGGTTTAAAACTTTTTCAATGTTCACATAAATGTGAGTTTGCCAGTTACTGACTTACAGCTGTGAAGAAGTTGACTAGGCTGAAATGTAGATTTCCTTGATAATCAATAGCGGCAATTGCTGGGCTGACAGCAGAGTATGATCCCTTAGAGGGAATGGCTTAATAGTCCAGTCAGGACTTTTCATTCTGTTATTTACTTTGGCAGTAAAAAGTGAGCACCGCCCTGAATGCTTGAGAGCCTAATCGCAGGAAGTACCTTCTGGAGAAGGAGGTGTTGTTACTGTATAAATTAACAAGGACTTTCTCTAGAACAGAAATTTTGCAGAGTTTTCAGTTATCCATTCAAAATCTGAGCCATAAAATGTGCTGCTGAATGGCTTCAGTCTCCATCGTTTTGTGAACCATTGGGATAGTTGAAACTTTCCAGGATAGGCAAAGCACAGATATTCTAAAATGTTTCCACAAAACCTTTTCTTTTTTTTTTTTTTTTTTTTTTTTTGACAGAAATATTGCTTGCTAAACTTGACACTTTCCCCAGAAATTTATTGTTTTCAATGAAACATTTTCTCAAAGCCTCTTCAGCTCAGGATACACTGCCTGATCACTATACAGGTGTTTCAGAGACAGTACTTGAGCCAGATCTTGCACATTCCAAGTGAATGTATTCAGCATTCACTGGCCTTTCCTTCTGAAAAACTGCAATGTCTTGATTTCAATCTGACACACTTCAGACTAAAGGGAGGCTCTTATGCTTTTAGTATTAGGCATCTGTATTAATCAGCTAATTTTCTATGATGATCAGAGAGGAGCACATCCACAAGTTCAGCTTGCAGCAGAACTCAAATTCAGGTGGATTTAGGGGTTCCTCTTTGTTTTCTGTCATCTTTCCTAGACTTCTCCAACCTTGTGTTTAGGCTAACATTTAGTTTACCTCAGTTTTGATACTAGGGAAAAAACATTTAAGAAATAACACCATAATAGTACCCAGTAGAGCCCCAGAAAGCACAGATAACATTAGACAATATCTGCTGCATCATTTGCTCTCAGTGCAAGCTCTCCAGAGTTCAGATCTGAAGACAGAGACTCAGACAGCTGTGTTATTACACTTGATTCTTAGCTATGTAAGCCTGGCAGAACTGAGTAAAGAATCCAGCCTCATGATTGTACATGGAATGCATGCTTTTAAATGCTTTTCTTGACTGTTAAATGAGTGGAAATATTGATATAATAGCTTTGTGCTTTCGTCTTCCTTTTACTATAAGGAGTGATGCTTGAAAAATGTCCCATGTGATAATAATGCCCAAGTAGGATCACAATTTGAGTCTGGAAAATCAGTTTAGTTGCACTCATCATTTCTGGTTTTAGGCTGTACCTTTTTCTTTTAGGAGTGATTTTCTGTGTAGAATTAGACTATGGCCTGAAAAAGTTAGTAAAGGTGATTCAGAAATTGAATCTACTTAAACATTTTTGAAAGAAATTAATGAGTTTTTATTTGTTTGTTTATTTGATACTCAGTGAGAGGGACTTTCACTTTAAGTGATAAAACACAAAATTAAATTGTTCCTGAATATCTTGTCTAGGCTGTGAAATAATCTGTGCTCCAAAAAATGACCCTTTGAAAATTAGAAGGGAAAACGACATGGGTGGCAGGAACGTTATAGAGCTGGCAAAGGGGAGAGAAAAAGAAAACTGCTAGTGGATACCCTTCAGTTTATTTCTAGATTCTGTGGAATAAAGCTTAGTCTCAGCCTTCCTTGCATTTCCCATCCTGCTAACGAGAATCCTTCTTTCCATGTAGGAGATGAGTTGCTGCAAGCTGTAGTTGAGCCTAGCAGAGATTTTCCATCAGGACTTTTTTGTCAGTGTGAGATTTGAATTTTCTGTTTGGGATAGCAGCCAAAAATCATCTGTATTCAGCAACACTCAGCATTTCCTGGAGCAAACCTCTATGTAAAGTGTTGTCTTCAGCTTTTGTCCTGTATGCACT
>NW_028185084.1:1297475-1320518 GCF_003343005.1 Rhea americana | reverse complement strand
TAATGGCACTTAGACTTGCAGACTTTTGACTGGCAGCTGGTAGAACTGGTCAAATTGTTTGTTTGAAATACTGATTGCTTGGGATTTCGACCATGGGTATGGCTGGTGAGCAATTCACAAATCAAACCTTGTTTTCTTCAGTGCAGAAAACCAGAAAAGTTTCTCTCAGGCTGCTGGTTACTTACAAACAGTTTGCTTTGACTTTTCTCCATTATTTGTATTGGCTGCACCACAGCCAGGTCATCTGGCATTGGTTCTGTCCCTTTACTGGCTGATTAACTGAAACATTGGATGTGGGATGTTAACAAATAATGCRTTTTCTGGTGCACATTTTTGAACTAAGCGAGGCCAGTGCTAAAACTAACTCTGTTTTAAAGATTAGTAGATGAGTTTGCAAGCAGTCAGTAGTTTTTAAATGCTAAGGAATAAAGAATTATTTGACCCTGTGATGCAGACTTTGCACTCTTATAAGTGAAACACTCAAGGACTGGTTCTTCAGTCTTTGACTAAGCATACTGGGCGGTGCGCTGACGGTGAGTAACTAGCAGCACCAGGTAAGAGACTCAGTCCAGCTCATAGCTGTGCCAGCGTGTGYAGAGGATGTTGCAGGCAATTCTTATCTAGAGGACAAAGTGAAAAGTACTATTTATCATTCAAGCCCTAGGAAAGAGGGAAGTATCGTGGATGAAAGTTACTTAATTTAAACCCGCAGTGATATCCCTCAGAGCAGCAGTGATCAGTCCATCTGCTTCATGGCTGCCTTTCCTGGCAGATGCTGAGTTTTGCTGGACAGCTGTGGTAGTTCCCTAATTGCCATGGATGAGGTAGGAAGCAGAGCAAGAGAGAGGACAATATGTCGCTGTTGCAGAGAAGTCTGTTGACATCCCTGCCTCCATGCCATCTCTGGTGACCTGATGTGGCTCTGACAGCCAACTTCTGCACAGCCTGGCCAGTACCAAGATGGAARATGTTCCCAAGCACTGATGCACAGAAGAAGCTGGATGGAGAATGGGGGGACTTTAAGAGGTCACAGATGCATTTTCTTTGTATTTATCAGTAACCAAAACTTGCTCTAAACACACAAGGCAGAATGCAGCACATCTGTCCCCAGCTAGGAATATGCAGGGTTGGGCTGCCTGCTGGTAATTACTAGGCAGTTGCATTGCAGTGCAGCCGATAGTCGTCATGGCCCTACRATCTGTGTGCACAGGCTTGTCTCCAGGCAGAGAGAGACAAGCTGCCTGTGGCAGCAGGCTGCCAGGGACTGTAGAGCAGATAGGATCCTGGTGGCTTGTTTGTCCTTCCACATCTCTGGAGAGTCAAGCTGTCTGCTCTCTGCAGGCAAGGTGGAGATACAGTGCAGTTGCAAACATGGTCATGAGCCTGAGGGGGTCTYGCTCCTCCAATCCACCTAGTAGTAAGGTAAGATAGTAAGATCAGAAAGCCTGAGTCTTCCCCTGCCTCCTTCCACTTTCTCTCCTCCACCAGAATAGTCCAGTTTCTCCTCTCTGGACCAGTCAACTTCGGTTTGTCCTGTACTGTTAAGGATCAATGTTTGATAATGCTGCATATGTATATATAGCTTTATTGCTATTTATTATTTGCACTATGGTGAAACATAGGAGTAGCAGCAGGCCTCCTGTTGTGTCRAGTGCTGTGTAATCTCAGAAGGAAAGAGGAAAGAGTTCTTAGCTATATGACTTTTATAATTAATGAATAGAAGCARTCAAAATGTCTTCTCTTGCTCATCAAACTCTTTTGGGATCTGGGAGATCGTGTTAGCAAAGTTGTTCTGCATCCTGACATTACTCACCTCCAGGCACCCAAAAAGCAACGAGCAGTTCTCCACAAGGCTTTTTTTCATRCCTGAGGTTAGTCATGATGAGTTTCTCAAGTGATATGCAAACTGGACTTAGGACATTGAGTCAAGGAGTGACTCAGGCACAAGGCTCTGGTTGGTTTGGTAGCTGCCTGGCCTCAGCATGTAAAGCCTAGGCACAGAGGGAACTGCAGTTGCTACCTGGAAATAGGTGTGGTTTCTTCCCTCCATGAACCACCTCTGTGTGGACTTTCACTGTTTTAGGCCGATTTATGGCTGATTCAGTTGCTGTATACTTCATGTATCAGTTAGGACAGAGTTGCCTGAGCAGTGTGTGCAGGTRGCATAGCACCTTATCCAGTGCTGTGCAGCTTCGTTGGACATCACTGATACCAAGTTATCATTACTTAGCAGTTTCTAAGCCATGAACACATAGTCCTATCTGTAAGATCCTAGAAGAGAGCTATAACTAGACCAAATGCTTCAGCCTTGACACTATCTTTGGGCTCCTCTTGTGCTGGAGGAAGAAGGGATTCAGCTGCCTAAAGCTAAGTCTGCTGCAGTGCACTGCACTGTGCCAGGTAGAGATAGCACCTGGCTTTCGGTAGATCTGAACACCTGAGGCTACCACTGATTGCATTAAAATGGGAGGTTGCTCAGGCCCTCTGTAAATTATGTTCTTGATATTAACACTTGCCCRTTAGGAACTTGAGTGAAACAATGTGTTTCCTCAGGCAGATTTTACCAGCTTCATCTCCTAAATTTCTACTTTTAAATGCAGAGTCAGTGGTTCTCAAGGTGTGATTTGTTTCCATTTTCCTTTTAAGGCACCTCTCTGTCATTTCTCCCACCTCTCCTTTTTTTTTTCCTGTAAGAAATTGGCAAAATGACTCATGAAGAGCAGTTCCAGAAACAATTTGTTGTCAAGAAACATTAAACCAGTGGCTTGTCATTGCTTGYGTAGCAAATACTGTACTTTTCTTATTGTATCAAAATTGCTATGGCTACTTCTTTTCCTTATACATCTATAAAGAAAACTGGAATACAAAGGTAAAGGAGGGAGAGAATTCCTCTAGTCCTGTGGACATTAAAGTGAGATCCCATCTCTTGCTCAAGTAGCCTCTCTCTGTGCTGTTCCAGTGAGTCACTCTCATGCTGGTGAGTGTTACAGAGCTAGGGCAGCCTAGTGTATTCAGTGCTGTCTTTCGTGAACTTCTGTCTGTGAGCAGACAGGGTATGTCAGAAGCACACAGCTGTGGATTGTGCTGAAAGCGGATGTACAATGAGATGATCAAAGTGTCAGGTCGAAGTGCAGTTGATAATAAAAGGGACAGTTATGCATCATCTTTATGTGKCATGACAGTCATAAAGCTAAAGCTACTTCTATCCTGTGTGTCAAGGCATAAGCCAAACACAGTTTGGCCAGGTCCCAGGCTAAGATCTACATCTCTTAATGACTTAATTACCACATGCAGAATGTTTAGACAACTTAATACCCCTTGATGAATGTTCAGGACACAGAGTCAAGGATGCTRTGATAGCTCCATGCAGGGAGGAAATTAAGCTTCATAAATAACTATATTTGTAAAGATAAATATAAGTTTTAGGATTTAGGAGATGCATTGATGAATTCTGGCGATGTCTCTCCCCCATCAACAGCTTGGGGCCTAGCCTTTGGAGCAGCAACACAGGGTTGTGTCCCAACCATGTTCCTATATACCTTCAGAAATTTCCAGTCTGGAACTTAAAAGAACAGAGTATGATCTTAGCACTGTGTGGCTGCAATCCCTCAAAAGAGATATGCAAAAGTACGTATGAAGCATCAAATTGTCTTCAGTTCAATGATATAAGTCCTTCAAAACCTATGTAGGRTGAGAAAAGCCATAGTGAATTTCAGCTGAATTCCAACAGAAACATGGGCATCAAATGGCAATACCATATTCAGTAGGAGCAAAAATCTTCGCATAAGGTATAGTTAAGCTTTGCTGTATGATGTCTTGCTTACTAAAATACTGTACAGATTCAAAAACTAATAGGACAAACTAGTGGGAAAAAATCCATCAAAGAATGATTGCAAAGCTGCTACCTTTCACTCAGGAAGTCTCCAGCGTACACCAGGAATTTTCAACCTATGCTTGTTCTGTTCACATAATCTTCACATGACTTTTGATTTGGGTCAAGATGGGAATCAGGATCTTGAGCTAGGTGATGGCCTTCACCCATCCTGACTGCTCCTCTGCTCTGATTCCTATTGAGTGAGAAGTCTGCAGAAGTCAGACATGAAGGAGATTTTGTTTCTTGCTCAGTCTGGTGTACTTTTATTAATAGTGCTGCCTCCTGAATAGAGCATGAATATCTATGGGGTCTGCAAGCCAGTCCAGGCCGCAGACCTAAGTGGTTTTGCACCAGTTTGTGCTAGCTGGGAGTTTGGCTCATTGTCTGCAAGTGGCAAAGTATGATTAGCTTGCAGCCAGCTTTGCAGAGAAGTTAGCAGGTGCTGCACAAACTTTCTGTAAGAAAAAGCCCAAACAGGTGAAAAGGACTTGTTAACATGCTCAGATCATGTATCAAAAAGCAGTGCCATAACTATTTCTTTTCTTTCATGCCCTTGCCTGTCTGGAGTCTAAATAGTTAATCTACCTGAGCAAACAAGTAGGAGCATTCTTGCTTTCAGTAAAGTTTGATTCCTGGAGGCAATTTTTTTTCCAGTGAGTGTCAGATAATTGGAAGGTTAGGGTGAGGCAGGAAACCACAATATGCCTTTGTCAGGGCTTGCTTAAGAGCAGAGAAGTAGGAAAGCGCAAGAGGACGGAGAGTAGAATAGGTTAAATACAAGAAGAGRTGAACATTCTTGGATGATCACTCAGATTCCACACACCTTTGGAGGGGCACAGTATAAAGTGTAGGTGGCAGATTTTGCTAGAAAGGAAACAGCTGAGGAGAAAGACAGATTTCCAGTTCATTAACCAAAGAATTCCAGGTAAGTTATATTACCAAAAAAAAAAAAAAAAAAAAGACAAAATATCCTCCATATTATTTCTTTTCCAGAGTCCTTGCAGGGCAACCCTGTATTCTCAGGCAAAGTAGAGGAGACAGTGTTTCTTCTACGGGGTGTACAATGTAAAAAGAAGATCAAATACGAGCTGGGTCGTTTTGGTTTATATGTTTGTCAGTGCATATAGCTCTTTCTTAAATGAATACTAAGTGAGAAGAATATATCTGTTGGGAGGTAAGAAGAAGCCAGGCTGTGGGTAAGTTTATAATTCTTTCTATGAAACCTCTATGCAAATAGATAAAGTTTAGATGAATGTTCTCGATTCTGTAAGAGTGAAATGGTGACATACAAGTCATCTCTTGGCTATTTTAAAAGCTGAGCAATTTGAAATACATTATCTGCATGTGTTCTCTGCAGAAAATTAAAAAAAAATGCAGAAAAATTCTCTGCAGGAATGACTGTAAATTGAAACTTTAGGTGGCAGGTGGAGGACAAAATATTAAATAGATCTCTAGTCCTGGGAATGCCTGGAACTACTTCTGAATGAAAGTTTGTGTTGCCATGGACAAACTTTGCTTTATCTCGGACGAGTAAGGTTAGTTATCAGAAGTGCATTGTTGCTTATGGGCTTTTGGCCATGTTTTTGTCGTAGAAGATTAGGAGGCACTGTAAGGTATGTTTGAAGCTGTGTCATGATAAGTAAGAAGAGTCTGGTTTGAGAATCAGTTTGCATCCTTTCTGCAGCAGGGTCTAGCTATTTGAACACCGAAACAAAAGGTAAAAAACCTCCCTTCTTTTCCTGTCTTTGGACTGGCTCTTAGAGGAACTTCGAGTAAGTCACCTGTGCTTCTGTGTGACTAGTTTCTTCAGCTGCAGAAGGTGCTAATACCACCCACCTGTTTTGTGATGTTTTTTATATAATGTCAGATTGTTCGGCTCCTTTTGTGTACTGGAAGCAAGAGTCTTGTGCAGGTCGGAATGGCCTTGCTTTGGAACTGCTTCTCTTTGGGCAGCACAGTGAAATAGGCACTGAGAAGGCACTTTTTTTTGAAAGGAAGGCACCTGGCAGTGCCGAGTAAAGTGCAACTAGTGCTCCTACTCGTGCTCTGGGAAACAAGCACAAATTAGTGTCCAAGAGTCCAGCACAGGTTGCAACAAGAGTAGAATTTGGTTCCTACAGCACATCCAAGCTTTGCTCAGGCATCTAAACTGCTTCCCTGGCATTAGCATCATTTCAGTGAATGTACTAAACAGGCAGATTTAAAAGCTTTATTTGGTCGATTTATTTCTGATTGTTTTGGGGTTGATAGAATAACTGGAAGTGAACAGAATAGCTTTTAAAGCAGAATAGGAAGGTCAAATTCCTAGACTACTGGGTGAAAGAGAGACAGAGGGCCATTTGTTAACCACTTCTAGTAGTCCTGGGACAGAGGCATCTGAAAGGCTTGAGTGAGAGAAAGGGGCACCCTAGGTATGATAGGAGCCATGGCATTTGCTGTTCACATTGCCAGTGGTGTGATTTGGAGGCTTCTACTGAATATCAGTGTATTAGTGATCAAAGAGTTCCTCTGACATTAAATATTATTAACCTCAGCACCTGCTGGTGCTTCTTTTCCTAATGGAGTGCCTCACTGCAGGAGACTTATTAATGGAGAGAAGAGAGAGCTGAAAGGATGGGTGCTGTGAGAATGCAACATCATTCTCAGATGAAAGCTGGAAGGACCACTATGGAGGAATAAACAGCTCTGAAACGTGTACTTGCTTTCATTTATCTCCATTAAAACATGCCTTCATGGCTATAAAATAGTTTTTCCTCTCTCCTTTGAAAAATGTCTGTAATAAAGACTAAGAGATTGCACACAAGTAACATCTAGCTTCCAAACTAACCAGAGGGATCTAAATGTCCCCTCTGAGACTGGCTTAGCATCCTCAGGCTGTATTTGTATGTCTAGAAGAGCCACTGCAGTGCATCTGTCCTTCTGTCAGTGAAAGGAAGCGGCACACCAAGCCCAGCAAAAYGGGTTAAACAGTTGTATTTAAAATGAGATGTTCGGTGGTTCTTTTCCAAGTGTCTGCTTGGTGCCCTGTCTGGCTTCYGAGTTTATATTAGTGATGTGTACTTTAATGGGATCACCTTGCCAGTGTGCTGTGCTGCAGTCRGGTGGAATGGGGGGTGCAGGGGTACCCTGCACTGCTGGGCTTCTTTGGGAAGCACAGATCTAAACACACTGTGCAGAAGTGGGCTGCTGCCAGTATGCTGCTTTTCAGTGCAATCTGCACAAGTGCGACAGCACTAGAAGCAACCTCTCCTGATTCCCCATGCCATTAATGTCTGCAAGTTCCCTGTTTTTATGGGTGCCACCAACACTCTCCAAYCCCCGATTTATGTTAAAGCAGAACAGTGTTGCCTTCTCATATGCTGTCTGCACTGTTTGAGAGTGATCCCATTTCACAAGCTCCTGCTTGTCATTCAGGGATAATTGCAGACGGCTTTTCTGATTCAGCAGCATTATTACTTTGCCTCAGACATAGCTTGCAGCTTTGACTTTTTGAGTCTTGATAGGAGTTGAAGTGAGTCAGTCCTGGCAAATAATGAAAATCAGGCTTAGTCAATCTACTGGCAGCTGGGCTGGCTATTGCAGTCACACGGCAGACACACATGCAACATAGACCAAGTGCACCACGTGCCAGGGCTGGGCTGTGGGACGCAGGATGGTTTCAGAGGTATGCCTTAAACTTGTCTCCTTATTTATTTTTTTTTTCTGATTGATGTCAGAGCAAAAGATTCCCCTTTCTCAATGGTAGGGGAGGACATGGAAAATACTTTTACTTCGTGGTAGTGCTGGCTTCTTCCAGTGTTGTGACCAATGCAGCCACCCAGTAGTGGAAAGGATGTGGAGTCCTAGTGCTATGAAGCAGTAGGGAACCAGCTTCAAATGTAAAGCTGTGTTCCCTGCCAAAAGGTTGTAAAAGCCAGAAGTGCTGACATCTAGACAACAGCTTCCAGCATCTGTGTTTACGAAAGGAACTTTAAAGATATCTCCACTGCTGATGCAAAYTCTGAAGAAGAGTAACAGAGAAATTGCCTCTTCTTGGAGTGAATAACCAGGAACCCCTCCATTGCAAGATATTGCCATCCTGCAGGAGGAGTAGCTCTTTCCTGATTCAGGGCTCTAGTCTTGCATGTGCCTCAGAATCAGCACCCGAAATAATGCCGTGGAAATCCCCTGTGTTGGCAGGCACTGGGAGGGCTGGGTAGTGTCCTGCCCCCGAGGCTGTGTAAGAACTTGGGTGCGGCTGCAGGAGCCTCAGCTATGGAGCAGAGAGTTGGGCCTCTGGGTGCTGTCGGTGTTCTCCACCAAGTTCAGCTGAGTTGTGGAGGGAGGCATGACATACAGGGGCTCTCTTCTAAGCTCAGATTGTTCCTGTGAGAATAGCAGGAGCTGCTCGAACACAGAACTGTAACTAAGTTTCAGGTACTCCTCCAAATTCTCTACTGTGTCCTGCCTTATATCGTTATTTATACCTGGGCAATGCAAGCCTAACATCCAGGGAGGCTGCTTAGTAGATGCTTTGCAGAAGAGTAAGTGTAATCAAGAGGGTCAAGCCCAAATGATACCTGGATTGGAGAGCACAATCTTGAGTTCTGCCTTGAGCTGGACTGTGAGAACTTGAAAGGTAATTTGCCCAAAGCTTTCGTAGATTCAGCCAGTTAAGTATGATGTTACCTGTACGGCTGCTCTTCAGGTTTAGGAAGGGGTCCTCAAAGGCTGTGTAAAGATTTTGCCTGTTATCACCTTCTGCACTAATCAAAATCTCTTCCTTCTTTCTGTTTGTGGCTGCACAAGGTGATGTTATCTTAGAGAGATGAGGAGTGAGGAATAGAAGAGTTCTGACAGAAGAGATTTCTCTCTTGGCCGATGTTTTTTTTCTCCCACAATCCCAGTATGTCTTTGTGGTATTCCTGTCTTGGCAGACATTCACACCTCTGCCAGGGATTCTGGTTTTGACTAGAGAGGGATCCAAGTCATGAAGGAAGAATACACACAGCAGTCATCCCACTGATTCCTCACACCACTGATTCCCATACTATGTAGATTGACTTGAGCTAACATTAAATTGATTAGTTCAGATCCCATAGCCAAAGACATGGGCTCCAAGCTGTCACCACTCTGCCTGCAAAGCAAGATAAACTTTCTTACCTTAAGTTCCTTGTTACCCAAAATAACTAGTTTAAAAGTACCTCAGGTGTTTTTTTCTAATTCAGTAAAATCAGTGCTGTGGTTTCAGCATCAATACACCCTGAGAGCACTCAGTTTTGTCGTTACAGTACAGCAGTATCTCTGCTTATGCTTTCTGGCAGCACTGGCAGAGTCTGGTAGTTACTGGAGGCAGAACTCCTGCAGATGTCTGCATTACTAATCATGTGTTGTTGAATCCTGCCCAGAATAGATGGGTGGGAGTGGTGTTTGGATCCTTCGTTTTTGTTCAAACCTTGATGAGGGCAAGACAAGGCCATGGTGAAGTGCCACAGTCTGGCTATAAAGCCAGATCTAAGCTTCTCCAGCACTAAGTGGCTTTGCCTAGGGGCTTTCATTACCCCCATCTCCTTTGATGGCTTCACAATCCCTCCTGCTCTTTCAGCCCTGCTGCATTGTGCTGCTTATGCTTTAGTGGGAGAGTAGTACAGATCTAGTAGTAATACTCACATCGCTTTGGAAAAGCATCTTAAAATCCCTGGCACAGGTGGCTTCCAAACAGTCCAGTCTCTAGCTGAAAGGAGAAAACCAGTGGGACCCTTGAGGAGCTGTTGTCATCTGCTACTATGCATGGCGTTTTCAGTGCCATCTCTATGTTCTTCCTTCAGGTGGCAATGGTATGGATCCTGTAACAAAGAAAACGAGGCAAGATGGATCAGAAGTTACTGAAAGACGTAAGGAGAACTTTTTAAATTTTCCTATCACAAGATAACATTGCACAGTAAAAATCCCAGAACCAGATGCCCAGTTTTGTAAGGGGTTGAATACTGAGCAGAGATCCAGAACCTCAGGTTCTGCACCTGTCTGTATTTCCCTGTCAAAGTTAAAATAAGGAATCGAATGGGGCAATATGAAACATTTAGAAACATTTACTATAGTCTGAGTGTATCACCAGAGATGACTGCCCAATAGCACAGACTTTTGGATTCTCTTCCTGCCACTGATACTAATGCCCTACCTGGCCCAGAACATGCTCTTTAAATGTTTTTAATTTTTTTTTTTTTTGGCTCAGTGTAAAACAGAGGGTGAGTTTCACTGCTGACAGTCTGGGATTTAGCTAGTATGAAGCTAGTCAAGGGGTCTGACCATGGCCTTTGCTATTACAGCAGTGTCTGAGATTCAGAAGTACCCAGAAATAATACTTCCATGTTTCACAGAGAATTAGTAAAGAAAAATCTTTCATGGTAGTAGTGTACTCAGTTACTACACCGTGAGAAGGGCCTGCAAACAAAAACAGGAAAAAGGTTGCGTGTTAATGAGGGTGCAGCTCCCTGACAGTACAGTCTTAAGGGAGTTTTCCATGAATGAGTCCTGCTCCTCTATGGTAATGAAGCAGAACTGAAGTGTTGACTAGCTAGATTAAGTTGCATTAACTTCTACAACCTTTTCTTTTCTCAGTTATTACAGAGACTATAACCACAAGACTGACTTCCTTACCACCCAGTAAGTAATTATGATCTACCATATAATTTGCTCAGTGATTTGTGCCCCTCCATAAAATTCAGCTGCAGTATTTCTACAAGTTCCTGGGTGCAGAAGGGCTTCCCTAAGAGAAGCTGTTTTCAGAAATGCCTCCCCAAAATACTGTTGTTGGAGAGGAGGAGCAGTATCGGGGGAACTGTCTGGGTTTTATCAGAAACAAGGATGCCATGCAGTTCGCTAGAACTTGTAGACTGGACTCTCAAAGGGCTGCAACAGTTACTGTCTCTTGACAGGGCTGTCTTGACAAGGCTCAAAAGTGGTGTGTCATCAGCTTCCACTACTGTGGATGCAGTGTATTCTTCTGTCATCTTACCCAGTTGGCGACAGTGGGTACTACCCTTCTGGGTAGTATAAGAGGTCACATGTGATTTCTACCTCTGTATAATAAGTAGGGAAGAATCCTCCATACTCTTTATAGCACTGCATTTCTTGATTAACTTGCTGCAGCTGGTTTGGAAAGTGGTTGCTCTGTTTCGTGTATGATGAGACTTACCAGGAACATACTTCAGCCCATATCCAGAGCAAAACTTGTCTGCAAACCTTCTGGGTCTACAGTGTGAGTGTTTAAGTGCTCTACCGACGCACTACTCTGCAGTCCTGATACCTTCTGAGACACAAAGCTATTTTTGTAATTGAGTATAAGGCCAATTTTGGTACCTCCTACCTCATCTTGCAGCTTCCTTACTCTTCTCCTCATCTTTTACTCTGAGAGAATGTTTTTGTGCTCATCTTTTCCAGAGGGAGGGAGTAGCAGTGGGCTCAAAACATCAATCCATACTGGAGGAGGCGGGGTGGAAAAGAGGTCTTACACCCATGGCAGCAGCTGTATGACTTCAAGTAAGTAAGGAGTGAAGACATTGCACGGTGRGGAAACAGAAAGCAAAGGCAGTTTAGATGAGGAGAGGTTCAGGGTACAAAGGTATGATGGGTCAGATGTGAGGAAAACAGAGTTTGTGAAAGTAGAAACCACGAACACTCAAAGCAAAGGTATTCCTTCTCTAAAGCTAGGTATGAGGATGTATGAGTAAATAGCAAAATTTCCATTTTCTATAGAGAAAACTTGATTTCAGTTTAGTTGTCTTTARCCTTTGAAACATCCTTCACCATTCAGGGGAACCACAACAAAAAATGCCATCTCTGCTGGTCTGGAGTCATTCAAAAACCAAACCTCCCTCCTTTCAGGATTTCCAAATCAAAACTTTGCTGAACATTTTTGTTTCACAGACAATTTTGTTGTTTCTGTTTCTTGATCTTGCTAAGAATAAAAGATTATTTAAGAATATTTCCTTGTTCGTGTTCATGGCTTTAGCACTTTGAACTACTTGGAAGATTCTCTGGAGCTGCCAACCAAGTACTTCCTGTCTAGTCTGTAAAAATAGGGTTCTTCTCAACAAATGTTCTTCCTCCAGCTTCTGGATTGCCATAGGGAAGGCTTCTGGAGAATAAACCTCACAGAGAGGTTTCTGGCGCACCCCTTCTTGTGTCCCCCAGTGAGACAGACTGGATAATGGGCGTTTAAGAACATGCTCTCCATGCTGCAAAAGACCTGACAAGTCAGAGTGAGTGCAGTGTAGTTTGAAAGTTCAGAGGGAGAATTAGCCATACTCCAAGCTAAAATTCAGCTCCTTACCAATTAAAGCCCGGAGTGTGGAGTCACTTCACCTCAGGGAAGGGGTGAAATAACTCCAGTGAAAGTATCAGTCTAATTGTCTAGATTTGCACCAGTCTAAATGAGAACAGAACTCAGCCCTGCAAACTTAAATGACTCTGCAGGATTGCCATTTCCCCTGTTATTTCTTTTTAGTATTTGGAGGAGAAAAGAATCTGAATTTCTGAGATAATGAGCTCTTCAGGTTTTGCAGGACATTGTCTAATCTCTGCTTTCCTGCTCTGCTTGGGCCACCTCCAGCAGAGGCTCACTTGTCACTGTAGTTCTTTCTACTGGATGAAGTGGGGAGAAGTCAAAGAACAAAAGGGGTCCCTGTAAAGGGGGAAAACAGGCAAGAAAGCATTCTGTTGAGATCCCAAGGGATTACTCTTCTTGCACTGTTGGGTAGATGAAGTCCAGTCTCATCTTGCTGTTCATCACAGATACATTGTTCTTTATCACTAGATTCCCCTTGTGCTGCAGTCTGAGCAATCTCCAGCATTAAATGTCATACAAGAGTCTGGTCCTCCCGCAAGCCACACATTAGTTACAGCTGCTTAGTTCTCTTTCTGCAGCACAAATGTGAATTAGGAAAGGAAATTCTCTTCTGTATGTAAATAAAACAGCCCCTAATAAATTCCAGGCTGCCTTGGGTCTGACTCACGCTTCTATCACTTCTCTTGGAAGCAGACTGACTAAGGCATGACTAAGTGAGGATGTGGATACCTGTCTTGGAAGGAAAGTGGGCTCATCTGTGCTCTCCCCCAACTCATGAACAGCATCCTTCAGAATTTTGAGTTTGGTTTAAGCATCTCTCAGTTCTTGTGGTCTGTGCTGTATGACAATTGAGTTTACATGTTGATCTGTATCCAAATCAAACCCCAGCCCCAGCCAGATCCAGATGTGTTCCTGCTCAGAGGAAATGGCTCGTTTGTTCCCCTAGGCCAAAACCTACTCTTGGTGACGTCAGTGGCAAGATCCCTTCTAAAACTTCTCTGTGCTGAATGCTGAGGACCGTCAGAGTTAGATATAAATGTGATTCTTGCCCATGTTTACTTTTGAGTTACCAATGCAAATTTATCCAGCTCAGAGGACAGTAACATAGTGTCCCCTTTTATATCCAGGACATATTTTCAGTTTACTAAGGAGGGATTTGTTTTACCTATAGGTGGGAGCGGTAGAATGAATTCTTCATCATCATCTTCTGGCTACAGACAAACCCAGTCTCCCAGCTCTACTCTTACCAAATCACCTGGCTCAACATTTGAAAGAAAAACCTATGTCACCCGCCATGCTACMTACGAAGGTATCACAGAACATGCCATAGAACGAGGGAAATTTGTAGTACACTGTGAAGTCAGTTGGGACTTCTAGGATGTTAATGCAGGATTGTCTTAAATATCACAGAATCCCATTGTGGTTTTGCTAGGAAATTAGCCACAACAGATATGTTTTAATGATAGAGTCCTATTTGTAGTAATACTCATTCTTAAGAGTTGTTGTGGCATATTGTTGAAGGACATGAGCAGGTCTTTTATATAGTCCTGAACAGCTCTTTTTAAATGGCAATATTTGTTACCCAGTGAGATCAAACAAGTACCGGGAAGATATGTTTAGAAAGCTCTTTATGATCTTGTACAAAATATTGATGAACACTCTTCTGTTCTTTGCAGGGAGCTCCAGTGCTAACTCTTCTCCTGAGTTCCCCAGAAAAGAGCTTGGTATGTTCTTTCTGTTATGGCAAGGTCTTGTGAGCTGGTGACTAAGGTAGCTTTTTGCACATCACATATATAAGAACACAAGGAGGAGTAAAACCTAGCAAGGGCAGAAGCAGATTGCTGTGTCCCACTATACGCATGCTGCCTCTCTACTGGGCAGCCAGTGCAGCTCCATGACTTCTGAGGAATTATTTGGCATTTACATTAACACCACTGAGAGAAGGGTCTCTAGTGTTTACTGTATATCTGCTAACCTCAGCTCCTCTTATGACCCACCTCTCCCACACAGCATAGGAGATGGACAGGAGAACACAGACATGCAAGACTTTATGACATGTTCTGTCTCATACCTGGAGGAATATCGCCAAGTGAGAAAGCCCAGCCCCTTAAAATTCTGAGCCACTGTTGGGTATGCATTTCCACTAGCTTTTTTCTAGGCTTGGCTGTGTTTATATGGTGTAACTAGAAAGATCAACTGGATATCAAGTGATATATTTACACTGCATATTGTCAGCAGGTATGAGCTTGCCCTGTCCACTCTTAAAGCTGCAGGTTTTACCCAGTGCGAGTAGTGAAACAGTATGATTAGGTCATCTTTCTGGCTCAGGGAGGAGTCAAGGTTTCATAGCATCCAACTTCAGCTGATGGTATAAGTATGGTTATTAATTTTCTCCTGGACTGTTGACATGTGAAATCGATGTCTATGAACAACATAAACAGGAAGAGCAGTTCGTTCAGAAATGCTAGAGGTGCTACATATTCCTTGAGATACATCTAAAGAGGTGTAAAGGCAGCTTGACATAAACTCTTAGAGTTCAGTTTCCCTGGCTGTGCCCCAAATAAAGGAGGTTACTGCCTGAATCACAGCACTGTGAGCAAGGTCTATGCATTCATTTTCATAGTATCAACAGGCAGTGAAGTCTGATGTTGTTTTTCTCCTGTTGGTGTTCACAGCATCTGCCTCCACACGAGGACGAAGCCAAAGTCGAGGTGAGTGATACTGTTCTTTCAGTGGCTTCCTTTGTTTCCTTTGGTATGATCTGAGGTATGTTAAATGGGCCTGTTCCTTGGCTGAAATCAATCAGTTTGAGTCTAGAGCAGTCCAGGTAAGCTACATAAATTTGCACCAATGCACATTTATCTATGAGCAATTGTTTAAGCAAGCTTGGTGTGAAAACTTGATCCCAGTGAAGGCTATGATGGTTGGGACTGTGTCGGAAAGGAGGGTCTGTTTAGGGAGCTGGGCATCTGGGCTATAGGACATCGTCTTCTGCCTTGTCTGCTTACCACTGTAAACTTAGTCCATCTGTACTCTGTGACCTCCTTTGAAGTATTTAAACATGGAAAGCTCAATAACTGTATTCATGTTTCTCTATTGAGATCTATCTGACAAACCACAGTGCTATTCCCTGAAATGATCTTATGCTGGTAGTAGGGGGATGTTGAGGAAATTGCGAACTTGCTGTGGTCTGTTTAGCCAAGTCATTGTAAAACTCTGCATTGTTTAAATCATTCAGCTCTTCTACTAATTTATTAGCAGCGTTGGAGAAAGCAGGAGTAAATTGCTCTGGAAGAGTTTAATATCTGTTCCCAGTTGCTTGAGGAGGCAACTATAATGTCACTTTATCCAAGTTAATTTTAGCGGTGGATATAAAACAAAGTGTGCTCTTTCACACGCCTCATGGAGAGTATCACAGTTACCARTTATTCTATCTCAGATCCTCGCAGCACAGGAGGAGAGCCCAAGCTCCTAGCAGAACTACGGCATACATAATAAAACAGATAGCAGAGAATCAGCTGCAGTTTCTCCTATTACTTCAGAAAATCATCCTAATCCGTCAGGTTCTCAACCTGTGTGCCAAAGCCAGTGTTTCATTTATAGTGCTGTTAGATTTCATCTAGAGGAGCATGTGTCACACACCATGGCTGGTCACTTTGCTTATGAACAGCAGCCTTTAAGACTTGCCTGAAACAGATCAGATTAACTAGTCTCTTATTCTGGACAGTAAAACCCAGTAATAAAACTGAGTATTTGGCGAGCTTGGTGAGTATTGGCTTAAATAAATGGCTGTTTGTGATCTGACAGTTTTATTTCAATGTAATTTCTTGTCAAGAGGGACTTACATAAATGAGTTAACAGAGAAGTCAGCAGGTTATAAGGGACTAAATCTTACAGCCTGTTATAGGGTTGACAATGTGAATTTCATTTGAGAAGTAGTAGGGAATTTGTGTATTTAGCAATTCTTAAAATCCTGAAACTTCCTGTGGCTCTGTTAAGTTTTTACCTGGTAGGACAATAATAATAAATTGTGGTGAGTGGGAATATCAGTGTGACTGAGGATTGCATAATTAGGCCTCCAGTTTGTCTGGCACCAACAATGATATTTACTTCAACAGAATACTTCAAGGAGTAAAATACTGCTCTCTGGAAATAAAGGTAGCAAAATCTGAACCCAAAACAAAAAGTGACCCAAACCAACGCACAGCTAATGCACATGGGCTATGAGTGCTGCTCAAAGCAAACAGCAAGGTAGCATGGGCAACAGGAAGGAAGAAATCCACTTCAGTCTGAAGGCTCATTCCCAGCCCAGAGCACAAGGGCACTTCGCTCCATATTCATCATCTGCTTTTTTCTCTTCACAGAGAGTGAAATACGAGTCCGACTGCAGAGCGCGTCACCCTCTGGCAGATGTAAGTGCCATGGCTTTTATTCCAGAGAGATCAGGTGTAACACTGGGGGTGCTGCTACTTTAGGTATGTCTGCAGTGTCTCTGCGACCCAGCCTTCCTCATGACAGGTAGCACGTCATCCTTTTTTCAATGTAGTGTTAAGAAATTTCACTTCTATCCTCTTTCTGAACAAGGAGTCATGCTACTGGTTAGATGGTGATCTTGCAAGAATGTAGTTGTGCTTATTTGTCAGTATGAGAGCCTGAAGCTTTGCTATTGAAGTCAGTGGCAGTCCTAGAAAAGGAAAGAGTTCTGGAAAAAGGCTTTAATATGGTGACTCAGAATTGTACCATTGCCCAGAATTAGSCTACACTACATTTGTTATGCAAATAACAAGCATGAGGAGGATTAGATAGCACAGGATTATATTGGTTGATCTTGTCCCATTCTGGACAAGGACCAACATCCAGTAAACTCCCTSTTGAAGAACCAATAACATGTTTCCCACTCACTGCTACTCTATTCCTAGCAACTAGTCCGCATTCATGAGTCGCTGGGAAGCAGAGCATACGACTTCGTGGAGACTCAAGGGTAGATTCTGCTTAGTGGTTTAGCTAGGGCAGAATTATACAAGAAACATCACTGGAAAAATGAACCACTATTTCCTCAAATCAAAGTGCTAGAGGGTTCTGAAATAACCCTGTGTCTTGCTTTGCATGAGGCATTCCTCGTTAGAGATCAATGAAGCAATGGATTTTGGGTTTGTTTCTCCTGACAGGGACGGAGCTGGATGATGTGAAACGTTTGCTGAAAGGAAGTCGATCAGCAAGCTGCAGCCCTACTCGATCACCGTCAAGTACTCTCCCAATACCAAAAAAAGCTGTGGTGGAGACAAAGATGGTTACTGAGAGCTCTCARTCAGGTACTTGGCAGAGGAAGGTTAGCAGTGCTGGAGCCATCCCATACAATTTCTGTCAGAGAAACCCCCAGATGCTAAGATCATACTAAGAGTACATGGTCTCTGTCCCAGGTGATGGTGGCAATACAAATGAGTCAGAATGCCAGAGGGCTGACGAGATGTTGTCCTACCAAGGGGYATATTGAGTGGCTTTCTAGTGCCTTGTCTGACTTACATAAGCAAGTTCCTGCTTTAACTCAACTATAAACCAACTTTAAATCAAGTGCAGGTGGCAGAGATCAGGACTGTAAACAAGCATTTCTTAGAGCGATGTGGTCTCTGGTCTTAGAGCAAGGTGGAGGTATCACCAAAGACAACATTTGTGTTAGTGTTTAATTTACTGGCCACACTGTATGGTTCAAAGGGCAATAGTGCTTAATAATAATAGAAATGCTACTTATAATACTATAATTAGCTTTTATTATGTATAAGCATCACTGCAGTCCTTGAAGCAGCAGTGTTCACATTCACTCTGCTCTTCTACACTACTGTATAGGAGCAAGCCTTGCCTTCTTTCTTGTTGATGGCTCAAATCCTGTCTAAAACTGTCAGTRTCAGTCCAAACACACTAGTGAACCAACCAAAGCTACAGATATGGGAAGCAGAAATCATAGGTCTCRTGCCCCAGGATGATTTATTAACAGGAACGTGTACCAAAGCACATTAAATGTTTTGTTTTGGTATCACAGCATCTACAAACAATGAGATCTCAATGGTTGTGCTATCAGGTCAGTCTTCATTCTGTGAGTTAAAATTTGGGTTAAAATCCTCACAGCTGAGATCAGCTGGTGCTTGAGGTCAGTTATACTGTGGTAACCTGTAACTCATTCCAGTGGCTCCACTAGTGTGATTGAAATGTAAGGCAAATCAGGTTGTCAGCCATGTAAACCTCAAATGCCTTAATCCATGCCAACCCCTAAGCCTGGTCTCATTGAAAACCACTACTTGTTTTTACACGTGTGTTTTTTTCCTTCCAGTGTCAGGGACGTATGATACGACCATACTGAATAGTGCTCTCCCTTCATACATGTGGTCCTCTACTCTGCCTGCTGGGTCTTCCCTTGGTGGATACCACAACAGCATGACCCAGAGCTCTTCTTTGATCAATGCTATGTCGCACTCTACAGGATCAGGTACCCTCCCTGGACATCCCAGGCATGAAGGATATATACTAAAACTGGGTCAAATAGCAGTGCTTTTTCTGCACAGCAAGGAGAATTAAAATGATGGAAGAATAGAGATAGCAGGGGATATACTTGAATTTTCTCTAGTTTTTTGTAACTTGGTGCTCTCTGCTGCTACACTGGCTGTATTTGAAAATCCTTCTTTATGAGGATCAGTTGTCTTGACTGCCTGATCTGTCTCTGAACTTTAATGAAAGCTTTGTTACTGACTTCAGTGAGGTCAGGCTCAAGTTCCTTATCAAAACTAGGGCTAGACTCTAGTTAACATTGGATTACCCTGATCCATTGTAAGAATAACTGGGCATAACATTTCAGTCCTTACACATTCAAAGATTCTTCCACAGTCAATAAGTATTGGCACTGGTTATTCCCTGGAAGGCTCATTTCTAAGTGCCAGGGATGCTGTATTTTCCAGCTCRAAGAAAAAGCAGAGGAAGCTTTAAGATAGCATGCTATTAAAAACTTTCTAACCTTATCCCAGTATTACAACTTACCTGACATAAGATTTTCTCCTCTTTGTGATTTCAGTAAAAGGGGGGTTCTATGTCATGATTTTCAAGGGTTTTGCTCTGTGTAATTACTGTGAATTTTCCACTAACTACCTTTCCAGGTGACCCTTGCTCTTAGATTGCTGTGGGTGTGCCACTGGTCTGCAGGCCTTGAGATTCTGATTCCAAGGAGGTAATAACATTTCRCTTCTTCCTTTGCAGTCTTTGGTGTTCCAAATAACCTGGCTCCCAGCAATCCCACTCTGAACACAGGCCTGAGCACTTCCTCAACAGGTCAGATTTTTCTCTTCTTCCCTTTACCCTTTCACAGTACAATGGTCCTAGCAGACACGTACAATGAAGTAATGCCTGTATCACTCTGTTCCCTTTATGCTGCTGATCTCCGTGTCAGCGGCTGATCTGCACAACCATTATTTTTTGGCTTCAGTGGAATTATTCTGAGGTCTGCTCTGTATAGTTGGTGTTAGTGCCCAACTGTTTTTATTTGAGAGGCTGAGAAAACTAAAGATTTCCCAAGAAGAGTAACTTTTCTTTTGAACAGTCAAAACAGTCAGCCTGTTTCTTCCCCCAGGACAACTCAAGGTAACTCCTTGAAAAGTAAACTTAAATGACCTAATCCATCAGACCCCAGCGCTCTTCTATCAAATTTCTCAGTAATTTTCCTTTGCTACACTTGACTCATAACTTCCAGTACACTCCCTTTCATATCACTAAACCACTTCTCTTCCTTTCACAGTAACACATTTTTTCTATGCTGTACAGTGCCACCATGCTGGGTTCCGATTAGCACGCTGGGAGCAGGGTGTATAAGAGCAGTCTGACCAGTGTCCTAACATTGCCACACTGATTCAGGCACCCCAAATGCCATATTTAAAGTCATTTGTTTCTCTCTGGACATTACCTTGACACATTGTCTGTGTGGTTATTTCTTCAAACTTTCCTTGGCCAGACTGGGCCAGTTTTCTGAATTAATCCTTTTTCTCAAATACCCTCTTCTGGAAATGTTCATGCAGCTGTGAGAGTGGCCTCTTGGTCTAACTCAAGCTCCTGTTTTGAAATGGTCACCATTATTGTCCTAGACCAACAATAACATCTGCAGCAAAATTGATTTGAGGGGAGAGGGGTGTTTTAAGGAAAGTCTTTGAACAGAAATGCTTAGACCTGTGATGCATCCAGCTAGGTGATGCCCTGGACGTGGTTTCAAGCCAACAGGATTCACTGAGGTCATTGTTATTTTCACTGGTTTTGTTTTGTTTTTACACAGAATAGCATCTGCACCACAAGTCTCCTAAAACTCACAGTGTATTATTTTTCTCTGCAGTGTTTGGTGTTCAAAACAACCTGTCTCCAAGCTCTGCAACTCTGACCCAAAATGCCACTGCAGCTTCTGCAGGTTAGCAACTATTTAAGCCTAGAGAAAGTGTGTGAGTCACTAGTGTGTACTGTCTTCTCCTACCTTTTCCATAGCAACTAGAAACTTCACGCTGAAGGAGGCTTCTTCATAGCCACCTTTTCTTGTGTGGAGCATCATGGAGTAAGGGAATACAGAGGAGCATTTCCTCCACTTTGTATGCACAGGAATGGCTCTGAGCAATGCCTATGCAAGCTTTAGACAGTTATTCACTGGGGAAGCCCTTACTCTTTTGAGTTGTAGCCAATGAGAAAAGGCTACTGAAAGGATGTGCAGCCCAAGACTCATGTGGGCAGTCTCCAACTCGCTTATTCTGGAATTTCTTCATTGCAGCATATGGGCTGAAGAACACTTCCCAGAGCAACACCATAGCTAGTACYGGTGTGTCTGCCTCAGCAGGTGAGTGCGCCATTCACAGTTGTTTAGACATGGCTGTGCAAGTTATGTAGAGTGCTGGCCTTGTTCAAGCATATCATGGCACAAATGAGTCAGAAATTCAGCCAGCGGAGTGGTACAAACATGGAGCTTCTCAGAAGCACAGCTGGTTACCAGCCAAGCCCCCCACCAGTGCCTTTCTGACATGAAAGCAAATAAGCCAGAAGCTGATTTGAAGAATGAGGAAATCAGTTGGTCTGATTCAGGCCTCCCCCACTTTGTAGTAACTTGGCTGATTTTATTGCAACTATTTCTGCTAAATAGTCAAGTAACTGGATATAAAATCATGCCTGTGAAAAGGTTCTTTATTTGAAGTCCAAACACTTGTAAGGTTGCTCTTACATATCATTTTGTAGTAGTACCAGGCTCAACCAGTCAAAGAACTGACTCGTACGTGATTACATTGTTTGGGGGAGGGTTTTAATGAGAACTGTAGAGATCTTTCTACTGGTCTTTGGTCTTTAAACTGTTAGGATTCATCTTTTCCAGCCTTTTTCTGCAGCTCCTAGAGCTGCAAATTAGTCTTTTATTTTTTCCTGTAAAGAAAGATAGGTTTCTTTTGTAATCTGAGGACTCTCAAGGCAGGATTTACAAAATAGACAGAAATACCGTAAAAATTATGATAGTCTTGTTAATACATGTATATTCCAGATTTGTGCTCAAGTGATGGAATTAAATGTCTGAGTACCTTAGTTTTCGGAGTTGTGTCAATTCACATGCAAGTTCAGGGTTGTACACCATTTCAGACATACATGATACTGCCCAAGGGCAGGAGGGTGACAAYACTGATGCCTCTGAGTCTTCTTTGGCCACCTCAGTAAGTTACAAACAATTTGATGCCTCATCACCGGATCTGGCTCCTAGGGATATGGAATGCTCTGTGCTTCACAGAGCATCTCTGCTAAAGGTGATGCTCTCAGCTTGAGGTGTGCTGGCTTTGAAGACCCTTGGATGTCTCTCCCAACCTGACTTTCTATGATTCTGTAGTAAGTTTGTTTGAGAAATAAAGAGACTATTGAGCAGATCATTTCCCATATATGATTAGATTCCAAATGTTCCCTATTTCCAGTAGCAGTTACTCCCCTGCTCGTGAAATACACACCTCTAAAGAAATCTGATGAAATGCACAGCTTTCCTCTCAGCTTCAGTGACCAGTGTGTCTCTTGCCATGTGTTTATAGTAGTGGCAACCCCAATCATAATGGGATTTCATGTTTAAATGGACAACTGTGCTGTGACKTGTACTTAAGACTCATTGGCCCAAATTTATCACCTTCTTTTCAATGTTTTATCCATATTCCAGGGGGAACTGTTTTGAGCTCCCAGGGAGATGATATCCTACGGAAAGACTGCAAGTTCCTGCTGCTGGAGAAAGAGAATGTCCCAGCAAAGAAGGAGATGGAGCTCTTGATCATGACAAAGGACAGTGGCAAAGTCTTTAGTGCCTCTAGCACTGGGCTTAATGGAGGTAACATCTCTTCCTCAGGACATATGGATGTGCTTAGAGCAGAGAAATTGGAGAATGAGCATACTGGGAAGGAGTACCCAAAGCAGATCTGCAGGGCACATTCTAGAGATGCTGAACTTTGGCACGGCTGTGGGAGCAGTGCCTGAACACATATGATGAAGACTAATCCTGCACATGCAGACAGGTGAACTCTGCAGCCATAGGGTCTTCTCCATCTCTGGAGTTCTGCACCCTGCACCTAACTTAAACCCCTGTAAACCAAACCTGAAGCCCTGGCAGACATGTGGCAGGGCATTTAGCTTTTAATCAGGTTAGGTCTAACTTTTGCACTTGAAGCTCTGGAGTGTGCCTCAGCGAGATTTCACAAAGTTCAGGAGCTTGGGAGCTTCAAAAGCAAAAATTAGATCAGCCACTGGTTTAAACTGGCAGAGTTCCTGTGGCTTCCTAGTTAAAAAAAAAAAAAAAAAAAAAAAAAAAAAAAAAAACTTT